>NC_136791.1:33730398-33750398 GCF_951216825.1 Electrona antarctica
CTCTCCCTGTTTTCTTTCAAATTGTCATCACTGATCAGTGGTTCATTATACAAAAAGTAAATTCCTACATGAAAACCATAACTTGCATTTGACCTATTTCATGTATTTTATTTGTATATTTACCAAATTCATATTTTTATTGTAAATACAATCACTCAGTGTACCGTAATCAAGGAGCCTGACATGTTTTCATGAAGCTTCTTTTCCACATCACACTTATCACCTGCGATGGAATAGTGTGATGTTTGTGCTATGCCTGCCTTACGTAGTTTTCAGTATCTTTTCAAAGGGGCTGCCTCTCTGTACGAACGCATTGTTGCAGGCTTTAGAAATGTTAAAAAATGTTCCGGTTGATTAATCCAACTCTGTCTGCTTGTGTGTGTCTCTCTGTGTGCAGGTTATGAGGACGGCAGGATGGAGTTCCCAGACCATAGCAGACATTTGCTCCAGTGTCTGAGCGAGCAGCGGCACCAGGGCTTCCTGTGTGACACCACGGTGCTGGTGGGCGATGCCCAGTTCCGGGCGCACCGCGCCGTGCTGGCCTCCTGCAGCATGTACTTCCACCTCTTCTACAAGGACCAGCTGGACAAGCGGGACGTGGTGCACCTCAACAGCGACATCGTCACGGCGCCGGCCTTCGCCCTCCTCCTGGAGTTCATGTACGAGGGCAAGCTGCAGTTCCAGGCGCTGCCCGTGGAGGATGTGCTGGCGGCGGCCAGCTATCTGCACATGTACGACATCGTCAAGGTGTGCAAGAAGCGGCTGAAGCAGAAGGGCACGCCCGAGGCCGACAGCACGCGGCGGGAGGACGACGGAGGCTCCAGCTGCTCGGACAAGGCCGACAGCCTCTCCGGCAGCTCGGCGGGCCGGCCCACCACCGCCGACCTGCTGCCCAGCGACGAGGAGGAGGACAGCGCCAAGCAGGAGGGAGCGCAGCTGTGGCTGAGGCTGCCCTCTTCGGACAGGGTGGGGACCCCGGCCGCAGCCACGGTGAGCCCTGGCCACGGAGAGGCGGAGACGCACAGAGGGGGAGGAGGAGGGCCCGGAGAGGGAGCAAAGCGGATCTCTCCGGCCGGTAGCCCCAGCAGCTCCACCGGATCTCTCTCTCAGAGGTCCCAACGCTCTGTGGGTTCCCGCAGTGCCCGCAAGGGCCGACGAGTGTCCGCGGACACGGCCGACTGCGTCCTGGACCTATCGGTCAAGCCCACTGCAGGGAGCAACCACACTAACCACCACCAGTCTTATTTCAGCGGGGTGGCAACACCTGACCGCCTGCAAAGCCCACTGGCAGTGAGGGTGAAGGTGGAGAGGGGCGTGGCCTCCGACGAGGAAGAGGAGCTCGGGGGCAGGGACTACGCCATGGAGCACAGTGGCATCGCCGCTAAGGCAACGACCCCCAGTGCCAACGGGGGCCTGAGCCACCACGGGGTCGGAGGCCCCCTGTCGGCTCAGCGCAGGCTGGGCCTGGAAGCCCACCTGTCGGCCCTCCGCGAGGCCTCTCTGGCCACGGAGCTGGAGAGGGAGGAGAAGACGAACAACAGGGAGGACGAGGACATGCTTGGGGGAGAGAGCGAGCGTGCCCAGGCCGAGGCGGCCAGCATTGACAGCTCCCTGCTGCCCTACGTGTCCAACATGCTGTCGGCGCCCCACACCCAGATCTTCATGTGCCCGCTGTGCAACAAGGTCTTTCCCTCCCCGCACATCCTGCAGATCCACCTCAGCTCCCACTTCAGAGAGCAGGAGGGTGTGCGCACCAAGCCGGCCGGGGACGTCAACGTGCCCACCTGCTCCATCTGCGGCAAGACCTTCTCGTGCATGTACACGCTAAAGCGCCACGAGCGGACTCACTCCGGCGAGAAGCCCTACACGTGTACCACCTGCGGCAAGAGCTTCCAGTACTCACACAACCTCAGCCGCCACGCCGTGGTGCACACGCGCGAGAAGCCGCACGCATGCAAATGGTGCGAGCGGCGCTTCACGCAATCGGGCGACCTGTACCGACACATCCGCAAGTTCCACTGCGAACTGGTCAACTCGCTGTCGGTGAAGAGCGAACCACTGGCTCTGCCCAACGTCAGGGACTGGGCGATCGAGGACAGCTCCCAGGAACTGTGGAAATAGACCTAAGACTACTCTGGGGTTGGAACGGAAAGCAGAGAGGAAGTGAGGGAGAGATGGGAGAAGGGAGGGAGAAAGAGGAGTGAAAACAGAGGTGTGATAGGATGGTGGTGAAGGGGTTGAAATTCTGAGTGGAAATCAGTCATGTTTGTTGTACGTCGCAAATCTCATTCAATTGCACTTTAATAGCACATGAAAATGTTACTACTGAATTCTGTTTTGGCTGTTGTTTTTTGAGGTCCTGTTGTTTTATTCTATTTTATTCGGATCATTTTTATTCTTTGTTCGTTTTTTTAAGCACGTCTAAGAGTATGGGTCCAGGTGAGAGTGTTCTTGCCATGATTGTTTTATCAAGTCTCCAGCAAATAGCTTATGGTTATCGTCCCCCTGATAGACCCAGGTAAAAAAAAGAAAAAAACACGGCAAGAGTTCAGGTCACACACACTGAAGTGGTAAACCTTTATAACACTAAACGGGTACTGTGATCATGACAAGTCCATACCATTTACTCACACACACACGTACACACATGTAGATGTAGAGATGACATGCATGTGTGTGTATGAGGCTATGACTACTCTGGCAAACATTTCATCGTGTGTGTGTGTGTGTGTGTGTGTGTGTGTGTGTGTGTGTGTGTGTGTGTGTGTGTGTGTGCGTGTGTGTGTGTGCGCGTGTGTGTGCATGTTTGCGCGTTTGACAGCGAGTTTGTGTTTTCTGTGTGTTTATTTTTATTTTCTACTGGCATGGAGGTGTCGTTTGCGAAGCGCTCCCTGCTTCCCTCGTTAAAGCTCTTTGGCGTGGCGCGTGTTCGGGGGAAAACTGACTGACTGACTGACAAACTGACGGCACTCATGCACTGCACAGCCTCCTTTTTTCCACGTCCACTCAATTTGTTGAAGTATTTTCTAAAAATGTAATGAAAAAAGTCATTTACAAATGATGATTATTATGATTATTATTATTGTTAATATTATTATCATTGTTATAGTTTTTTTTTCTTAAATCTAGCTTTCGGTCTTTAAAACTATTTGTTAAAAAAAAGTATTTAATTTAAGTTGGTTGTATATTGTTATGCTATAGTTTTAAAAGCCTAATCATTTATGGATTTTATTTTCTAATTATTATTATTTTAATGATTTTGTTTGTTTTTGTTTTGTTTTTTAATGGGACCTGCTGTTGTTGCATGATGTCCAAACCTGTATATTTAAAAAGAAAATGTGAATTTGCTGTATTACTGTACACATTGTAATTGATCAAATATTTGACAACAGGCTTCTTTTTTTTCTTCTTTTTTCAGTTTTGTTTCCTTCCTCTTCTTTTTCTTTTGTGAATAACTACTCCAGGGTGCAGTCTGTTGGAAAATACTGAATATTATTCTCACAGCTATGGAAAAAGATGCATGAAAATATGATTTATTTTATTTATTTTCTGTCTTAAGGTATTGCTTGGTTTTCTTTTGCATCGGGGGGAAAAGGCGGGAGGGAGTGCATTTTGAACATTAGACTTGGACAGTGAAAGTGAGCTGTAATTCTTTATTTCTGCTCCTTCCTTGGGGGTCTCTCACTGAGCGCCTGAAAGAATGTTTTTATTTTTTATTTTTCTCCGCTGGGTTGTGAAGTGATTATGAAGCATTTTGAAGCCTACGTGTGCACTGATTTCTCTGCTGTGTGTGTGTGTGTGTGTGTGCGTGCGCGTGTTTGCGTGCGTGCGTGTGTGTGTGTGCGTGCGTGCGTGCGTGTGTGTGTGTGTGCATGGCTAGTTATTGACTAGTCAAGTCCACCTACTGAAGGTCTCCGTCCGCATAGCACTTCTTCCTCCTTGTCCTCAGGCGTTGAGTCTGTCCACTGCTGTATACATGTCCCCAGATGTCCATCTCTCCTGTCACACTCCTGTCCTGCCACAGGCATTATCAGGCCCATTTCTCAATTATTATTTGTATTTTCGTTTATGGTCATTACACACTTATTCCAGCTCGGTGTGTGTGTGGTTTTGACTTGGCTAGGATTTAAGGGATAGAGAGACAGAGAGGGAGTGAAGGAGAGAAGTTGAAACTAAGTTATCCTGCTGAAAGTTGAGGAGACAGTCGGATATCTTTTTCACACTGTCGCGTCACTACAACACTCCAAGCTGTGCCGTGGCGAGCTGTTCCGTTATAGTGAACCAACTCACACTGGCTGCAGCAGTGTGAAGCCAAACTTCTAGCATGAGAGCTGTATAGGATTGTGTGTGTGTGTGTGTGTGTGTGTATGTGTGTGTGTGTGTGTGTGTGTGTGTGTGTGTGTGTGTGTGTGTGTGTGTGTGCGTGTGTGCGGGAGAGAGAGCGAGAGCGTACACACCCGTCTGTGTGTGATTTCTACTGAAAACATAATCCTTTATTTGTGTCGGGAGATAATTGGCATGCATGATTGCACCTTTTTAAGCTAAATGACATGAAATAAATTTTTAAGTTAAATGACATGAAATCAGAAAAGAAATGCGGTCTCAGTTGACACCCTGTCAGCTGGTGACATGGCTTAGACTTTGCCAAGTCCCCACCGCGACCCTATGAGCATTTTATTGCAGTGCTGTCAACCAATCTCTGTCCTACATCAAATGTTTTGGGTCCCTTGCAGCATCCCTGCGTAGCGGTTCACTCCATAACCTGTCAACATTTGCATCATTACTGCTGTTCTGTTCCGCTGGTTGTACTTGACCGCCTTAAACTGCTGTATTTTGGCTGTGTGTGTGTGTGTGTGTGCGTGTGTGCGTGTGTGTGTGTGTGTGTGTGTGTGTGTGTGTGTGTGCGCGTGTGCGTGTGCGTGCGCGTGTGTGTGCGTGCGGTGGAGGTGGTAGTTATGTCTGCCCCGCTCAAGATGCTGTGAACTAACCAGCCTGACAAAACATCTCATCATCCTTGCTGTGCTTACTTGAAGAAGAAAAAAAGACACTGGGGAGATTTTAGCAAAGTATCTGAAAAATGTACAAAATGATGTTTAAAATGTCAGCGACAATTCACAGAGATACAGAAGGCGTGTTGGGGAAGAGAGGTGTTGACATAAATTAGTCTATTTGAAAAAGGACAATCATTGTCTGGGAAAAAGAAGCAGAATTTGATTCAAATATATTTGCTCCCCCTTGAGATTTGTTGGGTTTATTTTTTATTTAATTTTTTTGTTCTTTGCTTTTTCTTTTACGGTCTTTTTATGGATTTAGACGTTTTTTAGCTTTGACAATCATAGCTGGTTTGATTCTGTTTCTCGAGGGGAGTGAATTCTAATGGTGTTTAGTTTTGTAATTTTTTGGTGTGCCGTTGTTGACATTTTTAAATTGTGTGCAAGACTGCAATAAATTATAAGATTCTTGAAATTCAACTTTCTATGTGAATTTGTGTTTTCTTTTTCCTTACCGATGAGCAGCAAGGCCTAGTTCATTTTCAGTATTTTCATGTAATTGTGTGAAAATGTTTTACATGTGGTAAAGATGTTACAGCCGAGGTGACATAAAGTTACCTCACACTTATGAATTACAATATAACTAATATGCAACTAAACTGACAGGCGACAAATTACAATTACATTTTTCATACATTTCATGATGTAATTGCATCAGGTACTTTATTGCAAATTATTCTATTACAAGAAAACATACTTATTATATTATTATCATTTATTTTGTAACTGTGATGTGACTTGCATGTCCAAGGAGAACTTAAGCCACACACACACACACACACACACACACACACACACACACACACACACACACACACACACACACACACATCCAGAAGGGTCAACGCAGGAGGTTTTGGCATCCTGTCCCTCAGTGACATGTGATGTGGGTGGATGGCACGACGTGTGTGTGTCTGTGTGTGTGTGTGTGTGTGTGTGTGTGTGTGTGTGTGTGTGTGTGTGTGTGGCTGGAGCTCTCCTTGGACACGGTCTGCTGTGTTTCTGTGCATTTCTTTGTGTGCACATGCATGTGACTCCTGATATATCTGGCTGCTGTAGCTAAGGCGTGGGCTGGACCTGAGGAAATGTGCAGCAGCTTGTTGCGAACACACACACACACACACACACACACACACACACACACACACGCACACGCACGCACACACGTACAGCCTGCTGCCAAAGCTCCTGAAGTACAGTTTTCTAGCAAAGAAATCAGCTTTAGCTAATGTCTTGCTGCTCAGCAAACCTGCCCTTACAGATGCATTAAGAGCCCTTGCACTCTGACCAAGGAGTGCCGTTCATTAGGCCACTGCCACAGATGGTCTCAGTAAGCTCCCAACACGCGCACACACACACACACACACACACACACACACACACGGTAAGCACACTCCGAGTCCTAATCTTCATGACATTGTATTCTTTCCTGACGAATTACCCAATATTGGCTTAAAGAAAATAATACAAGCACTATAGTACAAAATATTTCATAGTCAATCCCAGCTGCAAGCACATTTTTAAGAAGTCATGTCATTTCGCATAATATCCCAATTACATGTGACAGACACATTCTATCTGCTGTTGTGTGACATGATTAACTGATCAACTTGCTCATAGTGTCAAGACCATTCTTATCGCATCATTGTCCCTCCGAAACCTGTGGCGTTCTCTGCTCTCAGCCCAGCGCCGAGCAGCAGTTCAGCAGCAGTTGTTTGATAACTGCTGGGGAACATAATCAAACCTTTTCCTTTGGCCATGCACCGCTTGGCGATCATTAATTGCAGTCTGCAGTGTTATAAGTGAACATCTGCTTGTAGAAGACTCCTCTGCACACTCTCTCTCTCTCTCTCTCTGTCTGTCTATCTGTCTGTCTCTGTCTCTCTGTTCGAGGAGGCCGTGCGAGGTTCTCTGTGAATGTAGGTCATTAATTTGTTTCTGTCCTTTGTTTACTTAAGGAAAGGGGACAAAGGGGCAGCTGCAGAACCATTTGGCTGTGCCCAAGGCGGGCCAGCTCAACATGTTGGGAGGTTGAGACCAGCTTGGGCTCCTGTCTGGGGGCCCGGGCTCCTGCGCTCGGGTTTGCTTGCGTGAGGGAGAGCCCTCTGCCAAGCTGCCAGCGAGAGCTGCAGTACCAAGGGGAGGGGAGGGGCCTGGGTGGGAAGAGAGGGGGGATAAGGAGATAAATAGAGAGAGAGAGATGTGCACATGCTTTGATGGAAGGTCTGTTGAAGATGCCATTCTTAAGCTTTTCAAATCATTCTGCTTGTGTGACTGCGCTGTGGCTTTGACTCGTCTACTTGAACTGAACATTTTCTTCTTGAAATAAATAAATAAATAAACAAACAAACAAACAAACAAACAAACAAACAAACAAACAACCTGACAGGACTGCATCAGCTACAACAGCCTTGGTTACATTTTCACTTGAGACCTGTGTTGTGTGTTTTTCTCCCACCTGAAAACTTTTTCATTGGTAGGTCATGATCGTTTGCCACTGTGTAGCAGGACTTGTCATGATCGTTTGCTACTGTGTAGCAGGACTTGGGTGAGTCAGCAACTCAGAATTTCATGTTTTCATGGATGACGTTTTAAAGCACTACTGTACAACACTAAAACTCACCATGGCCATGATACGTGAGACTGCAGCATATGACCTTTACACAGCAGTCTTATAATAGGAGTGGAAAAGGCTCTCTACTGTGCCTTCCATACTTGTTGACTGTCCATAAAACAGGAAACCTTTCTGGGTCGGCGATAGAAGACACCAGTGTCGAGTGTGTGAGAGTCTGTGCGTCCATGTGTGTACACGTGATTGAGGAGGATTGTCTGCGTGCTTAAAAGAGTCCCTTTGTCAGACCCTCGACGCAGCGAGACAGAAGGAAAGCAACAAGCACACCCCCCACCCCCCACCCCGCCCACGAGCAGACAATACAGTGGTGCTCTACTGGCCCACTATAGGCTGGATGCGGAGTGGGGCATGATGGAGGGGTATATTTTGGGGGGAAGGGTAGAAGGGGAGGCAGGGGGTCCCAGCCAGTCAGTCATCCAGTCGGACCCCCCCAGCCACCCAGCCACCCCCGCCCCCATGCCAAAAACAAAAGACCACGCAACTCGAACTTGAATGTCTGTGTGTCTCTGTGAGAGGTAGAGGGGGCCCCCGATAACACTTAACCTCCCTCTCCACCCCCAACACACACACACACACACACACACACACACAATACACAGATGACGAACACACTTGCAAGGGTACACGTACACACGCGCATGCACACACACACACACACACACACACACACACACACACACACACACACACACACACACACACACACACACACATACACACACACACACACACACGCACGCGTGCGCACACACACAAATGTACATGCAGCGAGACACATGAAGAACACAGATTCATATAACCCATTCTAATACTTCACGCACGCACACACGCACTCGCACACACATGCAAAGACCTCCAGCCGGTGTGTCTTTGAGGCAGGGCTGGGATTAGACACTACATGTCCTTTGTGTGCTTCTTGTATGGAGAGGGAAGAAACATGAATGAACTCTGCACAGTATAAAACCCTCTCAACTCTGCACAGTATAAAACCCTGCATGGATACATCTGCAGTGCAGTGGTGGAATAAGTACTCATTAAAAAAAAGTACTCATCAATACTGCCATGCAGAAATTATAAATAATAATTAAATGTTAAAACAAAACACCTGTGGTTTCCGAGGTATTGGCATCAAAATATACTTAAAGTACCAAAAGTAAAAGTACTCATTATACAGAATGTCCCATTTCAAGTTTTGAAATCTTAAAGATCTTTTGAAAATAGCAGCTATTTTCAAATGACCAAAATATAGTGCTGAAGTGCTTAATGTTGGCCTATGTTTTGTAATAATAATAAAAATCTACAAAGTAACTATAACTACAGTTTTCAAATAATTGTAGTGAAGTAATTGTACAATATATGGATTCGAGATGTAGTGGAGTAGAAGTAAAAGTATTGGAAATTGGAAATGCTCAAGTAAATGAGAACCTAGTTATACTTCACACCACTGTACAGAGACCCGGACAGACAGAGGTGGTTCAATCAAGAGCACTTGACTTTCATCATGATAAACTTCTAATTATTTGTTTTGGTTAAAACCTCCCAAAATGAAACATTAAAGAACGAAACAAATGCTGGATGGCGTGCTGCTGGTGTGACGGTGTCAGCTGCAAAATAAACAGAATTTAGATGTGCTTGGATCAATGAAGCTAAATAGACAGATCAGTAAGATTATCATGGTTAATTTAGCGCTTGAAAAAGTTTAACCATATGGGTCAATTTAAAATTGTCAATAGTTAGTAGTTAATAGTTAGTAGTTAATAGTTAGTTCATTAAATTAACACTTTATATTTTACTGTGTATATAACACCCATTGCACGCACGCACGCACGCACGCACACACACACACACACACACACACACACACACACAGTTTTCTACTTCTGCCCCTGTCTCTACCCACTGCTCCCAGCTGTGTGTGTGTGCCAGATAAGGGGTGCCAGGGCGTGTTCAGGGGTGTTGTTAGAAAACTGCTGGCACCGAGACACATGTGCACAACTCAGCACTTTATCATCACCATGGTGACCTGACGGGGTCATATACGGGCAGGGGTCCTTTAGTGTCACTGCCACTAAAACCTGCTATGCTGCTGCTGTCTGTCTGTCTGTCTGTCTGTCTGTGTGTGTGTGTGTGTGTGTGTGTATGTGAGCATAATACAGTAGATATAGTGTGCATGTATACTGTAACACAGCATGCATGTGCAGCAGGTGTCTGACACACACACACACACACACACACACACACACACACACACACACACACACACACACACACACACACACACACACACACACACACACACACACACACACACACACACACACACACTCACTCACTCACTCTCTCTCTCTCTCTCTCTCTCTCTCTCTCCAGGTAGCAGCCAGCCAGCAGTGGTGGAGTGGAGGAGTCAAGTTCATTGTGTCTGTCACATCCATCCTACCAGTGATAGGGAGGTACAATGAGTTCATCAACATTGGATAACACTTCATTTACACTTCCATTTAGACCTGAGGCTGATTCTAAAATCTGCTTCTAAATCCTGACCTTTTTCTGACATTTTTCAAAGACGTATTTATTCAAAAATGACAAAAACAAAATGTATGTTGCTATATACTGGCATAGCAACAACAACCCCAAAAGGTGTTCCCTGGTTGAAGGTATAGCAGTGGTTTTCAACCAGTGGTGGAGAGTTGGTATAAATATAACCAAATGGACTCTTATAGATCTTTAACTCTTGAGAGCGTATTGTTAAACATCTGCATTACTTAATTTACAATAAGTAAGTCTACACTTGTTATTTTGATCAACGTTTGCCTGTTATCTCTCCTATGGATGCATATCCCATATCAATATAGCATGGAATTGTGCACAACATCAATATCGTATAAGACAAATTTTGGGTCTGTCATAAAATGGTGGTCTGTGGCTTAAATGCAAATAATGTACCTTAATTGTCAGAGTTGAAAACCACTGCCCTAGTAGCCGTACCCAGGCTTTTATTTTCGTTCGCATTCGGCCGCTACTGCCCTAGAAAGTAGGCACAGTGAATTGGTAGACACTGAGAAGGGCTTCATAGCTGGTAAAGAATTCGGCCAAAAACACAAGATTGTGCACTTTTTTGGCATGTTGTTATATAATATATGGGCATAAGGTTTTAAAAAACCATCGCAAACGAGTTGGTCTTGCCCCCAGTGGTCTGTTTGCAATGAATCCAATTAGTATGGTTGAAACCTCAAATAATTGATAGAATAAAGATTTCAATGGATTCTGTTACTTGCTATAGCATACCAAAAAAATGAAAATCTAAGTCTGGAAAGGCATCATTTTCAAGATGGCGTTATAGGCTATCAATTATTTGGGATTTCAACCACATACTACTAATATTGGATTAATTGCAAACAGACCAGTAGGGGGTGAGCCCAACTCGTTTGCGATGTTTTTTTTTAAAAATGTTTATACACCTAACAGTAACAGTACACGTACACCATGCCAAAAATCTAAAACTTGTCACCAAGTGAACGATTGTCATTTGTCACGCGCCCTTTAAAAACCTCCGGTAGCCACGCCCCCCCCCCACATACCCACACACACACACACACACACTCACACACACACACACCTAGGCCTGCTGCAAAACAAACAGACAGACATGTTTGGAAGTAAAATGAGTGAAATAAACAACTTATAAAGTAACTTTACACGTCATGCAGGATGCATTGAGTGGAGTAGTCTGGGTAGGACGTGAAAACTGCTCAGTCACAACTCACAAGTGTGTTTGAAAGAGAAGTTAATTCATCTTCATAACAAACTGCTTGGTCGTTTCTGCAGGTGAGTGACTTACCTATGCTACGTGTGTTTGTGTGTGCGCGCGCGCGCGTGCGTGTGTGTACGTGCGTGTGAGTGAGAGTGAGGAAGCTGAAATGAACAATATAATATACAGACAAAATCTTTAGTTTGGGGTGTTCCCACAACACCAAATCCTATGTGAAACTTCATTCTTAACTGTTTACCTATGATGGTTTAATTGAAAGTGATATTGAACCAAGTATTCATATTTACAACCGGGAATCTAGATTTCTATCTCTCAATTTATTTCAAGGCATAGTGGCATACTACCGGTACCCTAGTCCAGGCATGTCCAAAGTCCCCACAGCTTCCTTCCTAAAATGGATCATTTATCCGGTGTAAAACTAACATAATGTTATGTACAGTACGATGTAGGCCTACTGTAACGTACACATACGTATACTAGCCTGTGTTGTGACAAGATATAACAGGCTATATCATATTATGTACTGTAGCCTATACTACTAGGCTGTATATGTTGTAACCGGATGGATGTACAGGCTGTGTATGTTTGTGTGTCTGCTGTTGCTAGTGAGTTGTGACAGTGTGTACAGTGTACAGTATGTGGCTCTTGGTCAGCTCACTTGTTTGTTTGTTTGTTTGTTTGTTTATTTGTTTGTTTCCTTCATTCTTTCTGTATCATGAGGCTGGTTGGTGCCATTGATACTGGGAGGAAAGTACTGGCCAGCTAGCCAGATGTATGGAGGATGGAGTTGACTGGAGACGCCGCTGGAGGCTCATTATGAACTGAAGAGAGCGCCGGAGTCTCTATCTCTATCCATGGGTTCCACAGTTTGACCCTGGCATCACTTACACAACTGATGAAGTCATGTAGAAGACGCCACAAGGTAGGAACTCTGTATTTGTACTTCTCTGCTGCTGCTGCTTGTGTTGTATGCTGTGTGTATAGAGCGTCGCAGTCCCGCCCCCTACCATGGACCAGGAAATGAATCCCAATGCATTTTTCCCATAGACATTTCAAAAAGTATTTATTTAAAGACGGTTACGCCGCGGACAAAGCCAACTGGAGTCGTGACAACTCATGACAACACAAACAATATTTTGGACCAAACAAATAATTACAAAGAAGAAAAACAACAAAAAAAGTGTTGTAACCTGCCGTTTTCTTCTTCTTTCTAATTATTTGTTCGGCCCAAAAATGTGTGTTTGTTGTCATGATTTGTCACGACTCGAGTTGGCTTTGTCCGCGGCGTAAACGTCTTTAAATAAATACTTACTACTATGAGTGAATTTGCTATTTCCTTTTGGTTCGAGCTAGAGGTTTTGGACTTTAAAACAGCCACATGTTAATTTTCAATTGAAGACTGATAAACAGTAGGTTTCGTGTGTTGTGTTGTGTTGTGTTGTGTTGTGTTGTGTTGTGTTTGCTGAGGTTCGTGGTGAGTTGTTGTGACAGGGTTGCTGACTGTATTGGTTCATGACTGGCAGTGGCATGGTGGCAAATAATGTCTCTATGTAGGCCTATTCTTTCTTTTGTTTTCTCTCTCTCTGTATAATTATGCCTTGTCTTGATTGGCCTTGTTTCTGTTGCCCCCCTGATTGATTTGAAACAGTTGTGTAACTAGCCTCTCGTTTATTTCAACATACAGATGTATGGAGTCCCCTCAGTGTGGGGGAGACCCCAGCACTGCACTGTGCAGTTGTAACGCCCAGGATTCGAACTCGGGTCTCCTGCGTGAAAGTCCAATATCTTAACCACCAGACTAGTAGCCTGGCTTGGCCAGCCTCATAGCGGGGAGGAATCTTCAGTGAATCCCCACTATGAGGCTGGCCAAGCCAGGCTACCAAACTAGACCAGACTAGTAGCCTGGCTTGGCCAGCCTCATAGCGGGGAGGAATCTTCAGTGAATCCCCGCTATGAGGCTGGCCAAGCCAGGCTACCAAACTAGACCAAAGGGATATCCCTTTAGACCGGAGGAGATATTAGACTTTTCAGGCTGAGGCTGCTACGTAGTGCTGGGGTCATGTTCTATGTTCTGTGCAGTCTGCAGGGATTTTTTATGTTTGACTAGAGCACTTATGATGTAAATCGTTTGCCAGCCAAGTATGGACTTTGAGGATATTACAATGTTTGTTTAGTCTATGGAATTTAATGTTAGTTTAGACTAGAATTTTAGAGCCAGCCAAGTCTATGGACTTTAATGTTTGTTTAGAGCACTTATGATGTAAATCGTATGCCAGCCAAATCTATGGACTTTAATGTTAATTTGTTTAGGGCACGAAATCCCTCCTTACTGGCCTACCGGCATGCGCACTTACAGTAAGCCTCTCCAATTGATCCAAAATGCTGCAGCCCGCTTGGTCCCCCCCCCCCCCCCCCCCTTTTTCCACTCCCTCCATTGGCTCCCGGTCGCTGCCCGCACAGAATACAAAACTCTGATGCTGGCATTCAAACCAACCAAAGGTATGGCTCCCCCATATCTTGCAAGTCTGACCGAACCCTACAAACCCTCCCGTGCACTCAGATCAGCCAACGCAGGGAAACTAGAAGTACCCTCACTGAAAACGCCAGGACAACACTCCACACGTCCCAAACTCTTCTCCCTTCTGACTCCAAAACTATGGAATGCACTTCCCATTACAATCAGAACTGCAGACTCACAATCTCCCGCCGTAGTCTGAAAACCCACCTTGGCCCGTAGCACTTGCCCGACAACCTTACATGAGTATGCTAAGGCTCAACTTATGTAATTTAGATTAGATACATTTTATGTAGACATAGCACTATATAGTATATATGCATATGCATATTATTGTTTAATTATAAGATATTCCACTGTTACGTTCTTAGCTTACGTATGATTCATGATAAATCATACGTAATATGATATTAGATTGGATATTGTCTGTGATTTTGGATATCGTACTATATTGTTGTGTTCTATAAAATTATAAATATCTGATCGGGAAAATCAGTATTGGCAGATACTCAAAAAAAACAAAAAAAAACATGATCGGGACATCCCTACTTCACACAAGTGTGATTTTTAAGAGAGAGGACTTGGGGTGTCCTGTTTGGTCCAGGGAAAAATACTTAAATTTAAAGAATAAAAAAAGAAAACTTCTTAATCTTAATCGTAACCCATGGAATGGTGCATGAACCCCCACCACTATTGTGTCAGGTGGGTCTATGATGGACCTACCCGACACAATAGTGGTGGTCCCCAGGTTGCTCTTAGTCAGGATGGTGGTCCCTGTGTCAAAATAAGTTGAAAACAACTGCTATACAGGGTATGCCATTGCACATGCATAAAGTGAGTGGCAAATCGAGCGGCAAAGTGAGTTTAACCCTTAGACAGATTACTACTGGAAAACACGTGGAGTTTTGCATTAGTTCTGTCTGCCCTGTACGTGATTTTCCGTAGTTCTCTTTTTTTATTAATACCAATATATTAATTCGGTCCGCACCTCTGTATTGAGTATTGAGCATAAATATCAACTACATTTCCCAGAAAACCCGTGTCACGTGACACACGTGTATGCTTTCCTATTGGAAACTGACGCCCAGCCCCCAGTGAACAGGGGGGTTGGTTGACTCCTCCGAGGTGGGCACTGGAGGAAGAGTTTTTCAGCCAGGTTTGCAGTCGCCGCAAAAAAAACAATCTGAAAAGTGAAAAATGATCCATCCGTGTCCAGTGGCATTCTCCAGTCCCAGACCGTTGGCCGGGCTGCAACATCCACCCTCGCGGATTACACGTGTGCAATGTTTTTTCTTCTCCCCACCGGAGTTACCACCAAGGCTGATGCCTTCGCTAAAAGGTAATTTTATTGTATTCGAAAATGCCCTAATATGACATGTCTAGTAAGACGATCCCTATATTTGGCCCGAGCCGACCTAGTGCTGATATCAGATAGATGTGGTAGAACCATATATGGATAGATCTAACTGGTTTAGTCATCGTGACAGGCATAGTCGGAGAATATATAACAAGGGTCGGTACTATAGGTGATTGACGTAGCTAACAAAAACATCTGATCAAATGAATGTATTGTACTGTGTCTTTGTGGGCCGAATCGTGGCATCGTGGCATACAAATAGATGTTTGTATAATTAGTATCACGATAAAATAATATGGCGACGTTAGAATGACACCACCAATGAGTGATCGCGGTAATGTAGCTGCCCAGCGTATATCCAGCACCATCGCGTCACCACATTCCACTGGCTGTTGGCTAGTAGTAGTTGCTAACAAACACTGCACAAATGGTACTGGCTATTGGCCGGGCCACAAGCCCGGGCAATAGCCAGTACCAATGTTGCTGGATGATTGCGACGCAATGGTGCTGGATATACCCTGGGCAGCTAGCTACATTACCAGCGATCACTCATTGGTGTTTCATTCTAACGTCGCCATATTATTTTATCGTGATACTACTTATACAAGCATCTATTTGTATTTGTCATGCCACGACTCGGCCCACAAAGACACTGCACAATAAAATCATTGATCGCCAGCAGCCGGGTAAAACGCCATGTAATAGTAGCGTGCACTGACTACAGCTAAAATGTTTATTTATTTTTATATATTTAGAACTGGCATCAGATGAGGAGGAGGAGGAGGAGGAGGATGAAGAGTCAAGACTGCGATGGCGTTCTCCGACACTGAACCGGATTCATTCATTCATTCATTTCAGGGGGGGGGCAGTTTTTGGGTGTTTTTATTTTATTTAGCCTACTCACACATAACCTGACTCCGCCAGATGGGGCAGCAGAGAGTACACTGGGTTCCCCCCTCCTGCTCCCATCTGGGAACTCTCAGGCAGACTTGATGCCCGGCCACAAAACGGCCTGGCCAATCAGCAGCAGCTAGAAGCTAGAAGCTGCTGCTAGAAGTTGCTCACAAAACTGCCTGGCCAATCAGCAGCAGCTAGAAGCTAGAAGCTGCTGCTAGAAGTTGCTAGAAGCTGCTGCTGATTGGCCAGGCCGTTTTGTGGCCGGGCATCAAGTCTGCCTGAGAGTTCCCAGATGGGAGCAGGAGGGGGGAACACAGTGTACACTCTGCTGCCCCATATGGCGGAGTCAGGTTAACTCACACACACACACCGTCAAGGACTGGGTTTGGGGACATTTGGTTGGAGTAGCTCTGATCCATAGCTCTAAATGCGCATTTAGAGCTATGGATCAGAGCTAGGGGAGGAGTAACTGTTTTGTATGTAGGCCTATTTATTTTCTGTAATATTTATCATTTTATTATGTTAGTAGTCGTAAAAAATAAAAGACGCTTTTACAATGAGTTAGACCTGTCATGACTATTTTGTTCACTATTGTGAGGTTTATTGTATATGACTAAGCAAGTTTCAACTGTGATTTACTCTGTAACGGTAGATGGTAATAACTCAATTTCTTTTTTATAATACAGTATACATTCAAGTCTATATTTTGATACATATCATGGGCACCAAGTCATATCAAAACAATGTCCTTGGATGTGTTTTTTATCAAAACTGTGTTTCTTCATAACAGGTTTTTGAGATACATGCATGAATAGACAAGGTACTGGTAAGACTATGTAAACATGGTATATATCAAAATGTGCGTTAGAATGTCTAATTTTACCCCAAAAAAGAATTGAGTTTATATGATGTTCCAATTTCAGAGCTATGGGGACTTTTAGCTGGATAGGTCAGATTGATCATGACTGACCATGCTATTTATAGATGGCAAAATATCTACAGTGGTACATGTGAGAAACTTTTTATTTTATTTTAATTGAACTAGACAACTCACCCTTTAAAATGAGATATTGCATGGCTATGTACGCCCAGCAGAAAAAAAGTTATTTAGAAAATAAAACTTCAACCGGGCATAACTTTTTTTGGTTGTCCTAGAAACAGAAAACAGTGTAAATGCAGGCTCTTTTAAATGGCTTCCAACACAAGAACTAAACATTTTATCAACTCAGTTCATTTTTTTCCTGGAAGCAGACAAGTCAAGCTTTCTCTGAAGGTCTTTCGTTGTCACACATTCACAACAGAGAATTTTCAATAAATCATTCAAAAACGCCATTCTGCCATAGAGAAGTCTACAAACTATATAGAAATCCTTGAAACTCTCAAAGAGTTAATTAATGTCGTTTCATGCAATCAGATAAGACTTTTCTGTTTGGGCTGTCATGGCCAGAAAGTCGTTTTTTGCTACTCAGTATAGGCGTTCCCGAACTTCCCGCATAACTTCTGGGTGTGATGATGATGTCACACGCATAGTAAGTAGCCTTGCAGAGCCATGAGACCCATAGGGCAGGAGCCTATCTCCTGTTTCTGTAGCGTGATGCAGCTTGATGTACAAGTACACCCCCTGGACATGACGCTAGTATGTCACAGGGACTTACCCCCAATCCAACCCTTGATGCTGAGTGTCAAGCAGGGAGGCACTGGGTCCCATTTTTAGAGTCTTTGGTATGACCCGGCCGGGGATTGAACCCCGACCTCCCAGTCTCAGGGCGGACACTCTAACCACAAGGCCACTGAGCTGGTCATGTCACACGCATACCCTCGTTATAGTCCTCTCAGTGAAAGCAGTTTATACGCTTCTCTGTTGAGGGGAGGTGGTGACTCAGGAGGTAGAGCTGCTGTTTGGGAAACAGAAAGTACCCGGTTCGATCCCCACCTCCTCCTGCCGGCAATGTGTCCCTCAGCAACACACTCGACCTCAACTGTTGCCTGTTGCTCCTAATAGCATGGCTTAAAGAAAGAGGCCAAATTTGTTGATAACAACAAAAACGTGCGTGCACACCAGTGAGGCTTGGTCAACCCGTAACCCGCTGGTCAGAGCAGATCAAGAAATGTTAACTTTTTGGTCGGGCTGGTCAAAATCTTACACACATTTTGGAATTGTGAAACGGAACATTCTGTACCATGAGTACTTTTACTTTTGGTACTTTAAGTATATTTTGATGCTGATACTTATGTACTTTTACTCAAGTAAATGTTTAATACGGGACTTCTACTTGTAACAGAGTACATTGCCGTTGTGATACTTTTATTTAAGTAAAATGTGAGTACTTTTTCCATCACTGTGTGCAGGTGACATTTCCTATATGGTTGCTAGGTGACAAGGACACTACAGTGAGCTACACGTGACAGTTATCTGTAAAACTAGGGCACACAAGATAAACCCGATGCATTGAAGGGTATATGCCCACTAAACTACGACCAACATTTTCCCATTGACAATGTCATCTTAATCTATCATCCTTGGCAGTGGTGGAAAACATACGCACATGTTTTACTTTAGTCAAATTTAAGTATCGATATTGCAATGTAGAAATAAAGAAGTAAAATCCGGAATTCTAAATTGACTTGAGTAAAAGTACAAAATGCCTACTTAAAGTACCAAAAGTAGAAAGTACTCATTATGCAGAATGTCCCATTTCAGTTTTCAAATGTATATCAAAAATCTTTAGAAAATCACAGATTATGGGGGAACATTATTAATAATATAAGAAATATTGAGGGGAGACTATCATAACAAACTGACTATGATGAACTTGTAGATTGATGAACTGATAAACTCACTAAGAATATAATAAAATAGGATCCTCTTGGCAGAGGGTGTCGATCTCCTCACTGAAGTCTTTCGAAGTCTATCCTGAAGCTGTCTTTCTCTTTATTCTTAATCTCCTTTGGCTGGTTTGTATATTTATATATGTACTCGTTATTTTTTGTTGTTGCAGTAATTATTGTTGCTATTATCCAATACCTTTCATGTGAGGAAACAGTATGAAGTGTACAGAGACGTGACTGAGAAAGAGGACAATGATGTATTTGTATTTATGCTGGGGGGGGAAGGTGTGGGGAAATTAAATGTTTTGTTCTTTAAAATGTTAAAAACCAAATAAAAATATATTAAAAAAAGAAAAAAAGAAAATCACAGATTTTCATGTCGCAATGCGACACTTTGTGAGCTTGTAGATTGGCTATTTTCAAATGTCCAAAATATATACAGGGCTGAAGTGGTTCATATATGTTTTGTAATAATAATCAAAATCTACAAAGTAACTAGTATCTAAAAGTTCAAAATGATTGTAGTGGTTTGTGTGTGTGTGTGTGTGTGTGTGTGTGTGTGTGTGTGTGTGTGTGTGTGTGTGTGTGTGTGTGTGTGTGTGTGTGTGTGTGTGTGTGTGTGTGTGTGTGTGTGTGTGTGTGTGTGTGTGTGTGTGTGTGTGTGTGTGTGTGTGTGTGCGCGTGTGTGCGTGTGTGCGTGCGTGCGCGTGTGGGTGCGTGCGTGCCTGTGTGCGTACTGCGTATGTGTGAGAGAGAGGAGGTAAAGGAGTGCTTTATTGTCTTGCCAGCAATCAATAACTCAGAAAAAAAAGACAAGTGCTATGCTAATAGTAGGTCAAATATATCCACCCCAACACCTATTCATGTACCGGTGGATGGATGCTTGACATCATGCACCAAAAATAGCCAATCTACAAGACATCCGACAACACAACACATCCCACCACTTT
>NC_136791.1:34360398-34392898 GCF_951216825.1 Electrona antarctica
ACTACATTACCTCTGGCTTGGTTAAAGCCTCCAATGAACACAACTGGCATCGTTCACAGGAGGGAGGCCGCTGAAGGATCATGTCCGTGTCACTGCACTAATAGCACGATCATCCCCTACTGGTCTGCTTGAACCTACACACAGGTGAAAAGATGCCCGCTGACTCCATTTGTAGCAGAAGAGGTGCATGGTCTAGACTCTAGAGTCTAGACCAGTTTCCCAAACATACCGGTACTTGTGTGACTCAAAATGAATCGCTGTTATGGGTGGGGACTCTGGGGAGGAAAATACTGGGTTTCTCTTTTTTTTTCATTCACCCAAAAACAAGAAACACATTTTCCATTTTAAATTAAAAAATACTGAAACTATCCAATTAACAAGCACAGAAAGTTTACATTTCCTATTTTGGATACTGGATAGGTTTGGGAACCTCTGGTCTATACACTCCCCAGAACACCGGAAGGGTTGGCAGTGACAGGGCTCGCATGGGGAATTGGAAAGGATTAAATGAGAAGAATTGTGATACTACACGATCAATATTCTTTGGCTTGGACAGCAGCCGGCGCCTAATTGCTTGACCTAGTTATAACCCGATGACAAAAATAGTTGGAAACATCCAACTGAAGTCTACGTTTTGAATGGCATTTTGGAACCAGAAGTCATCTTTGATAACAAAACAAATCCAGTCAATATACCCACAGGCCTATTCTCTGAACGAGAAATCACATCCATCCATTCTAATGAGGCAAGGGAAATGAACAAGGTCGGCCTCTTGGCAATTTGTTGGTCAATGGCTGAGCAGAAGCCGTAAAAAATGGTACAGTATAGTATCTGTGTACTATTTAATGTGTATTTGACATCAAACGGCCCGGAGTGTTGGGATACAGTGATGTAATGTGATGTGGAGCCTTTTGTAGGGTTCATGGCAGTTTGCAACACTGGGTCCTCAACACTTTTTCCAAGTTAAAATTAACTAATAAAACAGAATAGGCTGTGCTGTTATTTGTCTAACCTCCTGAGTGGTTTTGTGGAGTCAAGTCTTTACCATCCATGTCTTTATGAACCAACATCGCCGTCAGAATAGATTCCTTTCATGTACATTAATTAACAAGAGCACAATCGTAAGGATGATGTAGAATTTCTGACATGTCACAATGTTGAATCGGTGCTATGTGAACCGAAATGTTCGGAGCCAATCCGGCTACTCCCACGCCATGACAAAAAAAGAGGGGGAAAAAAAGAAGAAGAAAAGACTATTTGACTATCCTGATTGTGTAAATGCTGAGCATTGTGCACTGGCTGGCTGTGAACAAAGAAAACAAAGGGCCACTTTCACAAAGCCATAGAAGAGGATGATTCACATCTTAATTACCTTTAGAGATAATATGAAATGTATTAATAAAGAAAATAAATACATAATTCAATAAAATAAATAACCATTCAACTTTAATGTTTTGAACAAATAATATAGCCCTCTCAAACCAGCTTTGTAGCAAGGAGGTAAACTCCACAATCCTTTTAGGTAAGAATTTGTCTGTGCAACTTTGTGAGTACATGGACGTATGATAGCTGGAAATATTTAGCAGATTTGTAAGATAAAGTGCGTTATGAATAATGGCCCCCCGGTTTTCTCTGGGCACAGTGCAGGTCAGCTTCGAGTGAACAGGAGAAAGGGGTCGCTGTTGGTGTTAAGCGGAATCAGTTGTTCCCCAGCATGCACAATTGGACAGTTCGGGATTCTGCCATGGTGTCGGAGCCTTCCCAAGGCAATCAACCAGATCTACAGTTGGGTGCCACCGATATTGTCCCTTATCATTTCACCCATTTAGGCCTGACCTCAACATTTTTAAAAATCCTTCTAAATCCTCCAGTTTTCTGAAATAAATATTTTCACGATTTTTCAAAAATAGCAGACCTACAAGCTCGTAGCGCGCCACTCGGTGGCGCGCTATGAGCTTGTAGATCTGCTATTTTTCAATAGCTAAATTATAACAATGTTTAAAACACCAAAAGGGGTTCCCGCCCAAAATGGGTTAACTGTCCTTTTGCGCAGATCACGCAAACCTCAGCAAAAAGAAAAGGACAATATCGATTGCCTCCAACTGTAAATCATACAAAAATGACATCACTCACGCACCAAGCTACGCCATCATTATGGACTCTGTTGTTGCCAGAAAACATTTGGTTGTGAATTCAAACATAAACTGAGGACGTCTGGCTCCATAGGGTACAACATAGACATTTATTTCTTGTTTCAAGAAGCCCCTGCAGGGTTCACGTGGACAACTTTCAGCCCCAGACAGCAGCAATTGTTCAGTTATACCAAACAAAGTGACAAAAGAAAAATTGCAGATACTCCTCTTCTTCTGTGGTACCTGCCTATAGCCATGTGTCCTTCCCCTTTCTGGCTTTCTAGTCAGCTATCCAACCATTTTATCCTTCCCTTTGTAGCCACATGATAACTGGCAATAGACCTGTGCAGCTATAGAGTATGTATGCACAGTAAAATCCTCGGAGAGTGTAAAAATAAAACGTTGGGTCCATTTTTACACTCACAGTGAAATCAACATTGAGGATTTTGCTCTGTGTGTGTGCGTGCGTGTGTGTGTGTGTGTGTGTGTGTGCAATGTGTGTGCGTGTGCGTGTGTGCGTGTGTGTGTGTGTGTGTGAGGTGAGTCTCATTTATAAAAAACTACATCAGTTCAAACCCCTGGTCATGTCAGCATCTGGACAGTCCTAAGAAATCAGCTCTCCCAAACTCTGACCATGGAGGAGTTCTGCAGGAGTCTGTGGGCTTGTGTAGATGAGCGGTCCATGTTAATTCTCCCCGTCTGTCTGTCCTTGCTTTATACTGTACATCCGTGAGCGTTCTGTTGAGATCCAGGGAGTTATTGTTATTTGTACGGTCAAATCCAGGTGTCTGTTCAGTTCACGCAGGATGTCGAACTGTCAAAGGCGACAGCAGGGATATCAACTTCAGTCACTCCTCTTGTGGCGACCATTACGATTTCTGGCCGGGTGGAGTTTGGGTGGCAGCCTAAGGCCTGGTATGAAGCTCCTAGTGTACAAGTGGGCCAGAAAAAAAGTCAGTGTGTGTGTGTGTGTGTGTGTGTGTGTGCGTGCGTGCGTGTGTGCGTGCGTGCGTGCGTGCGTGCGTGCGTGCGTGCGTGCGTGCGTGCGTGCGTGCGTGCGTGCGTGCGTGCGTGCGTGCGTGCGTGCGTGCGTGCGTGCGTGCGTGCGTGCGTGCGTGCGTGCGTGCGTGCGTGCGTGCGTGCGTGCGTGCGTGCGTGTGTGTGTGTGGAGGTGGGGGGGGGGGGTCCAGGAGCTGTTATAAAAAAAGGTAGGAGACAAAAAGAAATGTAAAAGGTACATCATTCCTGTGTTCTTCAACATTGTACTTGGTCACTTTTTGAATTCCATATATTTATATCCATATATATTTATATATATTTATATATTCTTTTTACAATTAAAAACACCATGGATCTGACAGACTATTTGGTTTCTTTTTGTCTAAGTAGAAGTGTTTCTCTCATTTTTAAATAAATGTACGTAAATATGTTTTCTCTTTTTCCCATACTGCAAATTGGCGAGGCAGCCACTCCAATGTTTGCACATATCCATAAAGTATGCATACAACACCAGATTCTCCAAAACAAATTATGTTTTTTTTTGTTTTTTTTATCCACCCGTTTGCATCTCATCCCACAGGACGCTGAAGTGTCTGCATTCAAGAATTCAAAACACCAGAAGTTTGTCAAACGACATCGAATGAGCCAGGAGGTCAAGGTCCCTGGGTCTTGTCCTTTCATTGGCCCCGCTGGCTCAAGTCTCTCTGCGATAGGTTGGGGCTGAGCAACTGGGTCTCCGTGAGTCCGTTGGAGCAACCCAGACCTCCGGCTCCTCCTCCTCCACCTCCTCCATGAGGGCTCAAGAAGCAGACAGTTTCTCTGGCTTCCACGCGCGCTGCCACCGAGCCACTGCCACCCTGGTTCACTCCAGCATCTTCCCGCTTCCTGTGGGCCAAGGCCAGAGCCCTGAGCTGCTCCTGGGCCTCCTCCAGCAACGTGGTCACCTCGTCCCGCTTCTGGAGGCAGGAGGAAGACGCGCGTCGCTCACTCCTCCCCGCTCGTACTTCCTTACAGGAAGTGGATCCCAGCGACGCTGCTGCTGCTGCCGGGCTGACGCTGGTTTGCATACAGGAGATGTCATTGTCGTGGTGACAGTGGACCGATGGGATGATGGGGATGGAACAGGAGCGGAACGGGGGAGGAGCGCAGCAGGAAGAGGAGGAGGAGTAGGAGTGGCCGGGTCTCCTCAGGCTGTGGATGGAGGGAGACTGCTTCTGTTCCAGCTCCTCCACAGGGCTGCCCCACCTGGCCAGGGGGCTGCCCCACCTGGCCAGGGGGCTGCCCTCTGCAGACACAGCAGGCCGCATGTGGAGGAAGGCATCCTGTCTGGGGTCACTGCCTGGCCTCTCGCCCTGCATCTGGTACCTGTGTACTCAGAGAGTAGACAGAAGAGAGAGAGAGAGAGAGAGAGAGAGAGAGCGAGAGAGAGAGCGAGAGAGAGAGAGAGAGGGAGAAAAGATGGATTTAAGCTGTGGAACTCACTCAACTTCACCTTGAATGCCGGCCACTTTGCTCTTACTCTGGGGTGGGAAATACCAAAATGGCGGCCGTGGTGTGAAATCTGTGAATATGGTCAACAGTTTTCAGGCGGCTACACAGGACAAATCTCCTTAGGGATGGCACTCTCTGTCTCGCCTGCTCAGAACAGTTTCACACACAAACGTGCATGTGAGTGCACGTTTAGCGTTCTAGTTGTTATAAATTGTAGCCTATATTCATTCTGACTGAGAGAGTGTAGTGTTACAAAATCAAAAGCGTTGTTAAAATGTTTCACCATCTACAAAGGCATGTCAGTTTAGGGCCCGCGGCACTTAAAAGAACCATGCAGAAAATATATTTGATTTCGTTTTGAACACATTGCGCGTGTTTAAAGCAACCAGGCCGCTTCATAGTAAGGCAGTAGTTTAGGGACATCCAATATTGATTTGTTCATCTCTCTCTCTCCATTTCCCTCTGCCTTAAAAAACGACCATGCTGTCTTCCTCCAGAGTGTTATCTATCTCTCCATCTAGCGGTGTTTCAGAGGCTTGTTTCATTATCTTTGTGTAATAATTCATAATCCTCTACAAGGGCTAGCTTGCACACTGAGCATCAATATTCAACTTTCTTCTGCCATAATACGCCATTCACACTTTTAAGTTTCCCTCAAGATTGGCGGAGGACAGTGCTGGGGTAGGGAGGGTGTATTTCAAAAGTGCAAACACAGTCATATTCTTTAGTTGCTGTGGTATTGCCGTGTTTCTTTGGTGAGAACCTCTCCAAAAAGCAGCATTTGAGACTTAGCACAGTACAAAGGGAGGATCCCACGTGGGCTAGATAAGAGAGGATGATGTCAGGGCCCTAATGCCCGAGATAACATTCAACAGACAAATCTCTCTTTTGATGTTGCCAAATACAATGGGAATGCAAGAATCTATACAATAGAGTTCAAACACACGCCCTGGAGCAGAGAGTGAGCAGTGGGAAAGGCATTACACACATGTATTTTGGATTGGCTGTTGCTGTGAATGGCAGGCATTTATCTATCTATTATTTATCTATCACGACTGCTCAAGCATAAATAATTCCGAGTGAAATCAAGACAGTTACCCCACATGTCTTTTTAAAATATATCCCACCACTAACGTCCCTATGTAGTTGTGTGTGAAGACTATTAAGCCTTAGGTCCTTCACAGGGAAACATGGTATAAAAGTAACAACATGCCTATTCATTTACACATGCTATCTATCTGCAATCTTGTCTGCCATATAAGCCACTGTGCTGGTCTATGAAAGTGATGGCCATGCACGCACGCACGCACACACGCACGCACGCACACAACGTGTACTGCATATATTAAACCTCAGCAGTCTGATTTTGAGAGAGAGAGAGAGAGGAATAGGGAAAGGGGGAGGAGGTGACATGCTTATCTAAAAGATGCTGGTAGGAGAGAAATATACAAAAGCGTTCCACCTCTCTGTCGGTCGTTTTGCAGACAGGTTTATCTTAAAATAGCAGCAACAACACAGGACATTCTGTCTCCCCGGCAGACATTCTGGGGAGATAAGGCCAGGGTTCTTCTAACAGGTGCACTGTGAGAGGGAGCTACTGTAAGCTTGCAGTTTTCTTTTTTGTAACTGTCATATGCTAGTATATGCACCCTGGTCTGACTCTCCACCTCTGTTTTTTCTCTTCTCTATTCTTGCCGGCTAAATTGAAATGTATTCACAGTTGCTTCCTCTCCGTCTCTCTCTGTCCATCTGACTGGCAGTGACCCACGCCTCTCTGTTCTGACTTCTGTCCGACTCTCGGTTTCCCTTCACAGCTTAACGTCTCCATGGCAACCCGAGACCCCCTTTACAGTATCAGTGCACGACAGCGCTCTCTTTAGTCAGCTCTGAGTCTGGCTGTCTGTCAGTCTTTCAGCCTCCACCATGCAGTCTGGCTGTCTGTCAGTCTTTCAGCTTCCACCATGCATTCTGTCTGTCTGTCAGTCTTTCAGCCTCCACCATGCATTCTGTCTGTCTGTCAGTCTTTCAGCCTCCACCATGCATTCTGGCTGTCTGTCAGTCTTTCAGCCTCCACCATGCAGGCTGGCTGTCTGTCAGTCTTTCAGCCTCCACCATGCATTCTGGCTGTCTGTCAGTCTTTCAGCCTCCACCATGCAGTCTGGCTGTCTGTCAGTCTTTCAGCCTCCACCATGCATTTTGCACGTCACCTCTTGTCACACGAGTGCAGGTGTACTATACATTGAGTGATGGAAGTCCAGTTCTCTGTCTATCCCTCTATCTTTCTGTTCTCATTCATTTTAATCATGCATTTTAACCCTGGTTAAAATGCACAGGCAGTCATGCGGACATGACTGCCTGTCCGTTCCCATCATAGTGTGGTATGTCTTTCTAAAATGCAGTGGTGGAAAGTTAATATACTCAAATACTGTACATTTGGGGTATTTTCTTTTACTCTACTGGAGTATTTCCTATTTTCAATCATTTTGCTTCAACCCTATTACATCTCAGATGCATATATTATATATTACTGCATATAGTACTTTTACTCCACTAAAATTATTTTAAAACTTGAGTTACTAGTTACTTTGTAGATGTTGATTATAATTACAAAACATATATTAACCACTTCAGCCCTGTATATACTTTGGCTATTTGAAAATAGCCGATCCGTCGCTTTGCGACGTGTTGAGAGCTTGTGATACGCAATTTTCAAAGGATTTTAATACACTTGAAAACTTGTGAAATGGGAACTTCTGCATAACGATGAGTATTTTTTTTACTTTTCGTACTTTAAGAATATTTTGAATACCAAACTTGTACTTGTAACAGACTATTTGTACAATAGGCCAGGGTATGGATACTTTAAAGTCCAAAATACGAGAACTTCTTCCATCACTGCTAAAATGTGGTTTGTACTGTATGTAGGTCATGTGGAGCTTATCTTCACATGGGGCCACTGGGCCTCTTATGTCTGGTGTGCTGCTAGCTTGTACAGGTAAATACAGCAATGGCGCTCCAAAAAACTGGGTCAAGCCACATATCCTCAGTAAATTAAATACACTTTCTGTTGATCAGTGGCGTCTCCCTCTCTTGGTAGCTAATAGCTATACAGACAGAAAACTGTCTAACGTGTACAGTACAGACTCCATTATTGTGGCTTCTCCCATGAAAGAAAGAAAACTTCACTATTGTTGACCTGGAGCCAGAATTCCAAATAGACATTCTGAAAGGATCATTTATACTCAGTCGTGCGATGGTGCCGGTTTAGTAGTCAGTCATGTCATGAGCCAGGCGCTAATCAGCACACACGCCATGCATCAGACCCTGATGAAAACTGATTTCCGAGGGGCACCTTATAGTAACTCAACTCATGGTGAGTTCCTGTGATGGAATACAGCTCTGCTGCATTGACGATGTCTCTCTGCTCTATGCCCTCTCTTACCAAGCTCTCTCCACAGTTCTATACAAATAAAATAAAATCTTCAATAAGCTTTGGGAGGCTGGTTTTATTACAGGTGCTGGTGTCAGTAAGCAGAATTGTGAACAAATGATCAGCAAACTGGCTAGACAATCTCCTTAGTGCTTAGTAAGATGACAAGAGCTTCAAGCTAATCAGTGGTTAATCACATTGCTGGACTTATCCCCCCCCCCCCTCCACCCCCGTTTTCTCCCCAATTTAGTCGTTACTATGCCAATTGTTTCGTCCTACTCCTCGCTGACAGGTGCCACCCCGGCCCATAGGAGTACATGCAATGACCATTATCAGCCTCCCTGCCCGGCTTCCCTCCCCAAACACGGGCCAATTGTCTTCATGTAGATCAACAAAGCCCATACTTAAAAAGTATATTTTTCCAAATGAAAGACTTTGATATTTCCAATGTTGAATTGAAATCCGGGGCTTTGACAGCAGCATACAGTCACCTGCATTTCTTGGATGTATGGGCACTTACTCAAAATCCTCAGTGTGAGTCCTGAGTTTAAATCGGAGTGTATAAATATAACCAAAGCCAAAGGGACCCTTACACTTGTCAGAATGAACAATCAGCATATTACTGTGCACAGGGATGAAGATGATGGAAGTAGCATAGACTGTATAAAATAGGGAAAATAGGTGAGGAGGGAGTTTTAACAGTTTTTATGATGGGACTCTGAGGCTAGCCGTCTGAATCGCTCAAGCAATGTGCAAGTGAAAATAAGAAGATAATAGTGACTCAGGGAACTAGAACCAGGCAATAAATCCCTACTGAATTACCTTTTTAAAATTAGTGACAAAGTTATAGCAGAACATGTCTGTCAGTCTTCAATAGTGTTTGAAGAATGGGTTTCATTCTGTTATAGATTAGGTTAAAACATTTGTTACAATGTTTTAAAGATATAATGTCCTCACCCCTGTGCTTCAATGTCCTTTTCACATGACTCGACTTCCTGGAGATGTTGGTAGGCGGGACCAGAACATTTTGACGTTCCAATCGGATTCAGCCTTCCTCTGGTAATGGGAGGGGTTCTGCGAGGAGCTGAATAATGAGCTGGCCGAGTTCTCTGGTCTGGGCTGTTGGACAAGGAGCTACTTCTGAGAAAAAACGAAACAGAAAAGCAATGGCAATCATAAGACATTGTTTGGCCTGACTCACACGTGCACAACAG
This sequence comes from Electrona antarctica, assembly GCF_951216825.1. NCBI lineage: Eukaryota > Metazoa > Chordata > Actinopteri > Myctophiformes > Myctophidae > Electrona > Electrona antarctica. The sequence continues at coordinate 34,369,665 of NC_136791.1, forward strand.
ATTGATGTATAGCTGATGCATGAGACTTGTTTACTGATGCAAGCTCGCAATGCATTTCCAATGGGAGTCACATGGTTTGACACAACATTTTTGTTGTATGAGGGGGAGAGGGGCAGTCGAAACACAGCCGAAAGCCGTACAACACTTAATGTTGTGTCAAACCATGTGACTTCCATTGGAAATGCATTGGGGCAAGATGTAAACAAACCCTTTGTTTACATCTAGCATGCATCAATGTTGTATGCTAGATCGAAAGGTGTGAGTGAGGCCTTTGTGTGGGACTGGCAGACATTGTTTGTGTGGGACTGGCTCAAGATTGTAGTAATTGTTTTGTGATGGTTGTAATGACAACAATCTTAAAAATAAAAGAATACAAGGAAAGGCCCATTATAGTAACACAAAAGTAGTTGATTGGAGCACATTATTTCCCCATCCGTAGAATCATGATTTTGAACCCATTTTATTTTGACACCATTCAACCACTATCTATTACACAGTCTCTCTAAGGGACATACAGTAGGATGCCCTTATCATGGCCAGCTACTGTACGTTTAGGCCCTTTGATGCCAATGAACCAGGAATCCATGCATCTGGTCAAATGTAATATGATCGTCTACATTCTTCAATACATTCATACTTTAACTTATGTCTTTATAATGTATTATTATTGTTATAAATCATTATTAAGTATTATTAGTTCTTATAACAATAATTATGCAATATAATAAGCATGCAGATGTCACCATTTGTGCTATAGAGTTAATCAAGAGCTTCATTTTTCTGAAAACAGCAGTCCCTTAGCTATGATGTCTGTAAGCCACAATGTCTGTTTGGAACACAATGCACTTTGGTTAGCTAACAACAACATCCGAATGCCTGCTTAAGATGCAATTACAAATAAATAAACCCTGATCACCCACTGAGCATGTCACTTCTTGTGACAAGGGCAAATGTCTGCCAGCTAAAACCAGTAAGTAGTTAAGTAGACCCCCTTGAGTAAGGCCCTGAATTATAGTAGCTAACAGTAGTAGTAGTAGTAGTAGTAGTAGTAGTTCGTAAGGTCTCTCACTCATAGACGCAAAGCCGTTTTGAAGTTACACAAAGGCTTTGCCGTGACATTTTGGCTGCATGCTTGCTTGCAAAGAATATAATTTAGAGAGCATGGATAGCATGAATAGCACCTTCAGAATGTTTAATTGAATTCCACCCAAGAAGACGAAGCACTTTGACGAGGTGTGTACACCTTGCAGAGAGACCTGCCTGTGAGAGGGATGGACAATGGCTGTGTGCGCGCTGCCTATCTTAGATTTAGATATAGCCTATACTAATCTATTCTACACTACACCATTATAATAACAATAATGCAGATCATCTGTTTTTTTCTTGTCTTTCCAGATTGGTAATCACCATAATTTATATCTGTTCTCCCAAAATAGCTCATCTACAAGTAAAGCTCATGCATGGGCTGCAGATCGGCTATTTTCGGAGAAAATAGACATTATGTGCAAATATAAAATAGCTGTGATACTTATGTAAGTGGTTATGGTGAAATAAACCATTAACACTTCATGAACAAATGGTTAGTTTGGAGGGGGCGAGGGGACTATGACATCACCGGCTCAGAAAAGAGACAGCATTCGAACACAAAATTAGCCGGTTAAGTCCCCAAAAACGCCGTCTCCGTGTGGCGGAAAGGGCAGTACTTGCCCGGGTAACGCAGAATACGTCCTCATGTGGACACCACCTAAATCCCACGCTTTTCACATTGGCCTGTTATAGCGCCAATGTAGACTTTTGCAAAACACATTTTTGGAAAAGAAATGCCTCAAAACATGACTTTGAATGTCGAATTGCCATCAAAGGCGTAAGAAGAAATGGCGCCCTTTTCATATTGGCCTATTATAGAGACCTGTGCTCCGAGGAGCACTTTTTCTAGTTTCATCTCTGTCTCATCTCTTCCATGTAAGAGATAGGTTTATAGCTCCAATTATAATTACTATCATTCTTCCGTGAATCATAACATGGCTAATTCAATTTCTCTCTTCAATGCGTCCCAGCTGATTATGAGAAGGGACACTGAGGTTGCATATTGCTATAATAATCACCAGCACTCTGTATCTCTTGTCTCTACAGAATGTTGTATGACAGGCTTGACAGCCAACCATTTTGAACATTGGCTGTGTACACCGACAATTACACTTGCCTGTGAGAACTTGTGGTTGTTTATGCACGTTTATGTCTGCGTTAGTACAGTACAGTTACACCTTTGGAAAGATAACCCTTGCAAGAAAAGAGATGAGAAACATCCTCCCTTGTAAGACTTTTGATGCTGCTCACGACTACAAGGGTGGGGTTAAGGGTGAATTATGAATGTGTCCGTTGAAAGGTCCTCACATATACAGCATAAGACATTGCTTATTGTGTGTGTGTGTGTGTGTGTGTGTGTGTGTGTGTGTGTGTGTGTGTGTGTGTGTGTGTGTGTGTGTGTGTGTGTGTGTGTGTGTGTGTGTGCGTGTGTGTGTGTGTGTGTGTGCACCTGCAGTAGGCTACTTGTGTACATTTGAAAGTGTAGGTGTGCGTCTGCGTGTCTGCATTTCTGCCTTACCTGTAATGTTTTGCTGGGCCTTTGGAGGTGTTGATCGTGGTATTGTTAACATTGCAGTGAGCGAAGCTGGATTCACAGAGAGCGCCCTCACGAGACTGGGAGGGCCGCTTACAGTACTATAAGAATGAAAAACAAACAAACAAAAACATTAAGTAAACAAACAAACAACACTACTACAGCAATCACTGCACTAGATGACATTGGTTCTCACTGTATTGTACTTGTACTGTGTGTGTGTGTGTGTGTGTGTGTGTGTGTGTGTGTGTGTGTGTGTGTGTGTGTGTGTGTGTGTGTGTGTGTGTGTGTGTGTGTGTGTTAGGCTGCGCAACAGTGACACTTGGTGGTGAAAAAAACGCTATTTCCGTGCTCAGACGGTCCCAGCCGGGGACCCAGCCAGCCAGGGACAGTGCATGGTTTCACCACAAAAAAAAACATGTAAGATAGACGTTACACTTTAGAGAGATAACATATTAATAGATTAATTGCGAAATTGTGGAGTACAGTGTTTTTGTTCTTGTTTTGTTCCTTTTTAAATCACTAGGCACCGAGACCAGGAGCCTACACGGGGACCATGCAAGTCGGAACGATGCAATTCGAGAACAATGCTAAGTTGGGAATGCATGCCCCGCCTGGTTATGCAACACCCGTTTGTGACCCCTCTTTCTTGACTACTGCTCAAAAGTCACCCAGTGCTTGATCACACATTTATTGTCTGGAACTGATGGAGACAGCACATGTAGTCAAACTATGCATAGACATACAACTCCAGCTCCTATAATCTGCTTAGCACGACTACTACGGAAACAAAAGGAAATTACCATAATGCATATTTGCCCAAATGGAAGTTTAGTTCAACCAGAAGAGGCTGCTGTTGTTCCACAAAGTATTACTAAGAAAACAACATGGAATAAAATAAGATCTAAACTGTACATTGTTGTCAATTAACTGTACTTTGACAAACTTAATATCCAAAGTTTAATCACTCATGTTACACATTTCTAGCAGTATTTCAGGATTCATTTAGTTTTTTGTTATATTTTGTTCTTTGACCATATCCTCTTTTTCTTTTCTTTTTTTTTACCATGTCCTCATTCAGAGCTCTGACAGCCGCAGTGAAAGAAATCTTTCTGAGCCTTGAGCCCCAGGCTATGAGGCACCTCCACATTTTTCCGTTTCGCATCACCACAAACCATTACTTAGTCCATTACTAGGATGATGTTTGTCCTTCATAAGCACCTCCTCAAGCACCTGCTGTTGCATATGCCCTGCAGGGACAGTAGAGAACTCACTATGGTGCACTCAGCCGACCTTCCAACCTTCCACAGACCTCATATAGGTCCTGGGAAAAGCTCTTTCCATGATCCATACCATATAGAGATGGCATGACAGGATGCTCTGGGTTGTAGCAGAGTAGAAAGATGTCAGGACCTCCTGCAACACATTGAACTTCCTCAGCTGCCTGAGGTGGGACAGGTCACAGGTGTTGCCCACTTGCCTTGCTTTCTTTGCCAGTTGCCTTATCATGCACTGTATCATAGGCTATACTGTATGTTTTTTATTCCATGAAGCGTAAGAGTTTGTTTTTTGCTGATTATCAGAGTATTTGGAGACTACCACTGTTGTGAAGAAAATACAGTATAACACATTTGCACACTCCAGCCCTACAGTGTGGCCATTAATAACTTGAACCTGATTAGAAGCCAAATAGAGTTAAATGGGTCTCTATTGCAATCTACTCCGCCTACCTCCACACCATCATGCTGGAGTGTGGAGGAATGCTGCCGGCGGCTTCATACAGTACAGGCCAATGAGCGATCTGCCCTCTTCTTAATTGGCTACTTCATCCATGCGCAATAAATTCATTAATTGTTGACTGCTGACGCAACCCTACTGAGCCCTCACCTAATCTGATAAGATTATTACAGAGGCATAAATTAAATTTAAATGGCTTCACTGGGGTGCACTGTGGAAGCAGCCTGCGGTGGAACATGAATGCATACCATTGTGAATTGGCTCACAGCCTTTGCCACATAGTATTCCTGCTCTCCGTTTCTCTCTACTGGATCAAGCTAGGTAGAAATACCATGAAATTAATTAAAACGATAAGCTTTTCCAGACGTGAATTTTATCACAGAGAGATAAAAAATATCAACGGTTAAGCTAATGCACCTTTGCTAGTCAATGTACTATGCATATCTCACCAAATAATTCACTGATTAGTTGAATCGAATGGTCACTTCCTTTATGCTAGAAGCACACATCAAGATGTTCTGGCTAAAATGGTGATATTTTTTAGGGAACAGTGTAAATCCATGTCTTGTGAAACAATGTTATACCAACAGCCAACACTATCTGGCCAGTCATTAAGCTAATCTCTGTGGGTGACTGAGTGAGTGAGACACAATCACAGTGTCAGCACAATACAGTACAATATCTGCAAACTAAAAATGCCGTAAAAGTTTGTATGAGTTGCCTAAAAGTTTAGCCTGTACGCTCATCCAATGCAGCTCCTCTTATGTTCACATAAAATCATTCATCTTTCTATCCCTTAATGCGAGTTAATTCTTATTATTTGGGCACTTAGGGAAAATACTGACATTGATACCAAAGTAACAAAATTGAATGTTGTTGACAAAATGCTGTAAAATAAAAACTACTGCAGTTTACTCCAGTTATTCACTGTGCACCTGAGCAATGATAAATAATTTGGTGCATTCTTTTCAGAAAGAAATAAAGAAATCAAAGAGCTAGCTGTGCTCTTATAGAAAAAAGGTTTTAAGCTGACATTGACTGAATGTAACAAACTATTAATAATTAGACGACACATCTAGAGTTTGCTGATCCGAGTCATAGTCCCGTTGTACCCGGCATGCTCACATATGAGCCTATTGGTTGGATTGACGGTTGTTGTGGACAACTGTATATCCATGTATGCCCGTACATATTGGTCGGATCGCATTACTACCCACCTCTGCTCACAATTCCTGCTCAGTGCCCTCTAGTCTGGACTACACCAGTCTACAGTAGCTGGGAGATGTAAGTGGGTGTCAGACCCATGATGTTCTTACATCTCCCATAAGCAGCAGCCAGTATTCACATTTGGCCTCATTTGCACTAATAAAATCTGCAATTTGTATTCATAAAAATGAAACTTTTAATTTGACTGAAGACTCAATCATGATGCTAATAAATAAGTGCCGATCTCTAATAAAGCCAAAGTACATTCCAAGTGTTTATGTCATGCCACACTCTGCTTGGAATCGGCCTGTATATTGCCAATCATGCCCAATTAAAAATGACTCCAACCATATCTGAGGGGACAGATGGATGAGAGTCTGCATTGGCCCAGACTACCATGCTCTCACAGAATCACAGACTATGCAAGGCCCAAAGGGTGAAAGCAGTTGACGTGTTAAGCTTCACTGATTTTTCTGGCTGAAATTCAATCAGTATTGTAATCAGTTTGAGCAGTGCCCTACAATTTGGCATCTTTGGAAACAACACAGCAAGTAGCAGCAGCATCATGCAAATTCAGCACACGCGCGCACACACACTTTGTTTTTCATGTGTCTCAAGTTGCTGTGGTTGACTCCCCCACAGGAGGACATGAAACAGCAGTCTCATTAGCATGCCAGTTAATAGACTGTAATAGCTGTCAGACAGAGATATCGGACGGACGGACGGACGGACGGACGGACGGACGGACGGACGGACGGACGGACGGACGGACGGACGGACGGACGGACGGACGGACAGACAGACAGACAGACAGACAGACAGACAGACAGACAGACAGACAGACAGACAGACAGACAGACAGACAGACAGACAGACAGACAGACAGACAGACAGACAGACAGACAGACAGACAGACAGACAATATTTTCAAAATAGACTGCAACAGTGGTGACAAACACGAATGTCACTGTTACTGATAAAGTTACACCATTGGTTAGCCGGTTCACTGGTTGGCCTAACAACAAACGTCAAAAGTCAATCACGAGCAATTGTTTCTCCAGGCAATGGGATGTAGTCTATCCTGATAAGCAACCTTTTCTTCTCAGACAGGGCTCTCAGCTCTATGTCTGATAAAAATAGACTCAATCCAAAGTAAAAGATAATTAAGAAATGTATGAGCATAGCGCTTTAAAGATCAAAATTCTAACTTTTTTAAATAATTAGAATGCTCAATTATATGCCCCATGCTTTTTCATAATCAAAAGCAATCCCAAAACAATTATTGTCATCAGTTTGGAAAGTTGTAATTGTGGGAGACAGGCCCTAACATGGAACTGGGAACAGAGCTGCCTCAGTTGTGCCTGCCACAGTTGAAATCACAAATGATACCCTCATGATCACATGGCCAGGAGATTTTAAATAGTGCTATTAGTAGCTCAGCACTCAGCACAACTGGTACAAATGAAAAAATGGAGACGGTGTCTAATACCAGCATGTCTTCCCTGTGGATCTCTGATGTCATGTTGGTGATGTCATATTTATGACTCCTTATTACAAACTTTATCGGTGGAACGATGGGAAAGTGGGTCTGAAATTATTAAATCTTCGGCTATATAAAAATGGGAGGACCGGCAGGCGCCCGCTGGCCTAGTGGTCCAAGTGCATGCCACATAGGCTCTGGGCTGACAGCGCATCTTTCCTGTCAATCTTCACTTAGGTGACATTCACACCAGAAAGCTTTGCTGCGATTAAAACGAATCCTGCTGCGCATTGTCAGAAAGTGCACTTCGTTTGGCAGGTGTGAAGGCTCATTTGAATCCTAATGCGTATCAAAGAACCGCATTCTACTCCGAGCAAAAACGGGGGTTTCGCTTCGCTTCCAATCGCACTTGATTACGATTCGGTGCAGGTGTGAATGCAATCCGCAGTAAATAAAGGAAATGAAGCAAACAATGTGGTGGGTGAGGAGCTGAACACAGTTGGAGACGGAGAAGGCATATTTTACGCAGCGCAAAGATGTCCCGTTACCGTGGATAGACGTGGTCGAATGAGGAGACTGAAGCCCTGATCGAAATTAGGACGAGTACATTAATCAATATTGCTTAAGGAAACACATAAAAAAATATTCTGTCTGTCTGTCTGTCTGTCTGTCTGTCTGTCTGTCTGTCTGTCTGTCTGTCTGTCTGTGCGTGCCGTAAACATGGAGTGCTGGGACTGGGGAGTAGGGACTTTCATCTCGATAAACTTGTAAACATTTTGCGCTGCTGTCTGTTATATCAGTGCGCTCAGCGCTGTGCCTCCATGCCCAAAAGAACAGTGCGTGGCTGCGTGCGTATAGTGAGAGAGAGAGAGAGAGAAAGGGGGGGGGGGGGGGCACGACACGTGCACGTTATGAGTATAATTTTATCACCATAGATTTCACTGTGTAGGCTAGTTTATGAATGGAACACATTGATAAAGGTCCCCCTGCTGCGTTTCCAATTGCTGCGGATGACAGTGTGAAGGCAAACCGCAGCAAATGAAATATGCAAGAAGTCCCAATTCTCCGCCCATTCGCATCGAGTCTACCAAAGTATTAGGTGGGAATGTGACCTAATTATAGTAGTTATAAGTAACTGAATACGTAAACATATGCAAATCTAACAATAACCACATTATAAAAACACTTAACAACACTCCTCTGAAACGGGTTGATGACTACAAGTATTTGGGTTCATATATATCTTCTTCCCAAAATGACTTTCAAACTAGGAAGGGTATGGCCTGGTCAGCCAAGCCGATTCTACTCTATGGCTCCGAGACATGGATACTTTCAAAGAAACAAGAGAATCGGTTGGATGGCACTTTCACCCGCCTTCTAATGAGAGCGCAAAATCTGTTTTGGAAGAGCCACCCATCGACTAATCTAATATACGGCAACCTTCCCCGTGTTTCTTCACTGGTCCGATCCAGAAGAGCGCAGTTTGCCGGCCACTGCTACAGAGCTGACAATGAGGTTATATCTTCCCTTCTTCTCTGGAGTCCTGCCTCAGGGCGGACCAGAGGTAGAAAGCTGTCGTTCCCTGATGTCATCGCTAGTGACACATGCTTCAGTAGGCAGGAACTGGGGGTGGCAATGAAGGACCGGTGCTTCAGTAGGCAGGAACTGGGGGTGGCAATGAAGGACCGGGAAGTCTGGCGTAGCATTGTGGAATCCATGATCTCGACCGCGGTCGAAAAATTATGATGATGATATCAATATTTTAATGAGTATTATTATTTTTTTGTATTCAAACAAGACAACAAGCAATGGATTAAACGTTCCCCAAAAAAAGTGTCGCTGTGACACCTCTAGGGGCCTCTAGCGGCCGTTAGTCATTTGCCGGCAGAAAACGTTGGACCAATGATAAAGCTTCTATTACTTAAGCTACTTTATATCTATCAATAAAGGCAGAAAAGACAAAAACAAATCTAAAAATCACACCTGTGTGAAGTGAGGGGCGCTCTTATCATCGTACATCATCATACATCATCTCATTCCGGCCAATCAGAATTTGCGTCCTCACCATCATCTTCAATGTTTGTGTTACGCAATGTTTGTGTTACGCAATGTTTGTGTTTACACAAACACTCAAAATTGTCCATTCATTGTCAATGGCATTTAATGTTTGTGTTAGGACAAGGTTTTCACACACACACACACACACACACACACACACACACACACACACACACACACACACACACACACACACACACACACACACACACACACACACACACACACACACACACACACACACACACACACACACACACACACACACACACACACACACACACACACCAAAAGCTATCGCCCCTCAAAAATCACTCCTGTCACCCGTGTGAAGTGAGGGGCGCTCTTATCATACAGTACAACATCTCATTGTGTACTCACATTGTGTACTCACTTTTTCTTCAATGTTTGTGCTGGCCATTCATTGTCAATGGCATTCAATGTTTACACAAACCCTCAAAGCTGTACAACCCTCAAAAAATCACACCCGTGTGAACTGAGTGGTGCAGTGACAGTCACACACTAACCATAGCAACCGTGCTCATCTGTACGTGGCCCCACGTACAGGTACACACATACACAGATACAGACAAAGCTGGTTGTTGGAGTGGTTTGCACCACTCAAAAAGGGAGGATCGTTCGGCCACGTCATCACGCTCATGTCACTATGACTACACCCAAATATGGAGTGTGTTGTCTAACCTCAATGTGTCGTCATGGCATTAGGCACAAACAAACCAATCAGCTCCATACAGTATATGGGCACAAAAGAGGATATAAACCATATATAGCCATTATGCTGATGACATCACCTATCTGCAGATAATGGTATAAGAAGGACAAGGGCTGACAGATACAGAGATCTTCATATATGGGCCTATTGGTGGGATCAGTGGTGTGGCCGCTGACACCATTGTGGCAGCACACCTCGCTCTACGCTGCTCTGAGAGGACTAGTGTTGAGTGGACGCATGCTGCAGCTTGGATGCAGCACTCTCATGGATGAGAGTGGATCAAAGGTTGGCTTGTAGCCTTGTGACATTTCTGTTTAATATATATCATTCTGGTAAGTGGTAAACCTACACAGTTGTTTCTACAGATACAACCCACCAATACTAGACATAGCTATGCCACCAGACACTCCACCTGTAATACCTATAGAATGAATGCACTTAAGAGAACGGTAATGTATAGAGCAGGAACACATTGGAATGAGTTCCCGCCACATATAATAAACATAGAGAATAAATCAAGCTTTAAAAAGAAATTGAAGGCAGCAGTGATTAGGAAAGAAATCATGTTTAGTTAGCTTGCTGAGTGTTTGATTTCAATTATTAGTAATAGGATATACAATGTTAGTTTGTAGTTTATAATTTGTTTGTAATTTACTGATTGTAATATAATATAATTTCTAGAAGATATGAAGACTGAATCTTCAATTATTTTTGTTTTGTTTTGTTTTTAACTACGTATGTAATGGCAGAATTCGATTGTATTAATTTGATTGTATGAGTGTTTGGACCCCGGGAAGAGTAGTCTTCACTGTAGTGAGGACTAATGGGGATCTGTAATAAACAATAAACCATCCAGTAGGACCACAATGGAAACCAGTCCCCAGGACTTTTTGTGTTATCCTTTTAGCCTTAATGTCTGAGTCTGACTGTAACGATGTGCTGTTTACCTTTCGGACTAATCAAGTATTCAATCAATCAAAATGTGGCCTACCACCACAGAGGTTGTGGGTTCAAATCCACGTGGTGCATCCATCCGGCTTTGTCGAGAGACTATACGAACACAATTGGCCGTGTTTGACCGTGCAGAATAATTCTGAAGCTGATGGATCCAGTCTCATATCCCGATATTGATATATGTATATAGCACCCAGCTGTGCCTACTGTACGACGTTGTTATGATATATTTGAGCAGGGGAATGGTTCAGCTGCCACCCCATCTGTCACTTGTCAAACTCAATCAAGTTCCTGTTTAGCCTCCTACCCGCATCCATGTTCAGATGGTTAATACTGCCCTCATTTCAACAGTTCCAACCAGCACACCCACAGTCCCACACAGACCCACACCCACCCACACTAATCAGTGACAAGGCTTCTAGTGCAGTCAGTGACAGTGGATGGCACAGAAAGCTGTTAATAATATTCGAGTGACCCACCGAAGAGTGGGTTAGCACATGGTTTAATACAATCAGATCTTTTCTGCTTGGATGAATGGGCTGTCAAGGCCAGAAAGTAGGTTTTTTTCCCACTCAGTATGGCGTTCCCGCATAACTTCCGGGTATGATGATGATGTCACGTGCATACCCTCTATACCTAAATGAGTGAGTGAAAATAAAAGCCCTATTCAGGAACGATGGAAGGTGGGCTGATGTCGGGAGGGGACCTGGCTCGAGCATTTTTTTTCCCTCACACGTAATGGTGTAAAAATGAGTTATTTAGCACGTATCACAAGGAAAGTGTTCTATTTCACCCACAGTGTGTGTTGGAGTTTACAATAAATTGTATTGGAAATTAAAGAGCATGTGTATAATGCAAATCACAGAGGCTAGACGATCAATGACACACGACACGCACATATTTTAACACCCCATTTCTGCATGGCGGCAGAAGCAGCAGCAACAATAAACAATAATGTATGTATGTCTATATTTGGGAGAATTTATCTGACTGGACAATAGTTTATCAAATGAGTTTGCAACGCCTCTCCAGCTCAAATGTGAACAGAGGTGCAACCATTAACATGTTCCATTCTTTGTCACGCAGTGCCTGCACCTGGCACCCAGATTACTCAAAACAAACCTATATTATTTATATATATTATATTATTTAAGATAAATACATTATTGTTGTAATAGATAATAATAATTTGTGTGTATATACTTATTTGTGTATATTCTTAAAGATGGAGTACTGCGATTGTTTTCCCCCCTAAAACATGATCATCATGTATTATGATTATACTAGGAGGAAGATTCCTTTCAAATAAGTATACAGAGAGTGTTAAAATTATGCTTTTATGTGGCCACACCAACCAGTTCATTAAGTATACCTGGTTTTCAGCTTAGCACCACCCACCTGAACTTAAGCCTCGTTGGCACCCCCAGCAAATTATTGGAAAAAGCTGGACACATTATTAAGGAAATATATTTGGAATAATAAGCGACCTAGTATTAAATGGTCAGTGCTTCAATATGGGAAGCACTGACAATATGGGAAGCATCAAACATCGTCCTGGACGAAAACTATTACTTGCGCGCTCTGCTTGCGCAAGTAACAAGTAATAACCCCGTTCGTCAGTATACACTCATTCAATATTTCAATAATAACCTAATTAAACCGTTGCTCAGCTATGACGTCATCCTCGCTGCATCCACGCCCACGATCATCAGAACAGACCAGGTACCCGTGGCGCATTACAAAGATATAAACCTAACATAATCATCCACATTATTTAAAAGTTAATTATGAACCCTACTACCTGGTAAAAAATAAATACAAATTCAGACGGTATTTTCTCTCGTCCCATTGTCCCTGTACATTACTTCAAAAACATAATAATAGTGTAAGTTATAGGTGCCTTGGACTTTCTTTAAATGAAAAGTAAAATAAAATAGGAACCACAAATTAAGTCCCTGACACAATCGAATGTCCGAGTCTATTCATACGTATCCTGGTCACAGGGATAGATACAGCTCACCCTTCGCCATTACGCATCGCCAGTTTTCCTCGTCCCACGTCGTCTAGTCCTGCGCCGTCCTCCACCGCCTCGTCCTGTACGTTTTCGACCCGTACCGAAGCCCCCAGAATGAAGATCGCCTGATTCGCCTCATCCACCAAGTTGAACGTCATCTTCTTGCCCTTGTAGTTTACCTTCAGAATCGCCGGGTAGACGAGATATGACTCGATTCCTTTCTGCCATAATTTGGAGCGGATTTCTTTAAATGAACGGCGATCCTTTGTCGTACCGGGGCTGTAATCTGCAAAAAATAACAATTTGCCCCCCCCCCCAGTCTGAAGATCATCGTTCGCGGCCCTGTCTTCTTGTTGGAGAAAATCCTGTGCGCCTTATCCACGGTGACCACCGCGTTACGCAGGCTCTTCAGGGTTGGAATCCATTTGGGTAGCATTCTCTGAAGATAGCCTCTCGAATCATCTCCTTCTGCCCCAATTGGGAGTCCAACCAATCTCACATTATTAAGCCTGGATCCATCTTTTAATTCGTATAGTTTCTTCTGCGTATCTTCTTAGCGTGGTCGCCTAGTTGCCCTTTCAATGACTTGAGAATTTCTCCATTTTCTGCCAAACCTTTCTGTATTGGGTCTAGAGCTTGCCCAAGCACTTCTTTCACGAGAGAAGACACCATTCCTTGCCATGATGCCATCTGTGTCTCAATCGTTTGCTTGATTAGCTTAGCCATATCCTCCAGAGGAATGCTAGCCTGCACTACCCGAGGTGGATTTCGCTGCGGTGTGAAGGCGAATGGATCTGCCTCCTCCATGACGTGAAACTGGGTCTTTACTCTTTAGGTATATCGACGTTGAAAACATGAACAAAACAAACGGTCTGTGAGTTAGAAAAATTACAAAAAAGAGGAAACTTTATCAGAGCTCAGTGCCGTGCGGCCATCTTGCTTCGTGCCTCACGTGACCTCCTCAGGAAAGACATATTTGAATATTATAACCACACCTGGGGGTCTATTAGAGTAATGTTAACTCCATAGACACATCCAAAACAGAAAAAGCACAAAAATCACAGCACTCCATCATTAAAAAAACAAAATACAAAAACAAAAAAACCTCCCCCCACCACCAGGAGGTGCTGCAGCGCCCCAATTCCAGCGCCTGTGCCCCGCTTGAGTGTTGAACTAATGGTAACAAATTGGATGTCTGGTCACATCTTTACAGGACATGTGAGGATTGGAAAGTATGACTTTGTGTCCAGAGGTAGACCACTTTGTCATAAATAATCTCTAAACTGTCACCAAACTGTGCCCTTCATGAGAATTATAAATTAAGTGAATTAATGAAAATACAGCCCCCAGGCGTCCTTTAGGCGGTTCCAGGAAGTCCCCTGAATGAGGAACCAGATGGACATGTATAGGTCTGCGACATATATAAAAGAAACCTGCTGAATGTTTAATATCTTGATAAAATAACATACAGTAACATCAATACCCTCTGTCCAACCCCTAAAGTAGTGCATATATACACAATTCACATGGACTGACTTTCAAAGAGAGATTACAGTCAATATTAACCTGGTTTATACAGGCATTGATGCCCCAGATTTCTTGGATAAAAAAAAGTCAAGAAAATTCGTTCTGTTTCCTTCATATACTTTATGTATCATGGGCCATATACTCTTTGCCACACAAGATTGTGTGTTTGGAACATGTGATTTGCTTGTGTGGGTGGTACTCTGCATGTATAAATGTATGTGTGCTCCTTTGAGCCTGAGTGTGCTTCTCTGTGTGGTGAACATTCTGATAATTGATAGCTCACAGACAGAAATCAATAGGAGTTTGTGTGGGTAGGCACAAAATAAACAAACGGGATGCATTTGCATAAGTTCCCAATAGACTCTCAGTGAAATAAATAAATAAACAAGATTTAAAAGCAACATTTGCTAAATAAAAGATGGCCCCGGCTTGTTTTTCCAAACAATACATTTTGTGGAGTCAGTAAACCATGATCAGTAATTTATGAGCTCATGCTAATATGGCAATTAGACAAATTAGAGAGACAGAATTGTTCTGAAATCCATTTTGTTGTGTATATCGGGTTCTATTCTATTCTTGACTAGTCTAATCCACAGCACTATGGCTGTATATCTATTGGAAGGGAAGAGTGTCCTAAAATTGGGAGTTGCTCATCTATTCAGTATAGGTCAATGCCACAATAGGATGCTGGAAAACTGTCTGACCGGCAAAGTCTTATTCTTTTATACAATTACAAATGTCATTGGAAAACTCTGTATATTTGATACATTTCACATATCCTGTCATAATTATGGCCATTTGCACAAACTGGGTTATACACTCCACATTTAGGACATACAGTATAATGCAAATGCTGTGTTCACTCACTGTACCAAATTGCACACCTGCTGTATTTCTATCCAGTGTGTCTATTTGTTCTTCAATTTGTGTGTTTTATTAAGACTTCTTGGTTTATCTTTAGCCTCTTGCCGAAGTGGCTGTTACACCTTACTGATAAAGATGTTTTATTTATGTCATCCGATCTGATCTGATTTGATCTAATCTCTTTTCATCTAATCTCTTCTCAGCAGCATTCTTTTTAAAATGACATGACACATCTTCAGTCTTCTCAAAACACAATTATGATTAGATGCTAGAACAGATTGTTAAACTTGTTCAGTGCTAAAAACGACATTGAAAGACTTTTATTAAAAGTCCCGGTGCGCCTAGGACGACATTGAACGAGCCATTAGTGTTATAATGCATCCAGCATCGCTAATATAATTTTTACCGGTTCTTGGCGTCTCCGTCGCCTGGCAACGCTTTGCTTCTGCATTGTGATGTCATTCAATGTTTTCCCTCCGTCCACACTAATCTTAGTGACGATCTTTAGTGGCATTCATCTTGGAATTGAAGTTCAGATTGAGGTGATCATATAGAACATCAATGTTTTAGGAGTTCAATAAAAAATACCCGCGACCTCGCGTAGTGTATTTGAGCTTCTAACGAAAACGAAAGTATCTCCCGGGAGCCCCTGATTTGGTGAACTTCCGGTTCACCAAATCAGCTGGTGGCTCTTCAAAATAAGACCTCGGCGGCTGAAAAGCGTGGCAATTTGCAACTAAACTTGACCTTAAACGTGGAGCTGAAGGAGTTGTAATTCAGTTAATGTTGATGCCTTCACAGATCTTTGTTCTACAGTAAATTTCATCAAAGCTCAGCCGTTAAATTACCTTGCCCATTATCGTGTAATCATGCAGCTGTCGCTGCATGATTAGTGCCTCATCCATATCATACTTCATTTTGTGTAGCAAGATGATGGGAAATCTCTGCCTATTGATATGTCTGGAAATATACATTTGATATTCATATGGGTTAGAACAGCAGCAAGAACAGCTGTTAATGAAGCGATGCCCTCTGCTTTAAAAAGCAATCTTGATACCATCTCATTGATCTCAATATGTAGGTAAGTAAGTAGTAGCTTAGTAGTTCTCAGGGCGGAGACTCTACCAATATGAAGGACAACCCTAAAGTATTTACATTGGTTCTGCAATGCATTTTTTAAATCTCTGCATTGTTTCCACACAGTTTACTTTTAGCTATATGAATTTGACAGCCTGGAAAAACAGCCTGGAATAAATTACCATTCCAGCTCAGACACTCTGTAGACATTTTTAAATCTCAACTCAAGACTCACCTCTTCACTCTTGCTTTTAGTTGAGTTTTAATATCTGCGTTCCTACTCTGTCCTGACTGATTTGCTGCATGTTGTGTTTTTATTTATTTTTTCTCTATGTTTTTATACTTTTATTTTGTTCATTGCCATTGTTCTATCATTTTAACTACTTGACTGTGTTTTATTGTATTCTATTTTTGTGTCCTGCCCTGTGAAGCACTTTGAGCTGCATTTATGTATGAAAGGTGCTATACAAATAAAGTTTATTATTATTATTATTATTATTATTTAGATGTCACCAAAGAAATGAGTAGGCAACGATCTCCGATCATCTGGCTAATATTGATCAACTATCAGATGCCATAACATGATTTTTTGATATTTGTGCTGGTGTTTTAGTTACCCTTAAAATATTTATTATTTTATATAGGGCATAGCAGTGGTGGCCATTTTGAGGTTCCACTAAAAAGTATTTTTGTACCTAATATGGCTCCATCCATCTGTAAACTGAAGTCTCTTTAGCCCAGCACTGGGGCCCGTTCCACGAAACTTGGATTAGAGATTAAACCGGGATTGAACAGATATCCTGGCTTAATATATCCTGGATCAGCGATTAACCGGTTTAATGAAAGCTGGTTAATCTTGCCAGATTAATTTAACCAGTTAACCTGGATATGTTGAGGCTTGATTCGTTTTCATGAAAGTGATGCTACATTAGTTACCATGGAAACTAATGCTTTGGACTTAGCCTGCTCCGGACCAGGCTAACAGCCAGGTTTAACCTAATCCTGATGTCTTTACTGTTCATTAAGCAGTCAAACTGATCACAAACCAATGATGTTTTCCACACTTATTCAATTATTATAGGTTTATGTTGCCTTATTTTTATCGGTCTGCATTAAAGGACTAATTTAAGCACTATATAAAATAAAAAAAACAAAATATATAGGCTGCACAACATCATGACAGCTTGTGAGCTTGTAGATCAGCTGCTTTTGGTGAATGTTCCCCAGAATAGGTTTGCTGTCGTGCAAGTGCACGGTTAAGAAGAATTATTATATTATATTATATTATATTATATTATATTATATTATATTATATTATATTATATTATATTATATTATATTATATTATTTATATTATATTATATTATATTATATTATATTATATTATATTATATATATATATATATATATATTTTTTTTTGTAAAAGTGAAAACCACTAAATATTACCATTACTCATTGTTTTACAACATATTACCATTGTAATGTTTCACCCACTATTGAACCCATGACCCACAGTTCACCAGTCTGGCCCCTGTCTGGACAACAACCCCCTTCCCCAAAGGTAGCTCCCTCAGAGGAGGGAGTTATGGCCAAATATCACAATGCGACAATATCATTATGCTTACAATATTAAGAATTCTGTTTTAAGTTAATAGTAGTGGTAAAATGTAAACTATATTTTTGGGGTAGTTAATCATTCAGTCTATCCACTGTTGAGAGTATGTTCTCTCTTTAATTACAGCAGCAGTATTTATTTTAGAAGCTTAAGTCCTTGTATCAGTAAGTCTTGAATAGATTAGTAATGATACTGAGATATACAGAAGGGGGCAGTAATGCAACTATTAATGATGCAAACTGCCATAATACCCCATGAAGAAGAAGGATCAGTAAATCTGTGTTCCACCGAATGGGTCTAGAAACAAAAAGCCAGGCTCTGCATTCAGCCAGGCTTTATGATCCTGGCTCGATAAATCCGCCCATTCTAAGCCTCGCTTGGCTTTAGTGGAACAGAATAAACCAGGCTGTAAAGACCAGGATTTAAAAAGCCTGGTTTTGGCCTAAATCCTGGATTAGTTAATCCAAGTTTCGTGGAACAGGCTCCTGGTTGACTGAGTGGTGTGTGTGTTGTCGGATTAGGTGTTGAGTTGATGAGAAGTACAGGCCGGCGCCATTAGAGCGACTGCTATGCTCCGTGCAATAAGTGTCGTTTTGACCAGAAATGCCTGGGACGGGGAATTGGAGATAAAAGTGACTGAAAGTGTGTGTGCGCGTGCGTGCACGCGCAAATCAAGATGGCGCAGTCCAGTGTTATGGCTAACAACAGATAGCCATCCGAAGCTAATGTGAGTAGCCTTTCGACTAGCCTCGATACCCAGGCTTTCATTTCGTCTGCGCGAAAAATGAAAGCCTGGATTTACGCATGGGCTGCACTGGCCTAAACGCTTCAAATGATGTGACGTCAGGGCTCTGAGCGGTGTGCTACTGTGCACCCCTCAAAATAACACTGTGAGGAAATCATTACCAGTGGAACTTCAAACGAGGCCATGCGAGGAAAATGAGGAGAATGGCTGAAGAACCCACCACACCGTCTAAGAAACAAACCAACGTGTGCCGACTCTGTGGAAATAACTTTTCTGCTTCTGGTCGACACAATAACTGTGCTGCACTGGGGGGGAGGAGAGACCGGGGCTGACGGACAGATCGGTGAACCAATCAGGGTGTCGCGCAAATCTGAGCCGCGGTCCTCCCATCTAGGCCAGAAATGTCAAGTGTTAGCTCAGGCTACCTTTCGACTAGATCGGATCAAAACATTTATACAACTGAATAAACGTAACTTACGTTTATTGGTACTTGCCGAGACTAATGATTAACGTAGGTTACGTTTTTTCGGCGGGGAAAGTATTAATATGTATACAACCCAAATATTCCTTTAAATTATACAGGTACAATTATATGTGCTTTCATGCCATTTTGGCTTGTAACACAGATATTTCTGTTCTCTCTTCTCATCCAAAACACATTTCCAGATCGTGCAAAATCCTTCTGCCTGATTACCGATAAAGTGATGAAACTCACAGCAATATGATGTGTGATAACTGAGAGTGTAAAAAGTTAACAGGATTTTGTAGTGCTGATTACTTTATCGGCTCAGCTAGAATATATTCAACCTTCCCACCTGCTATGAGACACCATTCCAATATTTAAAGTTCAGTGCCCCTTTTCATTGCCCCAGAGAGGCTGTTATATAATTTGTTTTGACCTACAGTATTTCATTTCCAGCTTATTTGAATATCATGCCCAGTGTGATTTGGCAGATTGGCACCAAGTTAAAAGCAAGTAACTGTCTATTACATGCAAATTCAGTCCCACAGCTACTGACATGCATTGCCTTATCCGTCTTTTGTTTATTCCTTGGCCCACGATGGACAGCAATTCTCCCATGTGTACTGCACATGTACAAGAACCCGTACAATTGAAATTAGTCTGACATCCTTGGGGTAATACACATCCAATATGGTTAACGAGTCTTTGTGCGGAACAAGTTTAGACTTGTTCTGTAATGAATAGGTAACCTTGTGGCTAATTTACATGGGATATGTTAGGATAGTTAAAGATAATATATGCATAGCCAAACATACACCCCTCCTAAGGTAGTGGAAGCTTTGTTTTTGACTGACATTGAAATGAAGGATGTTTACCATGTGTGCTACTTGGGATGGGATAGATAGATGTGTCGACAAGGACTGCTGAGAGGATGATGAATGGCAGCACTCGCTGGCCCTACGCTCCCAAACCACTGAACGATTGCTAGCTCAAAGACCTGTGGGCCTAACACAAGTGGGCAGGTGGATGTGGGGAACACAGACAAGTGGTTTGAAACGCGGCAATCAAAAGACCCAGCTCCAAACAATGAGATCAGCGAGGTGTAAACGCAATATGAAGGGTGACATACAGTATAGGAGGAAGGGTGTTTTATGAATATTGTATATGAGTGTGCATTTGGTGTGTTAGTACATACAGTGCATGGAATACAAATAATTGACATGAAACCAATAATGTAGAATTCTCTGTTAGATGATGCAAACAAGACACTTTAACAACATTATCAGCAAACAAAGATTAGTGTTAAATCAGTATTGAAATTGTTTTGGTAAATTGTGGATACTTTTTTGAATATCTTTTATCCTGCTGTTTTGATGGCCTAATAGTCTGCAAAGACTATTCAATCTTTATGCTTTTAAAAATCAAGGACCGGTTAAAGTATGTTGAACATTCTTTGGAGTCCATTGACACTCGCATCACAGAAGTAAAAGATGGTATAAGTAGCCTATATTTAGAAAATGTTTCAGATATTTAAAAAAAGAAATGAGATGATGGAATGATGATGGATGATGATGGTCATGGAAGGGGAACCTTCTGAAAGCTTCATGGGCAAAGATAATCAACTTAAAAAAAATAAAAATTAAAAAAAGGTCAAAATGACCTCTCAGTCATGCAAGTGTTGACAAATGTACTTTCTTTAAAGTTTACAACATGAAAACAATACTAAATCATACAGTACTTGCTATGGTGTTAATGATGGGCAAACTGTGTTGGGGAAAAAATACTTCTGTTCTCAAGCAGTTATCATAAATTGGAAAGGTGCACTCTGATGAATACAGTAGTGTAATGTTACGCATCTTTAGGTACTTCCCTGGCCTACTGGCAGCGTGCACAAGACATGTGTCACTGATCAGATCAGCGCTTTGCAAGATTAGTCCAGGACACACACACACACACACACACACACACACACACACACACACACACACACACACACACACACACACACACACACACACACACACACACACACACACACACACACACACACACACACACACACACACACACACACTGTAGCTATAGCCTCCTAGAGCTACACCGACACAACAGATACATAAAGTGCATGAGTTACACTTCCACAGACACACCATACAACTATGTTGAGTCAGACATGCAATACAATACTTCTACCTCAAGTACAACCAGTGGTGGACAAAGTACTCAACCCCAGTACAGTAGGCTACTTGAGTTACAGTTTAGATACTCCTGGATCTAGTCAAATATTACTGAACTACAAGTGAAAGTTAATTTGTATTTGAGTTCTGGAATACTTAAGTATTTAAAAGTACAAATTACAAAGTAAATCACTGCATTGCTGTATTGTAGACATTTTCACCCAATCCAAAGATCACAACACTGCACATTATGACGCTTTGCACGCTTGTAGATAATTATGCTATTTTCACTATATTTGAAATAGATTTAATTCATAATGTTCTTTTTCCCCTTCCTAGAATTCAAAAGTACAATATTTTGTGTTTGAAATGTGGTGGAGAGAAAGTCATAAAATGCAAATACTACACATACTCAAAGCATGTACTTAAGTACAGTACTCAAGTAAATGTACTGTTACTGTTCACTGCTGAGTACAAGCATAGTGTTTTATGGCTGGAAACTGATGTGTTTTCTTTGAAGAACAGTAGTCACCTTGTGCAGCTGAAGGCTGGCGTTAGAAGATCTAGCCTTGGGATCAGGGCCATTAGAAGCGTAGTTCTTCAAACTGCGAGTCTCCTTGAGGTGGGCCTGGAGCTTCTCTCTGCGTCTTCTAGAAAGAAAGAGCAGGACAGATTGTACATAAAGATTTCAATGGACAATGCACAGTTTGGGAACGAAAGCTCCCCTTCAATCCCCTGTTATTCTATCCCATTCATGCAGAATGTTAACTCTTGACACAGCAATTTCTCGGTATTAGCTAGGGTTCCTTCAATGTTACCTGGCCCATGGCACATTTCTCTGGGTATTTTAAATGTAATCAAAAAGCACCGTGTGGTGTCAGCCACAATCATGGTCTGAAAGACCTTGAGTTGACATTAGCTGGATGTATACGAGCCAAAGAAACCCACAACATAATTTAACCCAGCTCTCAATTTCTCTCCAGTTAGGTCATAATCAGAAGTTTGGTCTAGCGGAAAATACTTTTTTAAATCACTATTAGTTGGAAGGAAAGAGGAAATGTCCTTGGCTGTACGTTTATCAAATAATTACTTTTTAAAAAGAATGTATTCCTTCTAGCATAGAAGCATGATTTGAAGGTTACTTGTCACATTTCCATCTCTTGTTCTGTCCAATCATTTTCACTTTGATTCAGTGTAGTATCCAGTTACTGTAGCTAATTTGGTAAAATAAATTCATAAATAAACTCTCTGACCCACATTAGCTCAGTGAAAGAAAGGGCTCTTATAAATGACATAATTATCACACTAATTTCACTTCATATTAGTGTACGGTAATCTGCACTATAGTAACCTTTCTGTTCTACAACCGATTTGAACCCAGGACTCCTGCGCAAGTTATGTTACGTTAAGTTAAGTTACATTTTTACCAGAGAGCTAAACAAGCCTGCCTACTTGTTCAGGGGAGAATCCGAATTTTGACCATCAGGTCAAAATTTGTGTCTAACCAGAAACAGGATTGTGTCAAAGGTTGTGTCGAACCTAAAGACAAGATCTATCATCTAAAAGTCTCAATAGAAGAATATAACCACCCCGATTCTATAAGTTGTAACATAGCCTACTCCATATAGATTGGACAAATAACATTTTATTCAAACACAAAAAAGCTACATAATAGAGCTTTAAGAGCAGGGTAGAATTCATGTACATCTTATTACATGTACATCCAACTTCATATTCGACACACGCGTTCCACCCCCCCACAGGGAGTGCGGTGCCCGATATCGAGTCGGGCGGACCCACGGTTCTCCAGAACCACCACAAAAGGCTCTGCCAGTGGGAATCCCCTCAGTGGGAATCCCCTCACCTGTGCAATGTCCAGCCTCTGCCGCAGCCAATTGATTGCCATGGCAACCCCACACGTGACAATTGATTAGCCTGCCCTACTTAACCAGTCCACTTGACA
>NC_136791.1:34397898-34403806 GCF_951216825.1 Electrona antarctica
TTTCTAGTGTTTGCCTCCCAGACCTGGGCAGACGTTTTTGATCTAAACTGTGTGGGGAACACATGTAAACAAAGTCAAAGGAGTGAAAAGGAAAGGAATATCAATACAAAATTTGAATATAATAAAATTACATTTTTTTCTGGGATGTGTAACTTGACTTGTATTGTGCACTGCAACCTGTTGTGATTTGGAGGCATAGAGCACCGAAGTCTGACGTCAATATCGGTAGATGGCCACGGGTTCGTGTACCTTTTTATTTGCATTGTAATCCCCATAGGGGGATTTGAGATTGCCTCATATAAGAACAGTTTGAAAAATAAACAAATCATCTAGGCCGGTTCACTCATATGAATATGAAGTATCAACTGACTGAGAGAAAACGCTAATGTGACATTTATTGCGACCCCAGGTTGCATTTACTATCGAATCTAGCATTTCCCGTCAGTGTGTTGGTTGGTAGGTCACCCCAGGCAAGCCCCCCACAAAACTGTGAAGAAAAAACAAACAAAAAAAACGCTAATGTTACTGCTGCTGAATTAGTTACATTTTCGCTAGAAACAGACTGTATCAAATATGATTGACTGACTGTCATAAACGATACAGAGACACCTCCCCGGCAATATCACCGGTACAGTTAGTTTATTTTTGGACCACAATGCTGATATGAGACGATTTTAAGATGACCCTATGTTATTCTCCATAGAGAAAAACTTTAGAGAAAAACTCCATAGAGAAAAAATTGGAACCAGGGGATGAGCGAGTGACAGGTCTCGAGTGTCAGGACTTCGGCACTCTATTGCGTCAATACTGCAATTTACCTTTCTTTTGTTATATTGTGCAAGCGTATATGCACACTGCAATTGTTAAGGGTGACTTAACGTCGAGCTAACCGTAACCGTTACGTCATCCTCCCTTCTTCATAAGGCTTCTCTCGCCAGAAGAACCTTGCCAGAAAATAAAGTTACCTAAATTGTAATTAAACCTTCTTAACTTCACGACTTGGTTCAAAACTCTAGTTCTAGTCAAGATAACCAAACCCTTGGTATTTCACCCTTGCCCTGGTTTGGCCCCTGTCAGACTGTCCTCTCTCGACCTAAACGGAATCTAATCCTTGACAGTATTTTCCGACAAGGTTCTGCTGGCGAGAGAAGCCTTATGAAGAAGGGAAGATGACGTTACGTCACCCTTAACAGCAACCATATAGCTTCTTCCAGATAAACCACCATCTGATTCTGTGTAGTGTTGATGGAAAATCGCCCCACCCTGAAAAGATAAATAAATAGTTGCCTGCGACATTGATTTACAGGGAGAACATCGTCTAGTCAGAGCTCAGTGATCTCTGATGGAAACATTGATGGCCGCATGACTGACTGACTAGCTGTGGTATAGAACAATTTTCTCCCTTTCACAGAGCACTGTGAAATATGTATTATGTGAGTCCGAGAATCTGGCAGCAGAGGCAGGATGCGAGAAATGTTGAATTTATTTTGTGTTGTGTATTATGCCTCAGAAATGTAATGCCCTGCGTGGAGGGATTTCAACCTTCAGGCACTTCTGTTTGAATTTGAAGCTCAGCAATTGGCCCTGTCAGAAATGTCTGTGTGATTCTCTAAAAACCCTAACATGGATGTAGGTTGCCTGAGGACAGGTTACACAAAACACCACAACATTGCAATGGAGACTTTACTGTTGAGATCTTGATATCATAAAGACTGATTTATACTTGGTTGTGCGGCTGTTTCGCACCGAAAATAGCCGCAACGCGTTTGTAGGTCTGCCATTTTCTGTGTGAGAAACTGCCGTGCAACCAAGCATAACTCACATTACACATGCCGAACAAATATTTTCAATTCAATCAGCTTTATTGATTAGCTCATCTGTGGGAGTTCCGTCAACTCTATAAGCATCCATTTGCATTAATTAATGTGGACATAGTTTAGATATAAATAGAAAGAATGTGTAAGCATTGCAAGTGCAAACCAATGTATACGAGGCCTGCAAGCTATATAGTTATCTTACTGAATTAACAGTCAGAATATATTATAGAAGGAGTTACAACAATAGATTTAAGAATGTGATCTTTAAAGTAATTGTTTTATATACACAATCTCTGTTGACAAAACGTTAAAGACTGAAGAAGAAACCTTTGAATGTCAGAACAGTCTACTGCAGTCTAGGTAGGTAGGTAGGTAGGTTCATAGATATATATAAGAAAGCTTGATGGCTCACCCGCGCTGCTGGCCAATGGAGAGCAACGTTGCTATGTGGCGGCCATCTTAATTCGGGGCAGCATAACATTGTGTATATGTACCTTTAAATAACTTTCTCAATTTTCAACCGTTTTTCAAACGGTTTGGTTTGTTATAAACATGAGAGACATATAAGCATCCTAAATTATAGTCACGTTGATACCGTTTGTATTAAACCAACCCGTTTGTAAATCTGTCAAGATTTGAGCGAGTTATGACTATTTTTGTTTGAGCTGCCATATAACATATACTGTACTGTAGACGATATTTGTTTTCATAGGCGACCATTTCCAAACTCGGCTTGTGATTGGTTGTCAGTGGGGTAGGGAGCGCTGTGCTGTGTTCATTACACAAGTGGTTTTGCCTACTAGTACTAACCCTATCTCTAACTCGAACCTAAACATAACCACAAGCAGGGGAGCAACGCATCCCTCACCAACCTTAATCCAAAAACTATTAACGTACCCCTCACCAACCTTAATCCAAAAACTATTAACGTACCCCTCACCAACCTTAATCCAAAAACTATTAACGCATCCCTCACCAACCTTAATCCAAAAACTATTAACGTACCCCTCGCCAACCTTAATCCAAAAACTATTAAAAAGTCTGCGTTGTAAAAATAGTGTTAGCAGTGGGATGCAAACACGTGAAGCATCAAGCATGGTGGATTGCAAGTCGGTGTAGTAGTCCACTATAGGCTAGCGAGGCAGCTGGCAGAATGGAGTTTTGTGTTTGTATTAGAAGGTGAAGTTCCGCCTGCGCGGGTGGCGCTTTCCTTGGCTACTAATAGTAGGGCGGGGTAGTAGTAGCCGGCGGGGTAAAACGAGCGCACCCTTGGAAATGGTCGCCTATGAATACAATATTAGCGTACTGTAGCCCCGAAGCAAGATGGCCGCCGGGTGAACTACCTCAGAGACTCCGCCTTGAGCCATCTAGCCTTTATATGAAATTAAATGAAATTAAATGAAATGATTACTATATTTACCCAGGGTATCTGGGCTAAGCTCAAGAACTTGTTTCCAGCCAGGCCCTGCTCATAGAACATTTCATCGTAGTGGTTCAATGCCTTGTTCAAGGGCACTTCAGCGGTGGTAATTTTAACGTGTCGGACCGCTGATTCGAACTGGCGACCTTCCGGTATCAAGACCGCTCCGCAATCCGTTCGGCAACCGCTGCCTATGGGTAGGTCGGTACTAGGTAGGTACTACTAGGTAGGTCGGTAGGTAGGTAGGTATAGTTAGGTAGGTAGCCTGATTAGTTATACACTAATGTGTTATATAAACTCCTTCATCACCTCTGCCCGCCTGGCACGCTGGCAGCAGTGTTGGGAAAGTAACATTTATTTTATGAACTAGTTCAGTTCAGAAATTTAAAAAGGAACTAGTTCTGTTCATAGTTCCTAATTCAACATTTTGAACTAAAGTTCATGGTTCCAAAAAATTAACTATTTTAGTTCTTTTTCGTTCTTTTTTCTTTCTTTTTTTTATTATTGCCACAGCCCATATCCATATAGAACCGCAGACTTTATTGAATAAAAAAATCACACCCGTGTGAAGTGAGTGGTGCAACTCCGTGTGGGGGTTCCCGGGGGGGGGGGGGGTTCCAGACCCACAGGAACGCACCCAGGGTGCCGGTCCGGTTCCGGCGAGCCGCCCCGCGTCCGAAACGGTTGAGAAATGACAGAGTTCACACGGGTGTGATTTTTTTTTTTTTTTACATTTTTGGATAAAAATAGCTCTTTGCAATGTGAAATGCCACCGAATTTAAGGATTACTCCTTTTCCTTGTCTTTATTATGGGCCAACTTGTGAAAGCTACATGCTTTTATTGTGAAGGGTCTCAGTTCTTACAGCCTGCAAGCTCACAGCCTACAAGCTCACAACGCGTTGCGGACGCAACGCGTTGTGAGCTTGTAGATCAACTATTTTCAGCATGGAACACGTGTACGACGAAGAATAAATCAGGCATCACTGCGCTTCTGTGGAGGGAGGGAGATATATTTTGTTGGCCAAACGAGGTGATCATGTATGGACAGTTGGACACATACGACATACCTCATCGACGCAAAAATAACAAGCAATTGGAATCTATTTTCCGTGGCACATTATAAACACGTTTACTTTACCTCCTCAGTGTTTGGGTCGGGACATGTAGGACTGTATGTGTCTGCTGTCTGCATGCATATGCGCGCTGCGCGCTCCAGTGAAATTGTGCGGCTTGAGAAAGATTAGTTAATTTGTGTTATTACATGGCTTGGTTGAATGCTTGATTCTGATTGGTCAATCGCTTAATTCAGCGGTGAATTATGTGTCGATAATGACCGCTCCGCTGTATAACAGACCGCTGCCTAATCAAACCCTCTGAGCACCAGCTGCGCGGCTGCGCCCCGCTTACTGCTGTTTCCAACATGACAGCCATGTAAACACACACACACTAGTGACACACAATGTCATTTACAGCTAAACATTGCTCTTAAAAATGTTTTTGAAAACATTTGAGCGAGAAATAGACGAAGCAGGACCCGAAAATGGATTCTATTTGATCAACTCACTTCCTTGTTTTCCGACAGTGCTGCAGCCCTGCAGCTGCACACGCAGCCAGCTCGAACTTATGGAATACTTTTTTTGTTTTGGATCAATGTATTAATTTATGTTAGTTAGCCATGTAATAAGCGGGATAATATCTGGCTAGGTGGTCATTGTCGGGATATAATTCACCTTCAGGGAGTGTAACCACTTCGGCTTCGCCTCGGTGGTTAAACTCCCTGTCGGTGAATTATCTCCCGACAATGACCACCTAGCCAGATATTATCCCTTACTTGGATAAGGGCTTATTGGTGAACTATCGTTCTTTGAACATGTTCGGGTACATCACTGGCTGGCAGCACTACACTAGACGCTGGCAGTACTACACTGACCTGCATACCACCAAGGGCCATGTCTCTCCGCTGTATCCCCACTGATGGCCCAGCTCACTCCTCAAATCTGGAGCTTTTCAAATCCATATGCTATAATAATTTGACAGCAGATATGTTATGAAGTCATGGGATAATGTTGTTTGGAAAGATTATTCACCAACAGATGACACTTTTCACAATATGTTTCATCAGATTTGATATCAAATCAGAATATGGCATTGGATTCCCCATACTATGAAAACCTAAAAAACGCAATGAAGTTATAAATGTACTTAAGCATATACGTATTGGTGGCCGCCATCTTTAAATGATCACTGTTGAGGCATTAGCAGCCATTTATTTTAACTGGGCATACAGCAGATTTGGATTCAGCACCACTTAATACCCCTAAAAAATATGTATGCCGTCCACATGCCTTCAGGGTTAAATTTGTGGGGAATCTGACCAAGAATAATAATACCTGTCTCCGTATAACAGAACAGTATGTTCTTTTCAAAGGTCTTTTCCACCACAGTAACAGTTCCTCATAGGGGGAAGGACTTACAAACTGAAGCTCTTTGAATGCAGCAAAACCTATTAAAGCATATTATAAAGCAGTGCACAATTGATCCAGCATATTTAAAGCAAGAACAAATAAACCTTCAAACAAAAAAGTTAACTACTACATGTAGTGTGTCCTCCGGCAGGCGTTTTTTTTGGTTCAAAATATAATGCTACATACAAGGTCAAAACTTTGTATA
>NC_136791.1:34404006-34471506 GCF_951216825.1 Electrona antarctica
AATGTGTTAGCATTGCAAGTGCAAGCCAATGTATACGAGGCCTGCAAGCTATATAGTTATCTTACTGAATTAACAGTCAGAATATATTATAGAAGGAGTTACAACAATAGATTTAAGAATGTGATCTTTAAAGTAATTGTTTTATATACACAATCTCTGTTGACAAAACAAGACTGAAGAAGAAACCTTTGAATGTCAGAACACTGCAGTCTAGGTAGGTAGGTAGGTAGGTAGGTAGGTACGTAGGTAGGTAGGTAGGTAGGTAGGTAGGTAGGTTCATAGATATATATAAGAAAGCTCGATGGCTCACCCGCGCTGCTGGCCAATGGAGAGCAACGTCGCTACGTGGCGGCCATCTTAATTCGGGGCAGCATAACATTGTGTATATGTACCTTTAAATAACCATAACTTTCTCAATTTTCAACCGTTTTTCAAACGGTTTGGTTTGTTATAAACATGAGAGACGTCTGCATACAGCATACTTATATGCTTTTATGACGTTAATATAAAAAAAATATTAAGCAGATAAGCATCCTAAATTATAGTCACGTTGATACCGTTTGTATTAAACCAACCCGTTTGTAAATCTGTCAAGATTTGAGCGAGTTATGACTATTTTTGTTTGAGCTGCCATAGAACATACTGTACTGTAGACGATATTTGTTTTCATAGGCGACCATTTCCAAACTCGGCTTGTGATTGGTTGTCAGTGGGGTAGGGAGCGCTGTGCTGTGTTCATTTGGACTGCACACAAGTGGTTTTGCCTACTAGTACTAACCCTATCTCTAACTCGAACCTAAACATAACCACAAGCAGGGGAGCAACGCATCCCTCACCAACCTTAATCCAAAAACTATTAACGTACCCCTCACCAACCTTAATCCAAAAACTATTAACGTACCCCTCACCAACCTTAATCCAAAAACTATTAACGTACCCCTCACCAACCTTAATCCAAAAACTATTAACGCATCCCTCACGAACCTTAAAGGGGCATTCAACTCATTTTCAACATTTTACTATGTCATTAATGTACATTAGAGCTGTACTAGATGTCTGAAAAAAATCATTAACATGGTGAAACACATCTTGATGATGTCATCAAGATGTGTTTCACCATGTTAATGATTTTTTTCATAATTTCAGTTCTAGCTAACACAGAATGGGGGGACTTTTTTTTATTATTTCCACACAACAGCTCTAAGGTATATTAATTACATAGTAAAATGTTGAAAATGGGTGGTTTTCCCCTTTAATCCAAAAACTATTAACGTACCCCTCACCAACCTTAATCCAAAAACTATTAAAAAGTCTGCGTTGTAAAAATAGTGTTAGCAGTGGGATGCAAACACGTGAAGCATCAAGCATGGTGGATTGCAAGTCGGTGTAGTAGTCCACTATAGGCTAGCGAGGCAGCTGGCAGAATGGAGTTTTGTGTTTGTATTAGAAGGTGAAGTTCCGCCCACGCGGGTGGCGCTTTCCTTGGCTACTAATAGTAGGGCGGGGTAGTAGTAGCCGGCGGGGTAAAACGAGCGCACCCTTGGAAATGGTCGCCTATGAATACAATATTAGCGTACTGTAGCCCCGAAGCAAGATGGCCGCCGGGTGAACTACCTCAGAGACTCCCCCTTGAGCCATCTAGCCTTTATATATGTCTATGGGTAGGTCGGTACTAGGTAGGTACTACTAGGTAGGTCGGTAGGTAGGTATAGGTAGGTAGGTAGCCTGATTAGTTATACACTACTGTGTTATATAAACTCCTTCATCACCTCTGCCCGCCTGGCACGCTGGCAGCAGTGTTGGGAAAGTTCATTTATTTTATGAACTAGTTCAGTTCAGTTCAGTTCAGAAATTTAAAAAGGAACTAGTTCTGTTCATTCCTAATTCAACATTTTGAACTAAAGTTCATGGTTCCAAAAAATGAACTATTTTAGTTATTTTTCGTTCTTTTTTCTTTATTTTTTTTATTATTGCCACAGCCCATAGCCATATAGAACCGCAGACTTTATTGAATAAAAGAATCACACCTGTGTGAAGTGAGTGGTGCAACTCCATGTGGGGGTTCCCGGGGGGGTTCCAGACCCACAGGAACGCACCCAGGGTGCCGGTCCGGTTCGGCGAGCCGTCCCGCGTCCGAAACGGTTGAGAAATGACAGAGTTACCGTGTGCCGGTGGTTGCACCACTCAGTTCACACGGGTGTGATTTTTTTTAAACATTTTGAGATAAAAATAGCTCTTTGCAATGTGAAATGCCACCGAATTTAAGGATTACTCCTTTTCCTTGTCTTTATTATGGGCCAACTTGTGAAAGCTACATGCTTTTATTGTGAAGGGTCTCAGTTCTTACAGCCTGCAAGCTCACAGCCTCACAGCCACAGCCTACAAGCTCAGTAGATCAACTATTTTCAGCATGGAACACGTGTACGACGAAGAATAAATCAGGCATCACTGCGCTTCTGTGGAGGGAGGGAGATTTATTTTGTTGGCCGAACGAGGCGATCATGTATGGACAGTTGGACACATACAACATACCTCATCGACGCAAAAATAACAAGCAATTGGAATCTATTTTCCGTGGCACATTATAAACACATTTACTTTACCTCCTCAGTGTTTGGGTCGGGCCATGTAGGACTGTATGTGTCTGCTGTCTGCGTGCATATGCGCGCTGCGCGCTCCAGTGTAATTGTGCGCCTTGAGAAAGATTAGTTAATTTGTGTTATTACATGGCTTGGTTGAATGCTTGATTCTGATTGGTCAATCGCTTAATTCAGCGGTGAATTATGTGTCGATAATGACCGCTCCGCTGTATAACAGACCGCTGCCTAATCAAACCCTCTGAGCACCAGCTGCGCGGCTGCGCCCCGCTTGTATACTGCTGTTTCCAACATGACAGCCATGTAAACACACACACACTAGTGACACACAATGTCATTTACAGCTAAACATTGCTCTTAAAAATGTTTTTGAAAACATTTGAGCGAGAAATAGACGAAGCAGGACCCGAAAATGGATTCTATTTGATCAACTCACTTCCTTGTTTTCCGACAGTGCTGCAGCCCTGCAGCTGCACACGCAGCCAGCTCGAACTTATGGAATACTTTTTTTGTTGTGTTTTGGGTCAATGTATTAATTAGCCATGTAATAAGCGGGATAATATCTGGCTAGGTGGTCATTGTCGGGATATAATTCACCTTCAGGGAGTGTAACCACCGAGGCGAAGCCGAGATATTATCCCTTACTTGGATAAGGGCTTATTGGTGGGTTTTCCGCTAGATATTAAGGACTGGTTAGGGTGTGTTTTAGCGGGGGTTTCGCCTGTAAGGCTCACTCACTTTTGAACAAAGTTGAACGTGAGAAAGTGACGTTCACACACGCCAGAAATGAACGCGTTCACAATGACGTTCATCAGGCAGAAATACAGTACGTTCAGTTCACGTTCAGCCGAAATAGGAACGCGTTCGTGAACTATCGTTCTTTGAACACGTTCGGGTACATCACTGGCTGGCAGCACTACACTAGACGCTGGCAGTACTACACTGACCTGCATACCACCAAGGGCCATGTCTCTCCACTGTATCCCCACTGATGGCCCAGCTAAGGGCCATGTCTCTCCGCTGTATCCCCACTGATGGCCCAGCTCACTCCTCAAATCTGGAGCTTTTCAAATCCATATGCTATAATAATTTGACAGCAGATATGTTATGAAGTCATGGGATAATGTTGTTTGGAAAGATTATTCACCAACAGATAACACTTTTCACATAATCAGATTTGATACAAATCAGAATATGGCATTGGATTCCCCATACTATGAAAACCTAAAAAACGCAATGAAGTTATAAATGTACTTAAGCATATACGTATTGGTGGCCGCCATCTTTAAATGATCACTGTTGAGGCATTAGCAGCCATTTATTTTAGCTGGGCATACAGCAGATTTGGATTCAGCACCACTTAATAGCCCTAAAAAATATGTATGCCATATATTTACACAATTTGCCTTCAGGGTTAAATTTTTGGGGAATCTGACCAAGAATAATAATACCTGTCTCTGTTAAGCTCCGTATAACAGAACAGTATGTTCTTTTCAAAGGTCTTTTCCACACAGGGGGAAGGACTTACAAACTGAAGCTCTTTGAATGCAGCAAAACCTATTAAAGCATATTATAAAGCAGTGCACAATTGATCCAGCATATTTAAAGCAAGAACAAATAAACCTTCAAACAAAAAAGTTAACTACTACATGTAGTGTGTCCTCCGGCAAATATAATGCTACATACAAGGTCAAAACTTTGTATACCTTTAAAAATAATATAACAGGCAAGAACAGCTATTGGCAGCCAAACAGGATGTCATTACTAGGTACTGCTAACCCTGCCATCTCTGCACCTGAAGTATGGAAAGAACCTATACATTCTATCGACTGAAAAGAGTGGAGAATGCTAGACAGAATCAGGCATTTGTGTTGCTAACTAGCCCTTCGCCATGACACCTGCGCAGACCCTGCAAGGAGAGCCAAGAACAGCAGACAGCCTTGCAAAGACATTGAGGAGCTTCTGGCACAATGCCTGCACAGTCTCCCAGTTTATGGAAACACAATGTACAATGCATACTACTGAATATGCATACATATAAGTATGTAGATGCACAAGACACACATGCACGCATATGTACACCGCGCACATGCGCACACGCACACGCACACGCGCACACACACACACACACACACACACACACACACACACACACACACACACACACACACACACACACACACACACACACACACACACACACACACACACACACACACACACACACACGAGAAGTACTGTAGTTGGTCTTGGTAGCAGTACCAACATCATAAAAACTCCCTGACTGTACCCTGCTTGCCTCTCTGTTCTCGTTGTTTCCAAGGAGACTGCAGCACATTGGTATTCTGAAGGGACATTTCATGAGCAATTGGAGAGAGAGGGAGAGAGAGAGAGAGAGAGAGAGAGAGAGAGAGAGAGAGAGAGAGAGAGAGAGAGAGAGAGAGAGAGGGAGAGAGAGAGAGAGAGAGAGAGAGAGAGAGATGAAAAAAGAGAGAGGGATGGCACAGAGATAAAGCCAGAGACAAAGAGAAAAGATATGAAAGCAGAGAGATATAATGATATACACATAACATTATAGGGAGTAGAGATAGCTCATGTGAAGAATAGAACCACATATATACTGTCTGTATAGAGATGGGTGTGTCTATGACATCATTTTCAAACCCCGTGGGATCAGCACAGCTCAGTGTCTTGAGCTCCACCGTGTTGTGTGTGATAATGGATAATGTAATCCAAGGAGATGAGGTAACGAGGTCATGTAATGCACATATATTTAAACAGTCAACATGCAGGGCTTTATGCAACATGAAAGGCATGGGACAATTGGGACGTGTACAGGGCAGGCCGGCATGACCCCCGCACATGTAAGACAAGAGAAGGTTTTTGCTTACCCATAAACTCGATGCCCAAGTGATCTGTTATTCCGTGAGGCACGTGGAGAAGGAAGGGTGGGGGGAGAGGAGGGGGGAGAGAAAGAAAACAAGTGGTTAGAAGATTGTTGTGTTAGCATTGTCTGTCACATTGTATAGCTGGATCATAGGCCACTTCAGAACTCAAGGCACATGCCTGCCAGGGTTGGCTGGCCGACACACATAATGCATGTTCAAATAATAATAATAATGAATTGCATTTTTATAGCGCTTTTCCAAGTGCTCAAACCGCTTTACAATGGTTCATTCATTCATACATTGGGAGGTGAAGCGGCGAACAGTCGACGCCAGCGTCCTCACTTCCCACATTCACACACCAATGGTGGCGAGCTCACACCGACCGACTCATTGGAGGCAATGTAGGGTTCAGTGTCTTGTCCAAGGACACTTCAACATGTGGACAGGAGGAGCCAGGATTCGAACCGCCGACCCAGGGATCATTGGACGACCTGCTCTACCTCCTGAGCCACAGCCGCCCACATGTGTACACGTGTACTCACACGCAAGCACGCACATGTACCCAGCAGGCAGCAAGGCTATAGGCATAATATACACACCGGATAGTGCATAGAGCACCGAAGTCTGACGTCAATATCGGTAGAGGGCGCAAATCCACAGGTTTGTGTACTTTTTATTTGCATTATAATCCCCATAGGGGGATTTTAGATCGTCTTATATATGAACTGTGTTTGAAAAATAAACATGTCACCCTGGCCGCTTCACTCATATGGATATTAAGAATCAACTGACTGAGAGAAAACGCTAATGTTACTGCTACTGAATTAGTTAAATCTTCGCTAGAAGCAGACTGCATCATATATGAGTGACTGACTGTTGCAAACGATACAGAGACACCTCCCTGACATTAATGCCGAGACAGCTTGTTTATTTTTGGACCACAACGCTTATATGAAACGATTTTGAGCGAGTTACGTCAGGACTTCGGTGCTCTATTTCCTCTAGTAATGTAGTGTCATACAACTGTGTCGCTTTCCAAAATACCTTTAGGCATTCAGTTCTCAGACTTCCGATCCTGGTCATTATACACCAGCTGTATCATTAAGAAGGCGCAACACAGAGACACCATGATCATGATCTGCCACGCTACCATAGAGAGCATCCTACAGGAGGCATAATGGTGTGATTTGCAACCTGACTGAACAAGACCACAAACAACACCTGTCAGGTGTAAAAGGAGCAACTTGGACACTCAGGCATGAAGGAAGCATGAGTTCAAGTCCATTGCTCTCCCCATGTTGGCGGAGGGTGTGTAGAGCCCAGGATCACATTAGATAATTGACAAAGGGGTGAAAAATGGGTTACAAAATCGTGGGATAAAAATTATATATATATTTAAAAAAAAAAGAAAAGACCACAAACAACTTAGAAGGATAGTTAAAATGGTACAAGGAACACCACTGCCACAGCTTCAGGACATTTATACCACCCACTACAGAATGAATTTTGGGAGGTCCGCCAAAAAACTGAATGGCTGGAAAATGGAAATTAAGAGTTTACATACAGTAGTACACATAGTGCATGCATAAACTTATATATCTGGTTTCAGTATTTAATTTATGATGTATTTTCGCTATTATTAAGGTTATTGTAGCGGTCAACTTGTATTGGGGTGGGGAGGGGGGAGGGGCGGGGGTCACGAGACACGGCCAAAGCATTTCCGGGGGTCCCCAGCCAAAAACGTTGAGAACCCCTGATTTAGTCAACTAAAATGGTATTCACTGAGTCGACTAAAACTAGACTAAAACAAAACAAAAATCAGCATGAGTAAAATATGAAAAACAACCAAATGAACACTGACTGCATGTCATCCGTCTCTTGCAACCGTACGGTCTCTAATGCCTACAAAACATAACCCCCATGCCTCCTCAACGCAAACACACTATTACGACATAATCCATGGAAAGCAATCATTTATCTGGTGTCAACAGCAGCTTGATGGTCACTCAGTAGTCCCAGATCTAAACACTGGGTGAGCAGCTCCACTTAATGCCAATGGCTCTGTCCAATCTAACCTCCATCTTATCGACCAGCGTCAGCCCCCATATAAGCGGATCATCTTTCACTTTACTGATGACCCAATAGACATGTCATTCTCTGTCTGTGTGTCTGTCTCTCTCTCTCTCTCTCTCTCTCTCTCTCGAAAAAAAAATAACGATAAAGTGTGTGTGTGTTGATTATTAGGAACAGAAATTGTTGTTTGCTTAATTGCTTCCTCCTCATAGGAAGTATCAAAGTACAGCTAAGGCCTAGACACCCAGGTAGAATTTCACACCCGTGTGGACTTCTGTGAAGTGAGGGGCGCTCTTATCATCGTACATCATCATGACGAAAATAGACACTATGCCTATTTGCTCAGATACTATGACGTAAAACTGTCCATTCATTGTCAATGGGAATTCAATATTTGTGTAAGACAAAAATAGACACTAAGCCGATTTGCTCAGACACTATGACGTGAAATTCTCCATTCATTGTCAATGGGAATTTAATGTTTGTGTAAGACGAAGATCTACTGAATATAGGAGGAGCTAGCGCCCCTCAAAAATAATATGGCAGTGCCAAAATAACGTGGGGTGCTTCCCGGCCTGTTAGCGGAGACTGAGAGCCAGACGGAGAGGCAGGTGCTAGTGACAGGGAGTCCATGGCCAGTCTCCATGTACTTCCCCTCCCCATGGAGAGAGAGAGACACACGCACAGGCAGGCGCGCACACACACACACACACACACACACACACACACACACACACACACACACACACACACACACACACACACACACACACACACACACACACACACACACACACACACACACACACACACACACACACACACACACACACACACACACACACACACACACCGCAACTCCATCTAAAAACACATCATTGGGCTAAAACCGGCCATAGCCGTCATCACAAATGTGATGAGGTCAGCGCAAGTGCAGGCTATGGCCAAATTTAGCCCAATGAGTGTTTTCATGCAAAACTAATGCTTGGAATGGATTCAGCATCATGAAAACCCCCTAGTTTGACATGTCACATGCTATTTAAAGCAAAAGTATTAAGTAAAATATTTGCCTTATATACACAGAGGCCATCCTGTACAGGCCATTTTCAAAACTTCCCCTCAGACAATTCCAGGCAACGTTTTTTCTGTTATTCAGTATTGAAGATACAAAATCAGCTGAGTTTGGTTCTTTTGCAATTAGTTTGAGGTCAAATTACATTATTAATGGACTATTGTGAGCTGTCGACAGTGTTCTGTAACGGACAGTACAGCTGCTCTGTCAAGGACTGAATGTCAGAAGGTTCACCCACGGGCACATTCAGAATTTCAGATGTAACTGAAATCCTTGTGTTCAGCCGCTTTATTGGTAATACTGATTGAATGAGCAGTGCTTGGACTTGAATGGCAGTGGTTAAAGAGTTCACCTTTATTAACCTCGTCTCACAAGGCTTTCCACCTCGGAGGAAAGCCTGGTCTCTGTTCCAAAAGTGCCGTGTGAACCAGTCTGGAACGGATGATATCGCTACGTGACGTCATGTTGTAGTATTGTTTCGTAGTCATCAGGCAGCAACAATCAAACAGAACTTCCTTTTCCCTCAAACCGGAAGAATAACGATAAAAGCTCTCGTAGCCTGTAGCTTTTATTGAGAAAAATCGGTTTGAGGGAAAAGGAAGTTCCGGAAGATTGATGACTACAAAACAATACTACAACATGACGTAGTGATATCATCCGCTCCCGACCGGTTCGTAAACCCGAAATGGAATGGTGCCCAGGCTACACATTTACTGAAAACAGTGAACTTTTCCACAGAACATATATACAGGTAGTTTTAGTTTAAGTTTCTGGGTTATTACTTGCGCAAGCAGAGTGCGCAAGTACTGTAATCGCCGCTAATCGGCTGCGTATGTCAGTCGTATGTCGGTGTTGTCTGACGGCCAATCAGGGATTGGCTGATGACCTAACTAAGATACGTTTGGTGATCAGCTGGGTATGTATGTATGTACTGTATGTAACACTAACATGTTCGATTAAATATGGAGATACTACTGATGTCATGTTGATGACAAACATGGACAAACGTGAATGGAGTTCTATTTAGTGAAGCAGCACAAACAAGCGCTGACAATTTGTAAAGGGTCGGATTAGCCAATCAGGGTCCTCCCCAAACACAGAGATTTGGTCCGACAGACAGATACAGATATCCATGTTTTTCTCTTCTCGGTAACTGTTGGCACAACCTTGCCTACATACATGCTAGTTTAATGGTCAGATAGTGGGTGGTTGAGTTATGCCAGGGAGGGAGGGCGGCACGCACGCACGCACGCACGCACGCACGCACGCACGCACGCACGCACGCACGCACGCACGCACGCATACACGCACGCACGCACACGTTTTTAAAATGTATAAATAGATTAGCACTGAACAACCATCCCAACACATACTGTTCAACTCTATGCTTAAATAGCAAAAATAGCAGCTATACATGCTCGAAACGTGACACATTGTGATCGTGTATAACTGCTATTTGTGGTGTATTATGATAGCATCGTACAACACAGTACAAACTTGGCTTATGCCTGACACTGTCGTATGATGAAAATAGCAAGGCATGGTCTGGCTTGTGCGCGCACACACGTACACACACGCGCACACGTACACACGCGCACACGCACACACGCACACGCACACACACACCTCACTCTGTTTTCCCCCCAATAACAGATCAAAGGAACACCTGTACAGTTGTGCATGTCAAAGCGATGGCATCAGATCATAAAGCCTGAGTGATGGCTTCGCTCTCTCTGTCTTTGTCTGTCTGGGCACAACAGCGATGCGCTGCATGCCATTTCCAATTTATGCTTACAGTACTGGATTTGAGAGAAGGGGCCATAAATCGATGCCTTGACAGATGGCTGTGGAGAAAGAGGAGAGCAGGGGGTAGTGAGAACGTGATGCCGTGCAGTCATAATGAAACGCAGCATTGATAAGAAACTCTGCGCATTGCAGTCTGCCTGTCTCTCTTCTTTCAATGGGTCCTCACTTTACCGTATCCATCACCTTCTGCTTTTTCTCAGACAGTGGACACACTGGATCAAATGTGCAGGCTAGCAACCCCCCACCCCCCCCACCCCCACACACACTTAGGGGTACAAGTTAAAAAAATAAAGTATTTATTCACATTTAGTAACTGTAGTTGCATCTGAGACCGCATGCTCACTGGTTTGAGCATGCTAATTCCAGTCCTCCAGCCATTTTTCTCCCCTGATTTTCAAATCCCCATTCTGCGTGCTTCAGTTACCATGTGTCCCACACCGAGGGAGTACCACACAAACACCATAAATAACTGTCACCTTTCAGTGTCTCAACACAGACAGATTAATAGCTGTTAGCTGTCCATAACAGTGGCATACGAATGCAACAATGACACTAATCAATCCATTTGGTATGCCAGTGTCATCTTGTCATTGACCACCATCGTTCACTGTCATGTCCCAGCATTTCCTCTCTTTCTCCCTGGCCTCATTCGGGTTCTGGCCCACACTGGTTTCTATTAGTAACCAGGTATCTTTATCTATAGTGCCCTGACCCCTGTCCGCAGTAGCCTATACATTCACACAGCATCAGGAATACTGATATTATGGATACTGTCAAACTATCATATTCCAGTTCCAGGCTGTACTGTATGCTGCTGTCACATCTTCCAATGGCTCCTTTACTGTACTAGACCGGTGCCGCTGGCATACTGGAGAACGGTGCAAGTCGGACATGTGGACGGACAGACAAAGAGATTTTTTCTATTAGATAGACATTACGAGTGCATGATGGCTTATAGCATTTCCTCTACCAAGGCCTTCCAACGTCTGAATATCCATCCTGGTTGTGCTTTTTGGTCAATTAACCCTTTCAATCTGACATGACAGCATCTGTGTCATTTTAGATGTTGCTATATGTGTATATCGCAACATGTTTTCAGAAAACTATTACAATTAAGAAGCCGTTTTTTCCGTCCTCAGATGAAAAAGGGCTAATAAAAACGTCTACATTGTTTAACATAAACATCAGCAGTATCATCACAGGATCAGTGTTGACAGCATCCCACTCCTTCACTTTATCCATACAATCCATGGAAGCAAGTTGTATGTACTGCATAAAGCAAGCAATACATTATTTTACCAAGCTGTAAACACTACACTCTGTGCTCATTTCTGAATTCTGATGGGTAGACATGGCTTCTTTTCCATTTAAAGACAAGCTCCTCAGAGATCTATGTAAATATACAAGAAAATATACTGAACTGCCAAATAAGGCCAAATAAATTAAGCCTGGGCTTTTACAATTCTGACGTGTAGTGTTTGAGTTGACCCATTTGCGGCAGAGCTACTAAGATAGTAATGGCGGATCCAGTGATTTTCATCTGTGCTGTCCAATGGAAAACAAACAAACTTGACAATCATTTGGAAATTCAGTGCGGCTGGGAGTGAAGATTTGCCGAAGACATGCACAAAATATCCTGCTAGAAGGTAGACCCAATGAGAACAGTGAAAACAGTCTAAGTCCAAATTTCAGACTGACCCCTCCACGAAAAGGCCTCGTTGTCCTGACCCCTTATCTATCATTTATACATTATGGATAAATAGTGTGGACTTAGACTGTTTTTTGTCTGTATTAAGCTCTTCTATTTTGGTTTTGGGGTCCCTGTAAACAAGTCTTTTTCATG
This sequence comes from Electrona antarctica, assembly GCF_951216825.1. Taxonomy (NCBI): domain Eukaryota; kingdom Metazoa; phylum Chordata; class Actinopteri; order Myctophiformes; family Myctophidae; genus Electrona; species Electrona antarctica. The sequence continues at coordinate 34,416,286 of NC_136791.1, forward strand.
GGGATTCCACCACTTAATAAGCATAATTTTGGTTGTCCTTGACCTATAGACAGCAAGCCCAAAAAAGCAACTAAACTACAGAAACAAACTACAAAATCATTATTTTTAATATTGGTAATTACTATCCGCAATTACCAATATTACCCCCGTTTGGCAGATTCAATATAATAATGATTGGATGATACATAGGCCGTGCTTACAGAATGATTTATTTTTGTGAGCGAATATATAGTGACAAAACTCTAACCTACAGTACATTAACATTAGACCTTTATTATCTTTGAGTCAGGTCCTGGGTATTCTGGTCTTGTGATACAGCAATTTACTTACAAATCCATCATCATCACCCATGGACACGTACGGTTCCAGCAGTATGTAATTCAATGTAACAGGTGGTAACACTATCTGGGTTAGTGGGTTCCGTAATCACAGTATGTGGGTAGAACATGGGACTGCTATAAACTGCCACAGTTAAGACCACTGTCAGGCATAATGTAGTAGAATAAAACACATACTGTAAGCCAGGACACAAGTCACACACTTCTATTGTTGTGTGTTTCAGGCTGCCATTCGCTGCACCCCACAGCCCCTCCCGATTCTCTCACTTTCTGTCATGTCACATGTGAGAACGCAGAGGCAGCATAATGTATAAACACCTGCCCCATGAAATGAACAGAGGAAGGTGAAACGGACAGGATTTGGAGCCGGCGCTATCAACCAACCATGAAGGACCGTCCCGTGTTCTAGTGAAGTCTGTTTGACCTGAACAACCATCCTTGACGGTAGCTCCCGTGGATGTAGGTTCTCAGACCATAGGCTGTGGAGTATAGCCAGGTGGAGGGCAGGTTAAGCACAAATAATGAACTCCGACACTGCTTCACCCGAGCTGAGCACGGTTGAACAGAGATGTTGAGTCTGGGGGGGGGGGGGGGGGGGGGGGGGGTCTACTGTATATGAAGTGAAGTGGCAGGTACCCCACTACTCAAACTATGTTACAAGTAAACAGACACAAATCAAAAGAGAGTGCACACACACACTGCTATAATATTTTATCTTAACATTCTTGCAGTTCAATTCAATACAATTCAATTCAATGTTGTGTACAGTATTTTGAAAATTAACCCATTGAGCCAATTCTGAAAATGCCTTCTAAATCAGAGGTTCTCACTTCTCACACTTGACGTACAAGCTTGCAGTGCAGCACGGATATATTTGAATAGCCAATGCAAAAATCTAAAATGACACAGATGCTCTCCGAGTTTTAATGGGATAATAGGAAGAGGACGTTTTTCTTATTCTTCTAATGGGCAAATTGCTAGAATTGTTCAAAAAATATTCTAATTGTCAGGTATGTTTATATAATGATAAGCAATCATACAAAGCAGACCGCTAGTCATTATATAGAGTCTATATAATTACTAGCGGTCTGCTTTGTATGATTGCTTATCATTATATAAACATACCTGACAATTAGAATATTTTTACATTATAGACAACATTGTGTGTTAACACAAAGTGTGAAATCAATTGACACCTAAATTGTTTCATCCTGTGTCTGTCTTCTTTAGACATCCCACAAGAGAATGTACTTTTGTGACATAAGAGGGAACTAGGGGGTGTGTGATAGAGAAAGACAAGAGGTGCAGAGAAGCAGGGATGGATCGGTGGGTTAAATCACAGGCAAGCGGATCAGCATGGCTCTTCTCTCTGGGCAGAAGAGATTTGTACGGCAATGGTTGTGATCGAGTGGGGTAAGTGAACTCCCATCACTCTTGATGTTCCCACAGGGACGGACAATGACACTATACTTACTCTTCAACTCCTAAAACCTAACAAAATGGCACATTAAAAAGTAATTTGGCCTCAGAAGCATTGGGTCATTTTGTCCAGTGATAGGCGGTCTCTCCTTCCAATGGCTCCATCAGCCAGGTGTACCACTAGGTCATTCACCCATTTTCCATCGGTGCCCGCAGAAAACTGCCATAATGCTAAAGCTCACAGTTGTCCAAGAGCAGTGCACACTGCACATACCGGTAATACACATGAACAATGGGCACTTACTTGTGCACAACAATTTCTAGAGGCCTGGTTCGAAGCGTGCCGTGAACCATTTCACATTCAGGCCGTTGTTTAAAGCCCAATTTCACTTTTAACCCATAGGACATGTGGAAACGGATTGCTAGGACGTGTACACACGTCCTAGCATTTTCATTGATATCAAACGAGAGAAAAATTCTGATTTATTTTATTTTTTATTTTTTGGGGGGGTTGGCCTCTCCTTCTGCACCATACTCCTTGCTCTTCGCGCATGCGCGGTCCCGTTCACTTCCCTGTATACGGCTCAGAAAGAATGCCTCATATCTGCTAATCTAGGGAGCTCTCCGTGGTTTTGACCAGATGGATATACTAAGCTCTTCATTTCTGGCTTCAACATGCCTCTCGTTCAAAATATGAACGCGAGGGATTATTCAGCGATTTTATCGTAATGATAGCGAGGTAAGCGCACGCAAAAATATTTCTCCCGGTTTTTGTCTGGAACAGAAGGGGGGGGGGGGGGCTTACATAGTAAAAGCGGCCATATCTGCGCGGCACCCCGAGCTGTTATTTTGAAAGAAATCCCGGCGCTGATTGTGTTAGGCCTATTATGCAAATTTCCAGCCATTATAATTTTATTCTGGGACTCCACTATAGTAGCTTTGCATGATTCACAGTTCAAACAACTCTTTATGCAACCCCTCTTATCTCTACAAACCCAGCCGTATTAGCTCTTGACTCATTAAGGCGCCGTCTAAAAGCCCACTTTCTTATGATTGGTCAACTTTCTTTTTTAGATGGATGACATCCATGTTAGAGGCAATCTGGGCAGAACAGATGCCCATAATAAGAAATACATCACATGTGACATACTATATGCTTGTTTTGAAAGTAGAAACAATTCTGAGCAATCTGAATTTAACCTATATATGTCAGAAAATTAAGATATGTTTAATAGGCCCCCTTTAATGACTGTTATTGTCGACTCATATCTATTCAAAATGTAAAAGTAAAACTTTGCTTATCTCTGTAGCTTGACAAGGAGAGCTCCTGATGAGCCAATGACAGTGACACACAATGATGGTCTCAGGGATATGATGTCACACCATAAAACATGTGGAAAATTACAAACAAACGTTTGCAATAATTGTAATCCTTCATCACTGGATGATTTCCAGAGCAAGAGAAACAGTGTGAAAGGGCGAAGAATACACAGTAAAAGAGTAGAGATGAGAAATAAGAGTGTCGAGAGGAACAAGGGCCTCAGCCTCTGCATTCATGCCGGTGCCACCCTTGCCCTAGAATAAAACGCCTGAATTTTCATTTCGTTTCACTTCATTATTCAGACTGAAAAGTTTTTCAAATAAAGACAGACAGAAGAAAAAAAAAGAAAAAAAGTGACAAGACAAAAAAATAAAATAAAATAAAGAAGAAAAGAAAAACAGGGCATGCTTTCATTCTGAATGAGTCATTACATTACAATAAGTTACACTGCTAGATTGTGTGAAGAGTGGAGAGCATACAACTAAATACTGATAGGTTCAGTGTGACATTTGAGCAAGGTGATCTAGGAATGGCTGCCATATAACATAAAACTTGTTTGAATTGTCCATCATATCATAGCGAATTTTCTCCATATGTAGTATACAAGTAATCAGTTAACCAGGTTTTTGCAATTACCATACCATACATCATTGTATTTTGTACAGAAACATTGTGATTTGACAGTATTTGAGAAGAACCAAAAAGTGCGGTCTCTGGGTCAGGTTCAAACACATCCATACACATCTGAAAACCTTCTGCCATTCCACATCGATCACATAGTGGGGAGGTAGTTGGAAATATCCTGTGTAATTTTGTTTTTGAGTAATGGAGTCTATGCATAACTTTAAATTGTATTAATTGATGTTGAGTGTTAACAGAACAAGACCGAATTCTACGAAGACCCTCCTCCCAGTCATCATCCCCAATCTGCATACCTAGTTCTTCCTCCCAAGCATTTTTCAAAGAATGTGTCTCAAAGTTGATTTGTTTGGAGAGTGTATTTATCACTTTAGAGAAGCGTCAGTCTTCGGAGATTGGTTCACACCAACCAATCAAAATAGTAGCAAACAGATGACGTCGTTGTCAATGTGGCTAACCCGGTTGCTAACCAAACAAACACAGTCAACGAGCGCTACTAGCATGTAAACAAACGGGCTAAAATGTCGAATGATGATGTTTCTAAAACCTCTCGTTTCTGTAAAGAAAGTATTTATCATAGGGTGATTTAATAGCCCTATGTTACCACAGTGGGGGTAGCCATGTTTGTTGTTTGATGTCATCGAGTTGAAACAGCACTGATTGGCTGTAGCCGCGGAATCAGAGCATATTTTTTCATGATTTAATGCTGGATGGAGCCAGGTTACCCTTGCCCAGCTATTATTAATGACCTATGACTGGAGGGGCAACAGTATATAATGTGGAAAAGCTTCAACAATGTTCTGAGATAATCTGCATTCCAGTGCAGTGCTGTATTCTTCAGGGGCTGACAAGAACTGCACTTCACCATGAAATAGACCATCCACATCCATTAGTGTGGGTCTGTATGCACAGCCATAGAGCCTTGATCCACTGCTGCATACAGCACTCACTCAGCCAAATAAATAAGTGAACACTGAACAAAATAAAACCAAAAGATAAAAACATTGATCATGTTGTTTTTTTTCTTTCCAGTCCATCCGAAACATTACCATTTTGCTAGAGTCAAAATATTTTGAGCGAGTCCAGTCGCAGAACGGGGACTGTGCCAGATCTACCCCTGCAATCAATATGACATTTCTGTTCTCTTTCCACCTTTCTTTCTTGTCTCCTTCACTTTTCCAATTGCACTTCCGTCGCTATAGCTAGATGGAAGGTAAATTGGCCACAGCAATCACAATCCATTACATTCTATTGTAACAGGCGATTCAGCATTACTGCTCAGCTTTAGCCTGGCGCAGCCAGACTTCACCCGCCCCTATTGCATATGCATACCACGTAGCCCACCGCAGTGGTATATTAGTATCGCAACGCAAGGCTAGCTCAGCTTAGCCTCAGAGTTAGGGTGAATATCATTTTGGAAAACAAAGAAAGAAGCGTACATTTTCCTCATTTTCTTTTTAGCAGTGGGATGGCTAAGGACGGCTATATCCACCCCTTTACTCATAAACAAGTTTATTGTGACAACTACTGCCATGGTGGAGTTTGTTGTGCACTTTATGATCCCCAGAGGATGTGCTATACTGATTTTGGTGACTTCATGGCATTTCTTCTAGTCTAGCACCTCCGTTAGGCCAACATTTCCACTTGCATAAAGGATACAGAGAAATCTAACTGGTGGATTACTGTCAAACTAGCTGAGCATATTCATGCTCCCCGGAGGATGAAACCTAACCACTATAAAGTGACCTTTCCTTTGCTTGTTTCAATTTGAGCTCCACTACTGCCAGTGTGGAGCCGGCAAGTCGGTTGGTTCAAACCACTTTGTTCCGGTTGGGTGTAAGGAGTATAGCACAGCTTCTAGGGGCTGCTAGTGGGGCTTTTAGACCAGTGGTTCGCAACCTTTTCTTTGGTTCAGGGTACCCTTGTAAAATACCTTTTTCATCCACGGCAGCCCTGAGTGACTCAAGCATCTTACATTTATATCATATTCAATATTAAAATCTTTCCCACTATGATATAGTATTTCATGAGGAAAACATACACTTTACTTCACCAAAGTTGAAGCATCCTAATTCCCCAAATAGCCGATCTACAAGCTCACAAGAGATTTCAGGTCACGCAAACCACCCAGTCCTGATGTCAAGTACACAAAGCTGACCTTTAATAGCATATTAGAATATCATTGGTGATGTGTAGTTTTTTTTTTCACGATATATGCATAATTGCATAGCACTGTAGCCCAAGGACAAAGGAAAGCAATTTTCACACTACAGTTAGACTGAAGAAATGTTTTCAATTTACATTCTAAGATGGATAGCAGGATATATGTAGGGGAGGTTCAAGCCAGTTATAGCTAGACAAACCATGCGGCCATTAGACTCTGTATCTTGTTTACCGTTGCTTAAAATCTGTGAATAATGGATTGGTCATTGGGGGCAAGATAGAATGGAAAGAAGAAGAATATCAGCTATTATTTTGTGTCTCTATTCTCTCTAGGGGTAAGCTGTCATAAGAACAAGATTTGTGTGATTAACTTCTTCCTGCTATATCCCAGGGCTGAGGGAAAATAAAGGACTGATGCTTTAGTCGGGAGCACAAAACCAATATAGGCCATGCCTTAATTCTCCTAATATTCTAAATTCAATTCATTTAAAAAAGATTGAATTTAATGAGGATATATGAATATATACATTCAGGCACACTGCGTCTGCGTCTGTGAAGGCGCACGTCTCACACACACACACACACACACACACACACACACACACACACACACACACACACACACACACACACACACACACACACACACACACACACACACACACACACACACACACACACACACGGCAGATCATTATTTATTGCGATGTAATCTACTGTTCCATATCACCCTATCTTCTCCCAGCTGTGGCTCACAGAAGGCACTGGCCACAGCCATGCCGAAGGCTAAGCTCTCCGAGGTGCCCTGCCTTGACAATCTTTCATTCATAATGGCTTTGTTCGTCACATTCCATTTTTGTATTCACAACTCATGGCCATTGTTATTTTCTATTTATTTCCTGGATAAATGCTGGCCAGAGGATGCCAATTAAATTTTAGGTATAGGGGGCTCCATTTTCGTCACCGCTAAACCCCTTATCCCTAAACTTCTTTGCCTTTTTTACTATTTTGCAAAACATTTTTGAATAGTTAAAATAGCCAGTCTACAAGTTCACAACGTGTCAATGTAGATTGGCTAGTTGAACTATTAAAAAAAAAATCTAAATAGTAAAAAAAAGCCAAAGAAGTTTAGGGATAAGGGGTTTAGCGGTGACGAAAATGGAGCCCTTAATGCCATCAGATATGTCACTAATTAGGGCCCAGGCAGATCCCTCTTGTATTTGCCTTTCTTCTTCTATCTTCAGGAAATCTGTCTTAATTCCCATACATGAAAATAAATAACAACTTGTGGCCGTAATAGTCTTGATGGCAGCACTGCAGCAACCACAACCACATTTGTTCAGCTGAATTGACACCAAAATAGTGTTCCACTGTAAACAAACAATAGCCTACCCTAATGTATACAGCTACTGCAACATTTCTCTAAATTCTTTATTATAATAAATTGCAAAATGTGTATGTCATGGTAGATTCAGAATTGTATATCAAAAATCACACCCGTGTGAAGTGAGGGGCGCTCGTATCATGCTATGATTAGGTGATGTAATGATGATGTAAAGCAAACGGTGTCAAAACAAACATTAAATTCTCCTTATTGTTAAAGGACCACTTCACCACTTTTCAACCTATGTTCATATAATTGGTCCTCACTAATAATCATGTTAAAATACCACCATTTTTCCCCCGACTCAGTCAGAAACCCGTTTTTTACAAAGATATTTAGATTTGTATTATCTTGAGAACGATGGCTTCCATTTTCACATTGCAACTTTTCAGGAATAGAAAGCCTGCCGTTTCTATTAGCTTGGATTCCCCATCAATGATGTCATTGGTGGACGGGTTTCTGAACTGCCCACAGCCCTTCTACGAGACACAGACTGAGTAGAAAAGAATTGTGCCATTTTATCATCATTATTACTGAGGACCTATTATATGAAGATAGGTTGAAAAGTGGTGAAGTGGTGAAGTGGTCCTTTAATGGGATTTAATGTTTGTGTTAGGGACAAGATAGCCTCGGAAACCCAGACATTTTTATTTCCAGGGAGAAAAAAAAGTCTGGGTCTGAGTCCACTTCAATTCGGCATAGAGTAGCGCAAACATCACTCACTCTCTGCTGATTTCTGATCGTCTGCACCTTTGTTAAATGGACACACACGCACACATATACACACACACACTCCTCTCTCTCTCTGTCGCTCTAATCAATTAGTCTCATGTCTAGCAGCTGCGCATAGTTTCTCCCGGCGGATCCTGCCGGGAGCTGCCTATGCCATAAAAAGCATAGGTGAGTTCCAGGCTAGGGACAAGATGACGTAAATTTCCCCTTCATTGTCAATGGCGTTTTTAAAACAAACATTGAACTAAAAACAAACATTAAACCTGTATATAGGAGGGGCTAGCGCCCTTCAAAAACTGTATGCAGTACTGCATTTTGAATTCTATCCTAAAACCAATTAATGCAAATAGACCATCTTAAGTCTCCTCACTTACGGAACAATCAATCTTTATTAAAACAAAGACATCACTATGTTGTTCTTGATATAGAAGTTGAACTGGCTTGTGACCTTGTTATTTGGATCAATGCCTATTATTTCTCCTAATGGTACCAACATCAATACAGCATGATATTATGGACAAAATATTATCCCACGACAACATATTCTACTTTTTTGGTATGAGAGGATAAATCTTATCAAATGGTGGTCGGTGGCTCAAATGCTGAATATATAATGGGACTTGATATGAAAAAGGTTGAAAACTCCCGACCTATACGCCCACAAAGCAACAGGGGCCTCTGGTATCAGACACTGCATGATCCCCAGGCAGAACCTAGCTATTAATATGACTCCCCTGAGGATGCTATAGCTTGTAGTGTGACAGCATTCTAACATTGGGCCTTACGCAGCTACAGTCCAACTCTAATAGAAGTAAGGGCATCACAACTTTAGGGATCATAGCTCTGGGGCCCGAAGGTGACCTTGCATTCTACAACTGGCAGAGACAAAATGTTATTCAACTTGTCCCTTTACACCTTGTCCAATTTTTTAAATGGAATTTGTAGGGAATTACCGTACCATGCTTAAACAATGGCCTTTTGCAAGAATGAACATGAAACAAAAAATACTCTTAATTCGCTGTTCTGAAGCATTTCATGTTTAAAAGATAATGGAAAAATCAGACCCGTCTAAAGTGAGTGGTGCTGTACTGTACTCGTGCTGTACGTACTGTACAAGCCCTCATCCCTGGCCTTTGTTAGGCTACAGTGACACTTGGTGGTGAACAAACGCTATAACGCTATTTTCGTGCTCGGACAGACCTAGCCACCCAGCCAGGGACAGACCCAGGGACACACATAGCTGTCTATAGAAGTGCTTGCACCACTCAAAAATAAATAAATTACATAGTCATATACCAGCTAAACCCCTTGAAAAGTAAACATCACACTGATAAGAAGCAGTATGCGTGCGCAGCTAGACCGGAACCAAAATAACCCGAATGGTCATATGTACAGTAATATGATTGGTCACAGCGCTCACGTGCATTCCATCGAACTTTAAGATGGCGTTTTTGTCCCAGTGTGAAGGAGGAGGCTTAGGATGTTTAATGTGATCGCCCCCTCTTGAAATAAATACTCATCATTAGAAGGGAGGGAGGCTCCCTATGACCACGGCAGCAGAACATGTTTGCTTTGCTCAGCGCTCGCCATGATTTCAACCAGCTGCAGAGAAGAGAGAACAGCTGTCGGTAGTTGTGATGAGAAGATGTTTGGGTGAACGTATTGTGCTGACTGATTCCATAGACCATAAAAAGGTAGATGACACCCCCGGATCTGGGGCATGTGTATCGTATTGAGCAAAAACAAAATGGGCTAACGTCATGTCAATGTAATGTCAGAATCATCACTTCCTACTCAGTGACAACACTTTCAAGACCTGGAAAAGACGCGCTGTGATTGGTCACGGTCACTTTGAGTGGCAGCCTCTGACAACATTTTCCATTGACAATGAAAGGAGAAATTAGGTGAAATGTCCGCTAAATCTTGTCCCCACACGTCTCATATTTGCCATTGACAATGCAAGGAGAAATTAGGTCAAATGTCCACCAAATATGACCTATAAATTTAACCAACCAATCACATCAATTCAGTTGTTCATGAGATGATGTATGATGATGTATAATGATAAGAGCGCCCCTCACTTCACACAGGTGTGATTTTTCCCCCCTCAATATGGCAGCCTACATAAGATACATCCAATGAACTGCAGCAGCTACTATATCTATGAGTCTGACTGATTCAGTCACTCCGCCACTCCGTTCAGAGTATGGGAAGACATTGCAGACTCCCCATTGGCCAATGGAAAGTGACAACTATAGTTGCAGCGACTGAATATAGACCGGCTTTGCAAACTGGGAAACATCTCCAGTAAAAGTCTGATTTAAGACATTTTCAGTTCAGATATCTCAAAGTGAACAAAACTACAATGTTTTCCATAGGTGCAGTGAATTTTGATAGCCTCTGTACTGTATCTATCTAAAAATGCACCACATGTGTACGTCTCTGTGTGTACTATGCCTGTAATCCATGTAACTCGAGAACCGTTTGCCCCACCAACTTCAAATTTGTCTCACGTGCCCGGAGTCCGTCGGATCACCGGTTGTCCATAACCAGCACAAAAGCCTCTGCCCAGGCTCCGGACAGGGCCCAAATCCAGATCACCCCTAGATCTCCATATATGGAGCTGGCCTGTTCTGACATCACATGATCACAATAATGTTCTGACATCACAATGATGCATGACCTCGCCCTTTATTAGCCAATTGATCACACCTGATTACCCCCCAACAGGCACTGTTCTAGTAATGGATTCCCATAGCTCAATCTCTCCAACTTTCGTATCAGCAGTGCATGTCAATCAGGCATACACACTTGACACTCGATTTTACTTCTCAGTGATGTGATGTTGCATGTATGTACCGTATGTGGAAAATTCTTACATGCATATGCATACATTTAAGAATATACACATGTAAATATATACAGTACACACATATGTGTACATAGAGTACGAACCCCCATTCTTGAACCATCAGACTACACCCATAACACCTTTTCGTAAAGGAACCACAATTGACCATTTTCACATGGTGGCCATTTTGCTCTTGGGGTGGCCCAAGTGGTCAGTTGTCTTCCAGGCTCTACTCTAGTCTCTTACTGTATACTGTGTGAGTTTAACTTCTCCAGGCTTTAGTCCAAGATGTCTTTGAATCATATTTGAAAATGATAGTTTTCCAAATACATTTGTTGAAAACGAATCACTCAAAATTATAAGAACTAATAGCAGAACCGCATAAACAGGTTTTCACATAATACATAATGTTTTCTCCACAAGTAATACCACATTGTTGTATAATATCACTGACTGAAAAATACATTTGAAACCCTTATAATGAATGAATTGAATGAATGGAGATAGCCATGGTGACTCTCATTAACCCTGCCCCAAGTGTACAATAAAACCATGAATACATCCAGCCCTCACACTTTTCAAAGTCCCATTCATACCACACACATTCACAATAGAACACAACATGAAATGCAAGGTTTTGTTCTCTGGAAATTGTACTTGGTTGCTACTATGTTATCATTGGCTGTGCGCACAATCCGGTGAAGGATGAAATCCGATCACATAAAAGATAGCATGTATTAAATTTGTATAAAATGTGTCGTCAGATTTAAATCCCTAAATCTCTTTCCCGTGTCTTCTCTTTCTCTGTGTTGGGGTGCAATGTGATGCATATCTTCACTGCCGGGCAGGCAGAAACCTTGTATCTCCATTTTTTTAAAATAATATAAATTATGATGTAATGCGATGCACTCTAAGCTTGTAGATGCGATATGTTTGCTATTTTTGAAAAACAAAAAAAGATTTTTGCCTATGATAAGCTGAAAAGTAATCATTTTGGACATACACGTTTTCTGTCAGACAGGAACGATATATACTATTGATGAGAGCTGTGCTGAATGTGATTGTGCCTTGCAGCTTGCAGCACCATCAAACCACAGTATTTCAATTGCTAGACCGTCAATTTGCCATAGCACGGGCAAGGGCTGAATATGTTATTCAAGGCGCCTGAGACAATAATAGAAGAGGAGCCATGTGGATGAAAGGTTATAAAGAGGGAAAAAGAGTGAGGGGAGGTGGGAGAGAGAGGTAGGGAGCACTATTCAAACAGAATACATTTAGAGTGTGCTCTGCTTTGACTACTGAATAGTGCATTACGCTGTTAAAGTTCCTGGGAATGGGAAGTGCCAATCAGCAACCTTGCAGTTTTCAACAACAAAAGAGGTCATGACAACAAAAGCAACTTGAACTCTGTTTCCTCCACATCCCAACCATAAACAGTTAACAGTTAACTCTTCCCTGTCCATCTCACAGACTGCGTGGACATACAAACTAATTCCTGTTGGATTTGGGGCTAGACCTTTTTTTTTACTAACTCACATGCCCATATATCACATATTCCTTTTGTTATAGAGCTGATTTTACTGATTAGTATTAAGGCTCGTCAAGGGATTCCATTTTCTTTTCAGTCAAGTCATCTCAACTATCTCAAATGGTTGACATTAATGGGACCCTTTCAGAGTCAAGAACCATGGGTTGTGGTGTGCCACAGGGTAGTATCGTGGTCCTCTATTGTTTTCCTTTAATGATTTAATTTCCCTATGCAATCTTTTTATATGCTATGCGATTCTGTTATATTGGCAAGATACAATGGTGGTTGAGAACACTCTCAGTGCGGAACTTGCAGAACTAGATGGTATGAAAATACGTATTATTTTTCATTAGGCCTACTATGAGAGGTAACTACTCTGTAATGGAGTGGAATCTGCAGAAAAATCAAACATTTTGTGTTTCACTGAATTAATTTAAAATGGCCTTAAGTAATAAATAGGGATGTCCTGATCATATTTTTTTGCTCCCGATTCGATTCCGATTTTTATCGATCCGATATTTATATTATTACACAACACGTTTATGCCATATCACAATAGTACAATATCCAAAATCACAGACAATATCCAGTCTCATATCATGATATGGATATAATATTGATAGTATCCCCACTATCAATCCCGTGACGTTTCTTTGCTTCCAATCTGATTCCGATCATTTGAAAATGACGTGATCGGTCCCGATTTCCATTCACATGATCGGATCGGGACCAATAGTTACAAAGTAGTATGTACAATTAAAATGTATTATATTTTTAATAATGTATTGTCTTCTCTTGTTTTGTACCAGAGAAGCACAATAGAAAGCCTTTGGGCTTTATTGTGTTTTAATTCTCAGTATATTGTTTTATATGGGGTTTTTGGGGGTTTTTTTCTGTTTGGTTCTGGTGGCAGGACCGGTAAACTGGAAGCTGAGTTATTCATTCAAAAATGAATCAACTATTGTGTTTCAATTTGAAAGTGTTTGTCTTTCTAATGCCAACTAGTATGAACTAACATAGGACTGCCCTGCTCAACTGCTTCACATTTCTACTGGTGCAGTACCTAGACAGCAGTATCTGTACTGTAGTCATTCTAAAACAGTGAGCTCGCAATGTGTGCAAGTGAACATTTCGACCTAATGGTGGAAAGGCCATTGGCCACAAAATCAGTAGGGTTCATCCTCTGGGGAGCATGAAGGCACACTGCATATATCATGGCATCTAGCCAGTAGTTTGAGATATACAGCCATGATACACAATGTGCCCATTAACACACACTGTAGGCCTGTACAGAATATGTGTTTGGTCTTTGTTCTATTTCTTTTATGTCATGTAATACTGTTTTTGAAGTAAGAGTAAAGACCAAGAGTAAGACTGGCATGTATATTGCTTTATTTACTGGCTTACTTATTTTATTTAATAGTGTTTTTTATTGTCTGTAAAGCCCTTTATACAAGTGATTAAACAATGCTGTACATTTCAAGTTATTATAATAAAGTTTAATATCAGTTTGGTTTCCCTTAAAAGACCTTGTTCCCTTTCTCTCGCTCTAATTCACCCTATCTGTCATATTCTCTCTCACACTGCTAACTCTCCCTGACTTTCTGCTTGGGTAAACAAGTCCATTCTCATCCACTGAGAAGCAGGGTGACAGCCCCCCCCCCCCATCATATGATGTATCCACTTCTGTGTGCTCGCACGCACGCACGCACGCACACGCGCGCACACACACACACACACACACACACACACACACACACACACACACACACACACACACACACACACACACACACACACACACACACACACACACACACACACACACACACACACACACACACACACACACACACACACACGTCCCTGTTGCATTCCAGAGGTGCCTGGTAGAATCTGTCTGCCCTGCCAGTGAACCCTTCAGTTAGCACCACCGAATATATACGCCCACCTGAGACTCCGGCCCACAGAACAGTGCGGCCGGGGAGGAGGAGGGGGAGTGGGGTGGTGCGGGGGCTCTATTAGGGACAAGGCAGAGCCACGGACACAGATAGGAGGGTAGGTAGGAGCCGGAGGTTAGAGGGACGGGGAGCAGGACAGTGTTAAACCCACCAGGGTCATGCTGATATACAAGCAACCTCGGGTACACAGAGTTGTGACCAAATCAGTGCTGGGTTTGTTACTCCAAAACAAAATATGAATTAACTTTCAACTAGGGCTGGGCCCAATTGACCGAAGGTTTGAATGTTTGTTAATTCAATTGGCATTCAGATCTCAATTGCATGGTTAGGATGTTCTGTTATTTATTTGATCATTTTCTTCTGGCTTGTGAGGTAACTCATATAGGTTTAGAGAGGATATGGAAACAATGTGCACATGTAGGCTAATGCGTGTACAATGTGTGTTTGCAATTGCAAGTTACCGGATACATTAGGCAGGCTTTAGAGCAATTAGAAACCAAGGTTTCCATATGTACCGTAAGGACAGGTGATGTGAATTTAAATTGAATATTCAGTCGAAGCAGTTCATAGATGAAATAACTAATATTGCTAATATTATTTTAGCACAGACCTGGCAGCAGCAAGTCACGCTAGTTCTAAGCATCACTAGCAAGTTGTTACTAATAATAATACGCTACCCAAAACATTATTAATATCCAATGTCATGTCCAGTTCTCATATAGGTTACTTCCATCCAGAGACATTAAATGTATCTGTTCTCAACTAGCCAACATTGTGATGTGCCATTGGAAAATAGCACGTTGTGTTTGGAAAATGTTTGCTTCAATCTGATATTTTGAGATCATGAATGACATATTTGTTTTGGTCAGGTAATAATTAACTAATATTCTTACGGAAACTGAAATGGTAAGTCAGTAATACTAGTGTAGCATGTTACCACCCAACACTGGATCACGAGGGGGTAGACACATGGGGCCAACAAATACAGCCTGTGTATTTGTAAGGTAGAAAAAAGAGGAACATCAGGTTCTGATGCTCTGCTTTCTTCGACATCACTTACCCACTGTTTGAGGCAGGAAGTAGCAGATGGAAATGAAAAGCAGGGAGAAAATGAAAAAGACAAAGCATTACTGAAGAAAAAACAAAGACAGCTATTGAAGACCGTTGCTGAGATAAGAAATGTATTGCTAGAATAATGTGTTACTGTATGTATCGAATCCTTGAATCGATTGTAGACAGAGGTGGAAGAGAGCGAAAGAAAGCGAGAAAAATGAATCAAAAGAGATGAGAATGTGTGTGTGTCTGTCTGTGTATCTGTGTGTCTGTGTGTCTGTGTGTGTGTGCGTGCGTGCGTGCGTGCGTGCGTGCGTGCGTGCGTGCGCTCGTGCGTGCGTGCGTGCGTCAGTATATTGGTAGTTCCCAACCAGAAAAGAGAACCAAAGAGAAAGAATAGGAGGAGGGAGTTAAAGATCATCATTCCCTTGCATTTTGATTGACTGAGGAAGAAACCAAACATACACTGCAGGGAAGACATAATTCACTTCATAGGCACATACAAAACAGAAAAAGTACAAAGATCACTGCACTCTGGCACAATTAAATAATAGGACAATTGCAAGTAGAAGCCAGATACCAGATAATACCTTCTCACAAAAAAAACCATTTCAGTCATACCAAAAACAAAAGACAAAACAATTTAAATGGAAAACTTGCTTAAGCACTTTTACAATAAAATCTGAGCATATACGTTTCATGCATGTTTCTTGAATGAGGTCGTTCCCATGTGCCCCCAGTGCTATCAAGGCTTCTCGTCTTTGCATATAGGCTTAGTCTTTGGGCGTTTAATGAAAGACATTTTTGTCGCAGTTAGAAAACTATTGTAACTTCACCAACAGGGTGTAAGCACGGCAAATGCCACAGTAGTACTAGACTTCGCAAACCTCGACCTCTGGGAATGCATGCCCCACCCGGTTATGCAATACCCATCCCGCTGTACCTACTGTATGTTTACTTGTTGTATCAGTGTGGTACCTGACACTGACATACAACTCAACTGGTCAAATAAATTACTCACCGATGCAGGTGGACCACAGCCTGGATTATGGAGGGAGAGCGAGTGCATTTTCCGGCAGTGGCATCAGCCGCGGAGTTTCCGCCAATTGCTGACAACACCCGTGGCAGGCGGCAGTGTTTCTCGGCGGCATCAGTCCGACACCCTACCCCAAAAACTAACCCTAACCCTATAGACCAATTATTTGTTTACAAACATTGGGACTGGGCGCACGGGTGACTGTTTCATGTAATCAATTCCCAACAGATCTCCAAACCTGTTGTTTTGGGGAGCGCTGGTTTCAGTCCATTCAACCTCCTCTTGTGAGTTGGCTAGTGAGATGCACCCTAGGAGACATTTATACTTCAAAGCCCAACAGTATTGCACACAGAGAACAGCTGATATACAAGCTCACATCGCATCGCAGATGCGACTGTTGTGAGCGTAGAGGTCTGCGTGCGCGACACCATCGCGGGACAAAGCATAAATTATACTTGATGGACTGCAGGTGCGCGTGCAGCCGTGCACAAATAGGCTCTGCTGCCGTGTTCATGAGCGCACCTCCCGTTCTTATGACAGCGACTGGAGGTGTGGTTTTGAGGACAACTGTTTTGAATTGCTATTATTGTTCAAACACAACAGAAACCAAGGATTATATATTTCAAGGGCGAGAGATCACAATAAAAATCCTAATCATTCTTCCTCCACACTGGGAGAAAAACAGCATCTGAAAGTTTGATGGGGCATTTTTTACACGTGAGTGCAGTTAGAACTTTTCCATTGCATCTTATGAGAGGTGGTGTTCTTCTGCTGCCTTTATGGCTGTTATCGGAAGTTGCGGCGTCAGGAGCGGCGGCCGCCGAACGTAGCGACACTGCCGCGAAACGGAGCGGAGTGACATAATCCCCTCCACCTTCCCCGACAGCTGCCACCCCTCCCCCAGCAGCGCCGAATCTGATTGCCGCTGCCGAAGAATGCACTCGCTCCTTCTGGGATTAATCATTATGGACTACATCACTACCTCGTCAACAGTATGTCAGACTGCAGGACAGTGTGTCAGATGTGCTGGTGAGAACCACGGTTCTCCCTAAGGAAATGGGCTGTTCACTTTTCCTCTTCACCCTCTACACCCATAACTTCCACTTAAGCGTATGTGCCACCTACAGAAGTTCACGAGAGAGAACCAGATTCTCTGGTGGAGAACATTGTGGCGCTACAACAATCACCTCCAGCTCAACCTTGGAAAGAACAAGGAGCTGGTGGTGGACTATAGCGGTGGATGATCGAGGCCCCCCAACTCCCATCACCTTCTGGGTATAGGTAGTGGACTGTACATCTACTGTACAATACAACTTCTTAGGAGTACACGTGAACAAAAACCGGACTAGGAAGACAACACTGAGGCCCTTCTAGACTCTAGTCTAGAGGAAGGCAACAGAGCAAGCTGTTCAATGTGTGCAACAGGCTGCTGCAGATGTTCTACCATTCTGTACTGTCCTCTGCTTTGCCATGGCAATATCAACAGAAGGGATATGCCAATAAATAAACGTAACAAATTGGTGACCTGGACAATCTGGAAGTGGTTACAGAGGGGAGGATGAAGAAGACTAAGCTGGATGCTTTCCTAGAGAACCCCTATACCATGCCCTCTATGATGACGAGCTAGCAGGGATGAGAAGTAGTGAGAGAATTCAGCCACAGCACAGACTCTCAGCACTCTCCCTCCCGAGCACACCACAAAGTGAATTGGACAGTCCTTTGTGCCAGTAGCTCCACAAGATGAAATATTCAAGATTCAAGATTCAATAATTTAATACCCTCTCAATGAATCATTGATTGGGATTTGTCTTGGTGTGTGTGCGTGCAGTAAACAAAATACATACAAAAGTGTCTGTATATATGTATATATATACTAGAGGCTGACGTGCCTGTGGCGCACTCATGTCCATCGCCACACGTCTATGTCGCAGTGCGATCTGAGTGAGACAGACACAAACCATACATTTTGAACGAACACAGACAGCGATGTGTCTTTGGCCACTTATCGTGTTTTTTTCGTGGCACGTTGTGTGGGCGCTCTGTAATCGGTCCATTGGCGTAAACAGCACTTAGGTATACAGTACTCCACAAATGTCACGGTCTATAGCTTGGCCAACCGAACTGTGCACAAAGCTGCGTGCAGGCACAAAGCTGCCTGTGCTCACAAACATGCAGAGGTAAAGTCAGGGACGTATCACGGCCACAAAGCCTATGACTTGGCCTACCGAACCACACACAAAGCTGTGCGTGAACAAAGTGTGCTCTTCTCAATTGCCTCTAGAGAGTGGGTTGACGGTGGATGGTCCACGTCACAAATTTAACATGTTGTCAGTGGTCTGCCATGACAATAGTCACACCAGGGGCCACCTCAAAGTCAGGGGCCCCCGAGAGCCACAGGCATACTGCTACTCTAATCTGCACCAAATTTGACACAAACACCATTCATAGGTCTGCCAAAAGGTACACTTTTGCTCCAATCCATACCAAACTTGACCCAAACACAGTTCAGGGGTCTGCCATGACAATAGTCACAACAGGGGCCACGTTAGAATCCCGGGACCACAGGCACAGTGTTGCTCCAATCTGAACCAAACTTACCACAAACACTGTTACAGTAAGTGGTCAGCCATGACAATAGTCATACCAGGGTCAAGATCAGGGTCCCCTGGTGGCCTCAGGCACACCATACTGTAGATTCCTCAAATCCTCACCAAACTTGACACAAATGCTGTTCAGGGGTCTGCCATGACAATTGTCACACCAAAACTTAAAATGGTCAAACTCGGTGACCATTGCTCTGATCAGTGAAATGTATAAACTATACTGAATTCTTGAGTAGTTTCAGAAAGAACAATCATACATTTTCACAATATGGCTTACACTGAGTCTGAGTCAGTAGACATTCCATTTAAAGGACCACTTTTCAACTTCACCTTCATAAAATTGGTCCTCTGTTACGGCTCACTCCTCCTCACCTTCACATGCAACCACTCCTCCCTCACTGACTACTCCATGGCTCTACGAAAAAGTACAACGACATGCACATCCAACCCAAACTTGGGCAGGTGCCAAGTGGTGAGTAGTATACAACGGTAAAGAAATGAAGATACTCGCACACTGTGGGCTCCGATGCTAGTGAAGTGCCTTTATTTGCACAAAAAAGTTGACTGTGACGTTTCGAGCGCAATGCTCTTCATTTTTGTACAAATAAAGGCACTTCACTAGCATCGGAGCCCACAGTGTGCGAGTATCTTCATTTCTTTACCTGTGTATACTCCATGGCTCTACTCAGCACACCTGCTCTCCTTCACCTATTCTCTGCACCTGTCTTCCATCCTACAATCAAGCACTGCCTCTACAAAAGCCCAGTCTGCCCTTCATTCCACGCCAGAGCTTCACCTGTCAACACGTATGGTAAAGTACATGCCAGGCCAAGCCTAGTATTGTTAAACTCAGTTTCAGTGCTAGTTACATTTAACTTTACACAGCTATTTACCAAGCTGTTCAACTCTACACAGTTGCAGATCCTGCCTTTGTTGTTTTTTCCTGTGGTGGTTATTTTTCTCTGAAGGCTGATTCTGCCTCTCCAGTGCTTTGGATTCCCACGCTGAGTGTGTCAGGAATAGAAAGCCTGCAGTTTCTATTAGCTTGGATTTCCCAACGATGACGTCACTGGTGGACGGGTTTCAGAACTGCCCACAGCCCTCCTATACGAGACACAGACTGAGTAGAAAGAAATGGTACTATTTTAGTGAGGACCAATTACAGTATATGAAGATGGGTTGAAAAGTGGTGAAGTGGTCCTTTAAGAGAGGAATAAATGGTGGTCCCCAGGAATTTGAAGCTTTCTACTTTCTCTGCACCTTAATCATAATAATAACCAACAGCTGAAAATCATCATTGTTTCTGCGTAACTTCACAACCATCTCAGATTTTGGAGATGTTTGGGGTTAAGTTGTTATATGATAACACCACTCAACTAGTGAGAAGACTTAAGCTCTGTAAGCTGTTCCATCACTACAGGGGATCAGACAACAAATTTGGTGTCACCCACAAAAGATCTTAACAGGCAGAATGTGAGATACACGATACAGTATACAATGAATGCAGAAGAGGCGACAGAACGCAACCCTGGGGAACAACGCATGTCACCATTGGTCAGCACCATCCCTAGCCAGTGTGTGCAACAGAGCGTGAAAAAGGATGAGACCCTCAAAGCTTGACCCGACATGAGAACTTACACTGACCTACACTACACTATGTGTTCTGTTCTTTTGGGATTACTGACTCCTGCTTGACTCTGGCACTGTCTGTTCTTATGGATCATAACATGGCTTTGACTTGGCTACAGAACTTTGACAGATAACTATACGTTTTGAGAGACTGGTTTGTATTAATTGCGACCGCGCACACACACACACACACACACACACACACACACACACACACACACACACACACACACACACACACACACACACACACACACACACACACACACACACACACACACACACACACACACACACACACACACACACAGCAGTAAACAGAGAGGGGGGGACATCGCACGTACATTGTGTAAGAGCTGATCTACAGGCTGACAACGCGTCCCATCCCATCTGTAGTCTTGTACTGTACATCGCATCATGTTATCTGCACGACACCATCGTGTGACGATAGATAATCCAGGCTTGAACCCATATAGAGACAGATATTGAACTTGTGGCAGCCGCATCATCATCATGGCATGGCATTAAATATATTCCCGGGCGCAACACTGCAGACTACCAGAGAATAAATTGGGTGTTTAATACTAGATTGATTGCAGCTGCTCATCAATGCAAACTGCAAAGCCGTTATGTTTCATCGATATTTTGGTTGCAACTTGGAATAGGCAAGTTATATAAAAGTTTAATTTTGAACACATATCTGTGATTCAACAGATATGTAATTCAACCATCTCAGTTGGGTTGAATGGAGAGAAGAGTAGGCACTGCGTGGTCCGTAGTTGTCAGTAACTGAACTTTTTTAGTTCACCCTTTTTTCGGAACTTCAGACTTATTTACCCATCTCAGCTGCGTGTTGCAACTATTTCACTATAGGGGTGGAAACTATAATTACACGGTACACCCTATCAGTTATTACATTGGACAGTCATATCACAGGATTTGTTTCCGACGTCAAAGACCAACTCATAGTTCATGTTACAGTAATATCAATATGTATTCTTTAAATACCCTACTCTTATCTGACTGTATCTACAGTATCTTGTGTTTCTAAACCACCCGGCTGGGGTGCAGCTAACAGCTATCATCTTTCATGGTGAAAAGGGACCTAGATTTAATGATAAAGGTGCTACAGTAATTGCACACATATATTGAAATTTGTATTCTGGCTCAGCAGCACACAGCCCTACTGAGCGTCAGAAATCCTTGGCAAGATGAAGCTTGTGTGGAAGCTGCCGCACTACTTCAATAAAAGAGTTTCACTAGCGTAAAACTGATTCATAAAATAGCAACGTTACCATCAAGTATGTTTTGCAATAAAAGCAAAACTTCAGACGTCTCAAAACAAACTGATCAGGTTACTACTAAACTTCACACATAGGACTCACCTAACCTCCGCTCATTATGCTATGGTTGTACCACAGTACTATTTGTAAACTGTTAAAAAATATTCGATCAATCAATCAAATTGCATTTATTCTCTCTCTCTCTCTCTCTCTCTCTCTCTCACGTTTCCATTTCCAGGGAGCGAACATGGACCACTGAGCTGAAAAGCATTCAGAGAATCCACTAGGCTACACCAGTAGTAGAGCACACACATCCATGAATGTGTCATGACTGTAGATATTGCAAATGGTGCTTACTGAATTTAAGTGCATTAAGCCAATTTTTTTTTTCTCCTTTATTTACCCAGGGTAGTAGCTGAGCACAAGTGCTCATTTTCAGCAACGCCCTGCACATAGAAACA
Organism: Electrona antarctica; assembly: GCF_951216825.1. Taxonomy (NCBI): domain Eukaryota; kingdom Metazoa; phylum Chordata; class Actinopteri; order Myctophiformes; family Myctophidae; genus Electrona; species Electrona antarctica. The sequence goes on from NC_136791.1 coordinate 34,438,687, forward strand.
CACACATTAAAACCTGGGAGCTGAACAGTACAACCACAGTCTTATACTGTTGGCCACTAAGCAGCTCCACTGGAGCAGTTGGGGGTTCAGTGCCTTGTTCAAGGGCACTTCAGCAGTGTCGGCAACCTTTCGGCAACAAGGGCGCTCCTCTAACCCTTAGGCCACCGCTGTCCCAAATCGTCCCGATATGTTTTTTCTATATTGATTCCTATTTTGTTAGTTTGTTTACTTCCTATACAGCCCTACTGAGCGTCAGAAATCCTTAGCAAGATGAAGCTTGTGTGGAAGCTGCCGCACTACTTCAATAAAAGAGTTTCACTAGCGTAAAGCTGATTCATAAAATAGCAACGTTACCAAGTATGTTTTGCAATAAAAGCAAAACTTCAGACCTCTCAAAACAAACTGATCAGGTTACTTCTAAACTTCACACATAGGACTCACCTAACCTCTGCTCATTATGCTATGGTTGGATGGCCAAGGGTAGAGGATAGAGTACAGCAACTTGCAATGGGACTGGTCTTCTAGATACTCAAGGGATCAGTGTCCATATAACTGAAAAACTACTGCAATAATGTGAGAGACACACACAGACATGACAACAGAGGGAGCCAGAGGGAGCTCCACTGATTTAGTTCAAGCCAAATTCACCACAAACATGGGATTAAATTTGTTCTACTGTTATGCCACCAAAATGTGGAATGCCACATCAACACACCAACAACCATCGAAAAGTGTGACTCTGTGCCCTCCTTCAAAACCGTCATTATAAAGAGCATCTGTTTTCTGTACATTTTATTGCTACTACAGGTGATGATTTATTGTAGGTTATGTGTTAAAATGTCTTGATTGGACCACAATGGAAACAAGTCCTACCACAGTACTATTTGTAAACTGTTAATAAAGTATTCGATCAATCAATCAAATTGCATGTATCCTCTCTCTCTCTCTCTCTCTCTAAACTCTGAACGAACATGGACCACTAAGCTGAAAAGCATTCAGAGAATTCACTAGGCTATCCACTATGTTTTTTCTATATTGATTCCTATTTTGTTAGTTTGTTTACTCCTGAGTTTCCTATATAGTCTGAAGACGCACATCTTCAGACTCTATCACAGTTCTAGCACTTATCCCTCCTTGCATCCCCTCTCGACACCTTTTTTAATAGATGCGAGTTTACTATAGGCTACATATATCTTGGACTGGTCACTTGTTCGTACTTGTTTTGTTAGTTTACTATACATATATCTTGGACTGGTCACTTGTTCGTACTTGTTTTGTTAGACTTGTTTTCTCTAAATAAATGAAAAGAGAGATGAACACTTACTCGGGTCAGACAGGATGGAGTCCGTCTTGGGTAGGAACTGATCACAGCGGATTCCCTGGTAGCCTTCTCGACACCTAGTGGAGAGAGAGAGAGAGAGAGAGTAGTATTAGGACACTAATTATTTTTGGTTCGCACACATGTGTGTGTGTGTGTGTGTGTGTGCGCGCGTGCGTGCATGAGTGAGTATACAGGTGTAGGGCAACATTATGGTGGTGACATCCTACCTACCTTCTAAAGTATTAGGACACAAAACAGAATTGGCCAAGAAACACACAGTCAAAACCTTAACGTTAATTTAACTTGTTACATACTGTAGGTACTCTCACGGAGAATTAGAGAGATGGAATAATTACAGTGTAGAAAATATATAGTGTAATATGTGTGTGTGTGTGTGTGTGTGTGTGTGTGTGTGTGCGTGCGTGCGTGCGTGCGTGTGTGCGTGTGTGCGTGCGTGCGTGCGTGCGTGCGTGCGTGCGTGCGTGCGTGCGTGCGTGCGTGGGTGCGTGCGTGCGTGCGTGCGCGCATGCATGCATGAGTGAGTATACAGGAGTAGGGCAACATTATGGTGGTGTCTAGCTCTCAATCTACAGTTTATTTGAAATCATTGAGAAAACAAGATGAGTTGCCAATATATGTAGGGAAACTGTTTAACAGAGAACTGACTGAAGTGGTGCAGCTGAGGGTGGTGAAGATTATTTAATTGTTTGGCATGAAATATTGGGAGCTAGTCTCAAAGTATCTGGTGAATGGGCGAGAGTAGACTATTCTTTCTTAGGAGACTCAGGTCCTTCGGGGTGTGTAACAAGATGCTGCAGTCTGTAATGGCTAGTGTCCTCTTATTTGCTATTGCCTGCTGCAGGGGTTACATTAATGGACACAAGCAACCTGAGCAGGCTGGTCAGGATGGCTGGCTCTGTCATTGGGGCTACCGTGGACATAGGGGCAGAGGTGGCGAAGGTGCTTAAACCATTCTGGGCAGGAACCCCATTTGGGTTCAGAACAAAGGATGTTTGCTTTCTCCATCTTTGTTGAACTGTCGGATGACTGCCGGAACTGTTGAATGACTGTCGGACCTTTGGTGTGTCGGAACTAAAGCTTGTACCCTTCATGGCCAACCACTCTTTGTAGAGGGTGTACTGTATATGGCTGGCTTTATACTATTGTTCATTATTGATGGTGTTTATTTTTGTGTGATGCTTTTACCTTGCTGTAACAACATCACGTCTCCAACCTTGTAACTGTATCATTCATAACGGCTGTGCTGCCTCTGCTGACTGAATTCAGGATCAATAAAGGTCTTGTCTTATCTGAACGGTTTGGGTATTCAAAAGGTACTGTGGGTGCATTTGTAGATGGAGGATTGGACTATTGTATATACTGTAGTGATAGACTGTATGAGGCAGTAAGTTGAGTTTTTAAAGAGGAGGAGCTGGAGTCAAGTGGTTAGATGAGGTCGCTACTGGCTAGTATTGCAAATGTATACAATAAATGAGATACAGTGTTAAACTGTATTATAGAGTAAAAAGGAAAGCCTGCTGATGTATGGTCCTCACTGTTGAGGTTGTTGGCAAGTTATCTAATTGATTCGTTGATCCGGAATCCTGCCATATGTTATTATTATTACAAACAGTTCATTCTCATAAATGACCAGTGTTGCCACCAATGTAATTGGTTATTATTGGAAGTTATGACCTCTAAAAGAGCTAAACAGCAGTTTATCGGAGCAATGAGTCCACGAGGGTTATCCAACCCAGAGGATGTATTATTATGCCTCCAACAGTTCAGAGGTCAATCATAGCCTCCGATCCTTTTCTATTTCACTTTACTGCTCAGTGTTTCCCTCTGTCCCTATTTGGGAAAAGGTAGGTCTTATAGACAGTAAAGGTTAATAACATCTTCAGTACAAGTAGCTGCTCCCTAATCATATTTGTTCCCACTCTTTCTGTTATGTCGCACTCCGATTATTTTCCCCCTCCTTTGTGACGATCCATTTGCTCTCTAAGCTCTATCCTGTTTGCCAGACCCTGTGGAGGGGCAGTTTATAATAGCGGATATGGTTAACTGTGGTTAGACTGTGTGCCTGTCTGTCTGACTGACTCCTCACAATCACTCCCTCACCCAGTCAGTGATGTGCTGCTATCCTGTTTCCTCATTTAGCTGTCCCAGCAAACTCAACACAGCAACATATATAGCCTAATCCTCTCCATTATCTCACAGCGAGCGACGTGCAGGCAGTTCATATTGGGCGAGCTCATTCAAATCAAATGGCCCATCAAGTAACTGGACAGAAAGTTGGCAAGCTTTAAAGGGCTCATTTAGTACGATTTGTTTTCCCATTGATGTCAGTAAAATGTTTAACTAGTCCCCATTTCCTGCCCTGTTGCCTCTATAAATCTATATTATTTAACTCACCCTCGCTCTGTTTGTTTGACAGGGTGGAATCCATGCGGTACAAAACAGCCGCTCAACCTCATGCATGCAGAGGACCTTCTTGCAGCAAAACAGCAAGAAGTTGAAAGTATTTTAAGCCTTTGCAATGCCATGGCAACTCACAAGGATTAGATAACACTACTTTTATATATGACTGCATCAACGCCCCTCACGCATAGTCCTGCAGCACGACCTGTTTGATATCTCTTGTTTTGTCTCACCTGCACAAAAGACTATTATGGACAAGAAACTGTGTTTCTAGATAACCAAAGAGCATAGAGACACAACAGCTGGAGATGATTGACAATATTCAACATTCTACCAAAGTTCAACAACTTTTCTCTGACCTACATCTATTTATTTTGTCTCTCCGTCATCTTGGATTCACAGTCTTACTTCCTGTGTGTCTGTAAAAATCAACATACTGTACCACATGGGTCCTGCTTGTAATTGTGCATGCACACGTCAGACGTGAGCACGCACGCACGCACGCACGCACGCACGCACGCACGCACGCACGGCTGCCAAAGTGCAGGAGCCATGTTGTTTAGAGGCTTTAACAGCATGGAAAATGTGGTGCTGTGCAGAAGGACAATGAACGCATGGGTCATTTCAGTCTGTATTCATTTTCAATAATTAAACGAGTCAGATGTTGAATGGAACCATGGTGTGCTGTGAAACAAACAAACATAAAAACAGCTCTCTCTTGGGAAGAAACAAGCGGCAGAGACAGACAGTGGGAGTCATAAGTGAAAATCAACAGTACATCAGCTATGGTAATTGACTATGTGCCACGCATACAATATGTGCATGCATGCGCGCGCGGGCACACACACACACACACACACACACACACACACACACACACACACACACACACACACACACACACACACACACACACACACACACACACACACACACACACACACACACACACACACACACACACACACACACACACACACACACACACACACACAAGCTTCATTTGCTCTGGGTGAGGGCTGAAGGGGCTGATAACAGAGCATCTGACAAATCAGTGCAAGTCAAATATGACCGCAGGCTGAACTGTCACCGCAAGTGACCTCGCTGCTGAACTGACTATGTCAAACATGGCCAGAACTCCATCGCCAGGTTTCTGCAGATGGTACAATTCTAGGCTGGAGTGTATGCTCAGGGATCCAAAACACACAGTGGAAAACATTCAACATTCGACAGTTCACACAGACTGTGAGGGCTGATGTTCACACAGACTGTGAGGGCTGATGTTCACACAGACTGTGAGGGCTGATGTTCACACAGACTGTGAGGGCTGATGTTCACACAGACTGTGAGGGCTGATGTTCACACAGACTGTGAGGGCTGATAAACTTGCCCTCTTAAGGATAAACCTAGGCAACGATGAATGCTTCTCTTCATAATTCTCTCTCTCTCTCTCTCTCTCTCTCTCCTCTCCCCCTCATCAGCATGCATATCTGCACCTTCCAAAGAAACTTGTCAGGATGTTAAAATGCTTTTTGTGGCTTTACTTGTCAAGACCTTGGGCATTATATTATTTTCTCTAGAGAAATACAGATAAAGACATATCAGCCTGACACACTGCTGCCTTTTCTAATTCACTGTTCTCAACTGACAAGCACATACTTATAACCAGCACATTATCTTATTAAACGATACACTATACTATAATCACTAGGTGCCAATATAGCACTAATGCAGTTTCAGGCTAAAGAGCTCATCAAATTGGTTCACAAGTATTATTTTAGCTACAGTGATGTCACCCAAGTATGTGTGAAATAGGCGAAGGGAATCAACATCACGTGAGGTCCTTCTTGCATGGATTTGGCTCCTTTTTGTGGCTTGTGAGCTTCTGTATGTCCCATCTTAAGTTTGCATAGGATGGTGGTTGTTGCAAATCCCTGCACTATGAAATTTAGCCATTGTACTAGGAGAGAAAAATATATCACTCATTCGTATATAGTGAGTATGTATTAGTCACCTTTGTGTTGTTTGCACCAATGGCCAAATCGGCCATGCCCCCAAAAAATAAAGAATAGCAATATACAGCACAGCCTGTAGTGTTACTCAGTCTTCTGAATGGTCACAGTGGTGTTGCTATACAGGTGTTGTCTTGTACGTTGAATAATGTATGATGTTAGTCTATGTATGTGTAGGGTAAGGATAACAAATGTAATTTTGAATAATAGAAAATGAGATTCCGGTAATATAGTGTCTTATTAGTATGACTGCTAATCATACAGCATTCGTTCTCAAAGTGGGGTCTGACATCCGGAGGTACTTGTGTGCGTCTCGGGGGATCCCGAGCTATATGAGGAACAGTTTAAGCACTTATGCCCTATTTTATATTCCCGCCATTGACACATTTTATTAAACCCTTTCAAATGGTTGTCTGTGGCTGAATACCTATCAATGTGTGTCCCCTTGACATTAAGATGTTTGAGAACCATTGTCATACAGCATGCAGGGATGAATCATAGAGGGACCATTTGCTTATACCTATACTTCCTCTTTTTAATACCGGTCTCCAATCAAAATAAAACTATATAAAAACAGAAATTCCTCCTTAATCAGCAACCTCTCACCGGCCACAGTGTGGTGCAGTATGCTAACAGTTCATTTTAAACAGAGTCCATTTGCAGCTCACCCAGACTCACTGCACTGTGTCTTCTTGGGAGGAGGCAGCCTCGTTGTGTAGGTGAAGAGGATTATTAAAAGAATGAGTGGTAAGATGGTGACAGTGCATGGCTGTACGTCACAGCCATTAGGGAGGAGTGTGTACAACACAGATTCATGCAGAACCCATACACAAATGCACTGTACATGCACACAAAGACCCCCCCCCCTTCCTGTAGCGTACTGTATGTGCATTCTAAAGGCCACATTACATTCCGCTTCTGAGGTCTGCAGGATTTAAATTTCGTCACCTGTTCATGTCCACACATGTGTACCACATTTTGTGTAATTTATGCATGGGCAATTACACTGAGAAGAATAGACGTTTAGTGAAGTGTCACTACCTGCTGTGTTATTATGTGACAATAAAGGACTTGAACTTGAAGTGAAGTTCATTGGCAGGTGTGTTAAATAGTATAAGAAACAGAATAGAAACCTGAATAAAAGCGTTTCTGAAAGTTTGGGTAATAATTCAAAGCATATACTGTTTGTTAGCCACGGCTCTTTTCTGTATTTGATATTCCTTATTTCCTGTCTGTGCATGTGTAATTTTTTCCTGTGCAACCACTAGATTTTAATATTTGACGGTAATGTAGGGGCAAGTGATGCTTGAAGGTAACGTGATTCACAGAGACTTCAGTTATGTTAAATTGAATCAGATATAATGATAATATCTGATTCAATCTGATTCTTTCTTTTAACTAAGTCCTAACTCTCTTACCTAGTGCATCACAAGATTAGATTAAATTTATTGTCACTGTACAGAGTATACAAATACTTAGACAATGAAATGGAGGGTGTACAAAGAGTGCACTGAGCCGCTGCAACTGAGTCCGCCGCCACTAGTTTCGTCCTTGCAGAAAAAAAGAAATGCGACCGCCCTCTTCGAGTAGCAAGTAGTCTGTTCTGCTGCAAATCGTGTTTGCTGCTAACTCTAATATATAGAGAAATGTCCTAAAAAAAACAGGCATGCAATTAACACATTGGATCCCTAGGACAGGTATACTCGTCCTATAAATTAGTTACGCTGGGTACTCATGACGAGCAGGCACGTCTTAAAGATGGAGTGCCACAATTTTTGTATTTTTCCAGTTTTGCATGTGTCTATGAGGTGACAGTACTTCATTAGACACCCTGGAGTCGTTTTTATGTGCAATGGTGTATTAACTTTGTATTTAGTGTTTCTTCCTGAAGGCTGAACCCTTGACAGTCAAACGGGCCAATGAAATAAACAGTAATATAGTGACATCACACTATCAGCCCCTCCCCTAACCCCTCCCCCTTTATCATACAACTACTATGTGTGTGTGTGTGTGTGTGTGTGTGTGTGTGTGTGTGTGTGCGTGCGTGCGTGCTTGCGTGCGTGCGTGCGTGCGTGCGTGCGTGCGTGCGTGCGTGCGTGCGTGCGTGCGCGTGTGCATGCGTGCATGCACATATTGTATGCGTGGCACATAGTCAATTACCATAGCTGATGTACTGTTGATTTTCACTTATGACTCCCACTGTCTGTCTCTGCCGCTTGTTTCTTCCCAAGAGAGAGCTGTTTTTATGTTTGTTTGTTTCACAGCACACCATGGTTCCATTCTTTTTTTCCTTTTTTGTAACTTGAAAAACTGTAACTGTAACTGGAAAATGGAGATTTAGAGTTGACATAGTACACTTAGTGCATGCATAAACTTTCCATAATGATTATATCTGGTTTCAGTAATTATTTATGATGTATTTTCTCTATTATTATGGTTATTGTAGCGGTTACTGTAGCGGTTCTAGAACAAGGATTGGCCTTATTTTAGCTCGGTAAAATTAACGCTAATACTTTAGCATCCAAGATGGAAGCCAAAGACGGACGCGAGTCATAGTGGAATAGCCTGAAATCACCCGGCACCCAAGCACCACCACTGTTGTCCAACCAGACTCAATGTGTTAACATGTTTCACCGCAACATGTCACTAAGCAATGCGTTGTGAGACATTTTATTCTTTAATATTGTTTTAATTGAAAATAGAACTTAAGTGGTTAAACCCTAATTTACAATTGAAGAACTGACAGTCTAAGAACTGAAACCACTATTTCAAAGCATGCGTGTTTTCTTTTGTCAGAGCCAACAATAGCCCCTTCACTAAAATAACCTTGACCTGCATTGTGTAATGCTTCTGTAGGAGTAGAGATTTGTAGTGGTGGTTTGCAAATATAATAAATGGATGAGAGGGAGTCAGAGGGTATATGGGAGCTGTATTCTGCCTAATTAGCACCATGCCACTAATTAACAAGAACAGGGATGTGTGCGTGCGTGCGTGCGTGTGTGCTGTGTAGACATGAGAGTAGGAGATAAATAACAAGCTGCCTCAAGCTGCTTAAATTCTGTAAGGAAAAGTGAAACACACACATGGACACATGCATGCGAATGGCGAACACACAAGCGAGTGCGATGGAAGGAGACTTTTCGTCTCCTTCTAAATAGTCAAGTTGCCCAACCGAAGTTCAACAGTTCAAGGTGTGAGGCGAGAAAAGTTTCTCTGTTGTCTGTCGATCTTGTTGCCTTACTACGCAGCAGTGGTAGAAAGTATCTTGTTGCTATACTCTACGCAGCAGTGGTAGAAAGTATCTTGTTGCTATACTACGCAGCAGTGGTAGAAAGTATCTTGTTGCTATACTACGCAGCAGTGGTAGAAAGTATCTTGTTGCTATACTACGCAGCAGTGGTAGAAAGTATCTTGTTGCTATACTACGCAGCAGTGGTAGAAAGTATCTTGTTGCTATACTACGCAGCAGTGGTAGAAAGTATCTTGTTGCTATACTACGCAGCAGTGGTAGAAAGTATCTTGTTGCTATACTACGCAGCAGTGGTAGAAAGTATCTTGTTGCTATACTACGCAGCAGTGGTAGAAAGTATCTTGTTGCTATACTACGCAGCAGTGGTAGAAAGTATCTTGTTGCTATACTCTACGCAGCAGTGGTAGAAAGTATCTTGTTGCTATACTACGCAGCAGTGGTAGAAAGTATCTTGTTGCTATACTACGCAGCTGTGGTAGAAAGTATCTTGTTGCTATACTACGCAGCAGTGGTAGAAAGTATCTTGTTGCTATACTACGCAGCAGTGGTAGAAAGTATCTTGTTGCTATACTACGCAGCAGTGGTAGAAAGTATCTTGTTGCTATACTACGCAGCAGTGGTAGAAAGTATCTTGTTGCTATACTACGCAGCAGTGGTAGAAAGTATCTTGTTGCTATACTACGCAGCAGTGGTAGAAAGTATCTTGTTGCTATACTACGCAGCAGTGGTAGAAAGTATCTTGTTGCTATACTCTACGCAGCAGTGGTAGAAAGTATCTTGTTGCTATACTACGCAGCAGTGGTAGAAAGTATCTTGTTGCTATACTACGCAGCTGTGGTAGAAAGTATCTTGTTGCTATACTACGCAGCAGTGGTAGAAAGTATCTTGTTGCTATACTACGCAGCAGTGGTAGAAAGTATCTTGTTGCTATACTACGCAGCAGTGGTAGAAAGTATCTTGTTGCTATACTACGCAGCAGTGGTAGAAAGTATCTTGTTGCTATACTACGCAGCAGTGGTAGAAAGTATCTTGTTGCTATACTACGCAGCAGTGGTAGAAAGTATCTTGTTGCTATACTCTACGCAGCAGTGGTAGAAAGTATCTTGTTGCTATACTACGCAGCAGTGGTAGAAAGTATCTTGTTGCTATACTACGCAGCAGTGGTAGAAAGTATCTTGTTGCTATACTACGCAGCAGTGGTAGAAAGTATCTTGTTTCTATACTACGCAGCAGTGGTAGAAAGTATCTTGTTGCTATACTACGCAGCAGTGGTAGAAAGTATCTTGTTTCTATACTACGCAGCAGTGGTAGAAAGTATCTTGTTGCTATACTACGCAGCAGTGGTAGAAAGTATCTTGTTGCTATACTACGCAGCAGTGGTAGAAAGTATCTTGTTGCTATACTACGCAGCAGTGGTAGAAAGTATCTTGTTTCTATACTACGCAGCAGTGGTAGAAAGTATCTTGTTGCTATACTACGCAGCAGTGGTAGAAAGTATCTTGTTTCTATACTACGCAGCAGTGGTAGAAAGTATCTTGTTGCTATACTACGCAGCAGTGGTAGAAAGTATCTTGTTGCTATACTACGCAGCAGTGGTAGAAAGTATCTTGTTGCTATACTCTACGCAGCAGTGGTAGAAAGTATCTTGTTGCTATACTACGCAGCAGTGGTAGAAAGTATCTTGTTGCTATACTACGCAGCTGTGGTAGAAAGTATCTTGTTGCTATACTACGCAGCAGTGGTAGAAAGTATCTTGTTGCTATACTACGCAGCAGTGGTAGAAAGTATCTTGTTGCTATACTACGCAGCTGTGGTAGAAAGTATCTTGTTGCTATACTACGCAGCAGTGGTAGAAAGTACATTGTCTCAAGTATACAATCTTTAGGTACGTTTGCTTTACTCGAGTATGTCTGTTTTCCTGTGCTTTTGACTTCTACTATACATCTCAAATGCAAATGTTGTATGTTTTACAATTATTTAAAAACTTTAGTTGATGGTTACTTTTCAGATTTGGAATATAATTACAAAATACACCAATTAAGGCCTATTTTATAGTTTGTATATTTAAAAGAAATTGCAGATCTACAAGCCCACAGTGCTTCGGCATCGTGTCCTATTGTGAGCTTGCAGATCTGCATTTATTTTTTTAAGATTTAGGAATTTTGAAAAAGTTTTTAAAAACCTGAGTAATACTATTCTGCGATTCTGCATAATGAGTACTTTTAGTACTTCAAGTATATTTTGAGGCCAATACTTTTGTCCTGTGAATGGAGTTCCATCACTGCTATGCAGTAAAGGTTACACCCAACTTACATTAAAGGTTGAACTTCAACAATATTATCCCCCGAGGGTAAATAACATTATTTTTCTTCAGAATTCACAGGCAAGAGTAAAATAATAAAAACTGAAACATACAATTATTATTTTCAATAATTGAACCAAAGCAAATCTCAACACTGCTCACACTGTGTTAACTCTGAGTCAGCTTTCCCCACAAAAAGACACGAGTAATCGAGCCCTGAGGGACTCCGCTCAACCATATATACAGTATATAATAGGGGTTTGAGTGGTTAGCTGAGTCATTCTGTGCCTCTAGCCTCACTTGAACTTTGGACCACAACATGCAGGGAACCACCAACACGCACACGCACACGCACACATCTGAGGCCTCGTATAAGCACACACACACACAAACACAGTCCAATAAAAGAAAGTCCAATAACGAAAGTATATCACAGTCCATTGGTCAAACTGTGACAGTGCTGCTTCTACAACAAACTTCACAGCACTGTTCATTTCACCGCGGTGAGATTCATTTCAAGGGAAAAGTGGCCGATACACACCTAAACTGGCCAATAGAGGATGAGGAAATGACTTGGCCAGAGATCCGTTTCTGTGTTTGCTGTGAACTGACATCACCTGCCCAACCAGGGAGGGTGCAAAAAAAACATTCCCCTGCCATGTAACTTTGAGATGCAATGGAGCACTGTGTTGCTAGCCTCGGAAACCCAGACATTTTTATTTCCAGGGAGAAAAAAAAGTCTGGGACCGAGTCCACTTCAATTCGACATAGTGTAGCGCAAACATCACTCACTCTCTGCTGATTTCTGATCGTCTGCACCTTTGTTAAATTGACACACACGCACACATATAGGCCTACACACACTCCTCTCTCTCTCTGTCGCTCAGCCTCTAATCAATTAGTCTCATGTCTAGCAGCTGCGCATAGTTTCTGCCGGCGGATCCTGCCGGGAGCTGCCTATGCCATAAAAAGCATAGGTGAGTTCCAGGCTACTGTGTTGCTAACTCCTCTGTCATGCCACATTGTGTCTCCATAGGTTGTGCACCTCTTTCCCCTCCTAGCTGTGCTTTGGGTTGACTTCCACTAACTTAGAACACCTCTTTCCCCTCCTAGCTGTGCTTTGGGTTGACTTCCACTAACTTAGAACATTAAGAGAGAACGCACCTATTCCTCACACCGAGCTCCATTCTTTCCGCATCCAAATACAGTACGTCCCAATATTAAAAAAGAAAGTTATTACCATACTGTACGGTACCTAGTAAAATCTAGTGTGGTGAACCATCCTGGTCACGTGAATTCACACGTATCTCCTACAGACTGGACTGGCTGCAATCGCTGGGTGGGCGTTTTGCAGAAACCAAAATGTGGAAGACCCAATCAGCGTCTGTCAATCACATGAGGACAGATGCTGAATGGCTCCTACACCTTTTGTTTCTACAAAACGCCCACCAGCTCTCTATTTAAACAGAGACTGTCACTGCATACATGTAACCAAATGGACCCCAAAGCATCATTACGGGATGGATCCATTTGGTTTGGAGTTTGCCGTTAAATCAACAATAAGAAGATGCAATACACTCTTTCATCATGCATGGCTAAATAGGATAAGCCTACTTAATGAGTATTTGGAGTGGTTTTCATACTGTGGTTTCTTATGAAATAATTGTATTTAACAAATCAAATCCTAGTGTAATCCAATGTGCTTGCTAGGCTACAGTGCTGCTCCAAGGCTTGATTGGTCACACCTTGGCACATCTCTATATGTATACAATTGACAGGTCCTACTTCAAAGAGGGCTGAAGATGATTACTTCTATATACTTTAATGGTATTACATACACTATATCATTCAGCTCACCTTCATTTAAAAAACAAAATTGAAATGAAAGTCGTGTTGTTGAGCTTCAAAGATGAAGTCAGTTCTCCCCCCACCCCACCTGCTTACCATATGTTGTATTTGTGTGTACACGCTTGCAAATGGGCGGCGGTGGCTCAGGGGTAGAGTGGCTGGATGGTAACCACAAGGTTTGCTGTTCGAACCCCGGCTCCCCCAGAGTTAGTGTCGAAGTGTCCTTGAGCAAGACACTGAACCCCTAATTGCTCCCGATGTGCTGGCTAGTGCCTTGCATGGTTTCTTCCGCCATCGGTGTATGAATGTGTGTGTGAATGGGTGAATTGATGCACAATCTATGTAAAGCGCCTTGGATAAAGGCGCTATATAAATGCACCATTTACCATTTATAATACAGCCTCCAAAATACAGTGCATAATATTATTTGGAAAAAGTAATTTTTTATAGTTTCATGATCATGAACACATGTTATTGTGTGTGTGTGTGTGTGTGTGTGTGTGTGTGTGTGTGTGTGTGTGTGTGTGTGTGTGTGTGTGTGTGTGTGTGTGTGTGTGTGTGTGTGTGTGTGCGTGCGTGCGTGCGTGCGTGCGTGCGTGCGTGCGTGCGTGCGTGCGTGCGAGTATGGTAGAAATCTACAGGCCCACACATGGTTGCCAGATGAATATCATGTTGAATATACAGAAACAAGATACTGTACACTATGTACACTAATTTACATGAGGAACTTGGCTATACGAGTGGTTTGAACCCTGACCTCCCAGTCTCAGGGCTGTGGACATACAGGTACTTACACCACGAGGCCACTGAGCTGGTAGGTCGACCTCAGTACCACAAAGAAAGTATTACTACACAGTGCACCCACAGGTAATAAATCCCAAACTGAATAGAGCACGACACTTTAGTAACACTCAAGGTTGATATACTGTACACTTAGTTGTTGGTGTGTAACTGTAAGTACTGTATAATGGGGCTTTTAGACCTCTAGTTGAGGTGAGGTGCACTAGAGAGACAACCACTCAGCACAGTGTTTTTCTCAGAGTTCTGTGCAAACGCTAATGAAATCTCCTGTCAACTCTGAGATGTCCTACTGCGAGTCAAAAAACGATCACCATGGATGAGGGGTTCCTTATGTGGTCGTCAGCAATATTCTGCTGACAGCAGGTGTGACAAATGATACCAAGAATATTGCATCCTTCTTATTTGGAGAATCACCTAGATTGGGGTTAGCCAGGGCACATAACCCCAAAATAAAATGGTGATATAAAATGCAATAAAAGCCAGTGCTGGGTTTTTCCCTTTAGGCCTGCCTTTTCAGTCCTTTGGCACCAGCTGTACCTGTACCGGTATTGCTGCCCATGAGGCCCAAGACTTGACTACAGCCCAAAAATGTAATCAAATTATATTTTTCAACAGTTATTTGTCTAGTCAGCTCCCTTCAAACTCCATCAAAACCGCTCACATCTGTCCAAGATGATATTAGGGACTTTAAGCAACGACGGCTACGGCAGTCCGCTCCGGCAACTGGAAATGGATCAGTGCTCGATAGATAAACCTGCTTGCCGTTGCAGCCCTTTCTACTACGGCAGAACCTACACTTACCTGTACACGTAGTGTCTACAACGCCATATCATAATTTGAAATTAGCTGTCATACATTTACACCGATTGCTCCATCACCTCTCTTATGCTGTAAATGTGTTGGCATGCTCTGAATGAAGAAATAACACTAATACCATATGTCATATTAACCATGTAGATTAAAACGGTTTTAGAATAACACAGATTGCTCCTTCCTCTTTCCACTGATGATCATGTCCAGCGCATGTAAGAATTAAGCAATATCGGCAAGTTAGCTGACGCGTGACGGGGTGTTTAAAAAAAAAAAAAAGATAATGTGTTAATTTGACACATACTGCATAGACGCATCACCATGGGAACCAAAAATGGATGGTAACCCGTCGCAGACGGCTGTTTGCTCAACGATTTGACAGCTACGGCAATTGCGTCACAGCCGCCGTACTTCCGCCTAGGGCTACGCCTGCAGTATGCAGCATTCTACAGTACATGATGGACATTAAGTGCCTCCTCAAAGTACAATGCTGCAAATATATGCTAGGAAACCTGCAGGTCAGGACATACGCATCTCCTGTGTTCAATGGTGCTCATATTCATCTCTATTTATTTCCCTCTCCTCAAAGTGTTTTGCAATGCCAGTTCCAGCAGCCACTGGGCCTGCCTTAATTACGTTTAAATAAAACATGACTCCCAACCAATTCGCATACATGTTGTGGTGTTTGAAGGTATATGCAGGCAGCCCCATATTCAATTTCACCCAGAGTTCTTTAAAAACCCACCTCCAGAAGTTCAATTATTAATGGCCCTGCTGGGACAATACTGTAGGTGAACCCAAAAATACAAAAGGCCATGCAGTACATCAACCTTTCCATCCTGGTATACTGTTTCACTTGGAGGTGGCCCATCCTACTGTATCTATTTGCCTACTTTCCTCTCACCCACCCTCCCATGTGACATTCTTTTGAATCTTCTAGCGAGCTGCATTTTGTATTTTTGTAGGTCAGAGGAAGTGAGGAGGACCCACCATTTTAAAAGATATTCACATTGAAGCCAAATCAAAGGAAAACATCTTGTAATTTCCAGTGGGCGATGAGAGCACTAAAGCTTTATTTTCCCCAAACACTCCCTCTTGGGGATGGAGAGTAAGTGACTTTCATTCAAACAGGCACTTTGTGAACGTTGGCACTTCACAAAACAGTTCCATCTGCAAATCCTTTCTTACTGTGGCTGTATAAAGCCTGGTTTATACTGCACCTTATACTACACCTAAAATAGGTGATCTACAAGCTAACAATGCGTTGTGCAGCAACACACTGTGAGTTTGTAGATACGCTATTCTTGGTGTGTGACACAGCATTCAACAGCATTAACCCGGTGTTAGCACCACCCGGAAGAGCATGTGTATTTCTGTCTGTGGGGTAAAAATATGGAATGGCTTGACCGAGGATGTGAAACACAGCAGACACATCTCTCAATTCAAGATACTATTCAAGCATATCCTTTTGGCTAAATACAGTATATCATAAGATAATTTGTATATAACATATTTAACCTATGAGGATGATGATGATGATGATGATGATTATGGTAATTAATTTATAGGGATCCTGGTGGATCTCTATGGTGACACGGGGGTGGGTGGGGTATGGTGTTGGTTCTCGTCAATTGGTTGTGAATCTTCTTGACGGTGGTGTTAAATTGTTTGGACTGTTTATTGTAATTCCTTCATTTGCTGTAACCACGTGAGGATTTTTTATTTTGATGTTCGCATTTGATGTTCGCATTTGATGTTCGCATTTATAGGCTTTCAGCTTCAGCCTATTCCTTTTGATCACCTCCAGTTCCTTTTGGTTATGTAACCGTGTGTTAACAAATAAGCTGTTTTGTTACTGTGAAGATTGTCAGCTCAATAACCCCAACGGGATGAGCACAACCAAGTATACAGCTGCAAATCCTAAACCTCGATGAGATACCTACAGATATTGGTGTAGGCTTGTTGGAGCTAGGAATGACAGGAAGGACACACTATCATCTCAGCACTCTTCAGCACAACACTACCATACTTCGATACTAGCAGATCAGTGCACCGCATGTAAGAACACCCCAGCTGTTTCAAGCAGCCATCTAGCAATGGATGGAGAATACATATAAGTTTGAGATAAAGTTGACTCTTTGCTCACTCTCTCTCTCTCTCTCTCTTAGTGGCAGCGGTGGCCGAACGGTTTGCGGAGCGGTCTTGATACCAGAAGGTCGCCAGTTCGTATCCCCGGACCGGCACGTTAAAATTACCACCGCTGAAGTGCCCTTGAGCAAGGCATTGAACCACTTCCATGAAATGTTCTATGAGCAGGGCCTGGCTGTAAACAAGTATCTGATGCTTAGTCCAGTTACCCTGGGTAAATATAGTAACTTTGCTCTCTCTCTCTCTCTCTCTCTCTCTCTCAAACACTATCGTTAGTCTTTATCTTTGTGGTTAATAATTCCCTGCAAGCCATCTTTAATTAGATGGTTTGCTCTTTCCATCATTGATTAAATTAGTTCTTATCTCCTTCAAGGAGATGCAAGTTGAACTCTCATGCAAAATACATTTTCTGCTGCCCTCTTCTGTAATGCACTCCAATGCTGCCATGCTGTGAATGAATAATGTAAAAAAAAAAAAATGTAGTTAAATGCTCCTCTGTGTCTCTATTTTCATTACCATATTCCAATATTAAAATTGCTTTGTGGGTGGACGTCATAAACATGCCCAAATCTCATGGGCATAAAGGAAAGGACAAACAGATGGGTACAACGGGCGCACGCGCGCGCGCACACACACACACACACACACACACACACACACACACACACACACACACACACACACACACACACACACACACACACACACACACACACATACACACACACACACACACACACACACACACACACACACAGAACCTTTAACAGGCAGATCTATTAACAATTAGGACAGTCCTGGTTTGCATACAGTACCCATGAAGTTTACATGCTTCAAACTAAGCCAAGTGGAACTGGGGCTGGCACAGGTGGAGGCCCCAAGGCCACCCCTGGCCCTGACACCTTCGTCTGTTTGGAGGTAGTCAAATTTGTTAAAGGGACACTTTAACATGAGAAGAAAAAAAGTGTGTGTCAGTGTGTGTGTAAGCTTTTATCAGATGTAAGAAGGGGGGGGGCTCAAAGGAAAAAAGATTGGGAACCACTGGTGTGTAGACAACCATGTGCCCCCTCCGATACACATGGAGTCGCCAGCTGCTTCTTTTCAGCTGACAGTGAGGAGTTTCACCGGGAGGTCATAACATGTGGAGAACACATTATACCTCGAAAGTTCCGCTCCCTGCTGAACAGGCGTCCCATGAGTTTAGGCGTCGAGTGCAGCAACAAAATAAAACACACAAACCCCTGAAGGTTTGCCCACCCCATAGCCTATTGTGTTCAATGGAGCGCCCAGCCAAACCAGAGGCAGTGTGGAGGAATCGTTTTATCCTTTTGATAATGGTGTGACAATGTATCTTTATCCATACAGAGGTCCAAGTCAAAGTTGTGAAGTAATCTTACAGAAAAATGCACTTGGGACTGACCATGGAGGATGCACTGCCATAGCTGGGAGATAGTAAAGTGCAAGTGAAGAATAGACACAGGGTAGCAGCAGAGAGCTAAGAGTGCAATGCAAAGATGGACAATGTTTCTGTGCAGCTGAAGACATTTGCTGTAAAATGTCCCCGCTATCAAAGGACGTGTATCATGTACAGTATGTTTTGTATCAGTTCATGACTTGTTATGCGATACATTTGTTATAACATC
This sequence comes from Electrona antarctica, assembly GCF_951216825.1. Taxonomy (NCBI): domain Eukaryota; kingdom Metazoa; phylum Chordata; class Actinopteri; order Myctophiformes; family Myctophidae; genus Electrona; species Electrona antarctica. The sequence continues at coordinate 34,457,243 of NC_136791.1, forward strand.
CAGCAAGCAATATATATAAAAAAAAAAAAAATGAATATATTAATAAAGTTAATCAAGATTGCAAGCATTGCCAACACTTTCAGGTGAAATGCTAACATATGAATATGAGTGCGCTGGGATTCATATTTAGGTCTTAGGGTATAATCACAGTATAGCTTCTCTATGATAATAGTGCAGTATAGAATGTTTGGTACAATAATGTGAGGGGATTTATTCACTTCTCCACAGGAGGGAGAGCGAGTGCATTTTCTGGCAGCGGCATCAGGGGCATACAGAGCATGATACCGGCATTACAGACTAGAGTACCAATGGTAGAGAGCTCTACCATTTCAAACTACCACACACTCCATCATCTCCATCGCACCACGTAACAATCTGCACATCATTTCTACAGTTGCTTGCTGCTTCAACCTTGATTTCACCTAACCCTGCACTAAGAGATACTGCCCCCAGTGGATGGCAGAGAACCCTGCACTAACATTGATTTCACCTAACCCTGCACTAACATTGATTTCACCTAACCCTGCACTAACATTGGAAAACACAGGTCCCCCACACATTGTTTTCACTTACATAATACTTTATTATACACAAGTAAGACGCGGACGCGGGAAGCGGGAAGCGAACGCAGCTCGTAAATTAGAAACAATTAGAATAAATTACGTACTTATTTTTGTAGGTGTTTTTCTTCTTTTCTTTCCTTTTTCTACTGTGTGTGTGTGTGCGTGCGTGCGTTTTTGTGTGATACAGCAGCGCCCTCTGGTGGCGGGTGGGTGGTGTCACAGCGTGACACACGCACAGACATGTTCTGCTCGGTTACATAGTAAATGGCTCACTGGCGTTCGCAATAAATGATGTTGTCATTGCAGTACCAGGAGATTTAGGGTCCTTGCTTGGCCCTCCACAGGCATTGAATTACAATTTTTCAATTTCAATTGACCTTCATCAGATACTTCATTAGGCATCTGATGAAGGTCAATTGACCGAAACATTGTACTTACAATAAATTGTTATGCAGGTCTCCGCTAATTGCAGACAACACCTGCGGCAGGCGGCAGTGTTTCTTGGCGACATCAGTCCGACACCCTACCCCAAACCCTAACTCTAACCGCAAGCACGACGCGACGCGCGTCGGACCAACGCACTGCCGCGGAAGCGAGCGGCAGTGGAGTGTCAGAATCCCCCCACCTTCCCCGGCAGGTGCCACCCCTACCCCCGGCAGCGCCGCGTCTGATTGCCGCTGCCTAGAATGCACTGGCTCCTTCTGGCTCACAGATTCATTGGCCTGCCCCATCAATTTACTATCTAAGTTAATGGTCACATATAAGTACAGTGAAAGGAGAACTGTCTAAACAACATGCCGTCTAAGAAGATTCAAACACTAATCTAAATAACATGAAAAGTGAACTAGTTACAAACATATCAGCATAGAAAAAAAGAAAAGTAGGCTACTTCTATTTGTGTCTCATATTGTTTTAACTCGATACAAATCCATATAGAAAATAATAAGCCAGCCGTTTTCCCATTTTCAGTTTAAAGCCTTAAGGGCTGAAGAACAGTCTCTTGGATCAGAAATAAATGTTTCATACATTTTCAGTGGGTTAAGTTAACAAATATGTCTGCTCAAAAGTAGGCTACTGACAGCTAAATAGACTTGGAAGCCATTTTGTCTTACTATGCCACTTAAAAACCAAACCAACCAGAGATAAGGTCAATAGCGTTGACTTGCTTATTCTGCACCTCAAATTACCAGCTAATGAAAATACATCTCAACCCACAGTCAGTCATTTACCGGTACATGGAGATGTGTTTACGGTAGCTGTGATAGGCTATAGCTGTTAGGATGAGCTCTTTCCTCTGTGTTTGCTCGCTAATGATATGTTTTCGAGCATCGGGCTGACCTGTTTTTAGTTTGCATTGTTGTTGTAAAAGATGCCACTATGCAGTTTTATCAGTAAGCACAAAGGGGAAAGTGAGCCGCAGGCTTGTTCAAACACACCTCAAAGTGTAGGACAAAAAGTAATCTTACTAAAAGTTTGAGTGTTGAGCATTAAGAATGTGTCCTACTGTCCTTCCAGATCTTTCATTTATTTACGCTTGCCCCGCTCGTCTTTAGATGGTTTAAAGTCCCGCTGGAAATCGCACATGGTGCAGAGGTCATTTCATTCATTACTAATCCCTTTATAGACCTCGTCTAAGAATGCATTTTTGCCAAGGTTATGTTTCACAACGGAATTATAAAGTACTAACAACTGGAGGCATCTTCAATTACCACATCCCACTGTTGGGATTTAAACTCTAATGCATGTGATATGCTTTTTTGGTGGGGCTGCGGTCACATTCTCCTCTTGGCTGAAAAACTTTCATTCCTGTGATAGCGTGTCTGTTTTGGAATAATGTATCCCAGATAATTAAAGAGCTGTGTGCAGCCATCACATTACATTGTCTAAGTCCCACAAGTCTGACTAATGACTTCCCACATGTATTCTCTCTCTCTCTCTTGCGCACGCACGCACGCACGCACGCACGCACGCACGCACGCACGCACGCACTTCATAAACAAGCTGGTTTGTGGCCGTCTGACACAGAAGCTTCAGCTTCAGTGGCTAACACTACTTTTCCTTGTCACAAATCCTCCTGGCATTCCTCCAACATTGACTCCATAATATTAGAATGACTCATGATCCATGTCGCAGTAACACATTTACAATCAATAAATGTTGTAAATTGTCCTAAATTGGCTGTGACATGCTTTTTCAAGTGGTGATGAGAATACCTGTGACCAATAAACATTACAGAGATCACATAAACATAATATTCACATGGGAAGAGTGTACAGTAATGTACTATACACCTGGCGAAATGGTTTCATGTGAAAAGTTGCCTAATATGGAAAAAGTTGTATTCGACGAGTGAATGTACGGTATTGTGATACAGCTAGCATCTTGTGTTTCTAATCAAATTGAGTCAAAAAGTAAAACGGATATTTGCATATTCGTCCTTATCTCCCCTTCACTCTCTCTCTGCCTTTTTCTTCTTCTAGTATACACAGTGTGTTCTTCACCTGATAAACATAGCTGTAGGTAGCGTCGATTAGGGGTGTGTGTGTGTGTGCGTGCGTGCGTGCGTGCGTGCGTGCGTGCGTGCGTGCGTGCGTGCGTGCGTGCGTGCGTGCGTGTGCTGGACAGTCGCTCTCCTGGCTTTGGTGTGTGGTCGGACTGGCTAGACCTAAATGACATGTGCTGCTGGGCTGACGTTACCCTGGAGTGGGTAGGGTCGGTGGCTGCCTCGGAGAATGTTATATCTGACCCCAGTATCTCTGTCAGAGCGACTATGTCAACTTCCACTGACTAATGCCCGAGGTCGCACAACAACAAAGACAGCGACAACATTGGACTGAGTTGAGATTGCAAGGAAAGACTGCATGTCTTCCTGCTGCGGACCATTCTGTCTCTCACTCTGTGTTCAAAAATGTTGCCATTGATGAGTGCATTGTTGTTTTTACTTTGAAAGCGAGACAGGTTTTACCTTCTAAACTTAATCTCTCCATCTGGTTTCCAGGCATTCATGCTCCTCACTGTATTCATCATGGCCATGAACAAATAGCTGAAACCATGTCCCACATCTTAAATGGTTGCCATGTTTACCGGGGCCTCTACATGTTTACCGGGGCCTATTGTCAAACTGCACTGGTAGTGTTTATGTCCTTTGTACAAGGTATTCCTGTACTTCTCATTATGTGGACATAAATAAACATTTCAAATGTGTGTGTGTGTGTGTGTGTGTGTGTGTGTGTGTGGGGGGGGGGGGGGGGGGTAGTAGTAGTAGTCAGTAGTAGTAGTAGTATGACATTAATGTGCTATCTTTTTTCCTCTGCAGTGTTAATAAGCATGTGCAGCAGTTGTATCTGGTTTGACCATAAAGTAACCTTCTTCTTATCAGTTTTTGGATCAAAATATATATGATAAAATGTGTGTGTGTGTGTGCGTGCGTGCGTGCGTGCGTGCGTGCGTGCGTGCGTGCGTGCGTGCGTGTCACGACATGCAACTGTGCACTGCACAGTGCACACATGTGTGTACACACAATTGTGCACACATGCACACATGTGTTGAGTGCTCCAGGCATGTTTGCACTTCATGCAAGATTGGCTGCCCTCATCTGTGTGTATGCCCTGTATGCTGTTAAGCTCCGGAGCTTGTATGTGTTCAGTAAATATAGATGTGACCTCCATCATTCTGCTTCTCTCCGTCAGCTAACAACTTCAAATGAAATGTTTTGTACAACAACTTGTGTACGCTACTGTTCATCAGATGAAGTCACAGGTCATTCAATCGGCACGGATCCATGTCATTTAATACTAGTGCTCTCTTTTGAGCTTCTGGGAAATAATGGCATCTTATTCTGCAGTGTAATGTTGTACTACTGTGAGTCCTGTGCCCATGAACATTAGTAGACCTGCATCATTTAAAGTTATTTTGCCATTTTATCATAAAAACACAATCCTTGAGCTACAATCACGATTGATCCATCCATCTAACCAACCATGCTAAGGACCCCCATTCGTGATTTGAGTCGGAAATTCTCAAGATTCTTTGAAAATAGATGATCTCCAAGCTCTTGCAAGCTGGATAAGCTATTTTCCAATAACCGATAAACTATTACGTTTTTAAAGTGGATTTGATGCTATAATAACTTTTGCAGGAACCAAGGATGATAATGAACCACTTAATGTTACATTTATTTTAACTGCACGTGGGTGAAAACATAAATTGGTGTGCAGTGAATTGGAGCAGTGGTTACATCTAAAGAATCCAGAGTGTAGACGAGCAACCACATGTTGCTCTTAAGATCTTCTGAAAGAAATAAGAGTGGATTCATACATAATTTTGTTTCAGGGTCGCTTTGTGAAAGTGAAGTGTTTCTTTACGATGCTTTATACTGTATTTCTCCCAATGGGAGATAACTCGACAAAGAAACAGACACGTGTTGTGGGTGCACACAGATTTATATGCAATCACAGAAATTATTTTGGATGAGAGGAGAGTGTTTCTGCTTAATGGTTTGTGATACATGGTGCAGTCTAGGCTAGAGCAGAGTGTTCATTTTCATAAATTGTCCGGATATTGACTTTTTCTTAACGAAGATGTTGTGTTGTAAAGTTGATGTACTTCAGAAAATAAGTCAACTCTTCAGTGGTGCCGGTCCAGACAATTAGAATGTCATCAATGTATCTTTTCCACATTGAAATCTTGGAATGAGTTGCCTGAATTGTGAATGAACTTCTCTTCCCAAAACTCCATTAAAACAAGGCACACACAATCAAACTTCCTGTGCTCACACCTCGCCTCTACAGAGAAAAGGGATATGCATATTGGAAATCATTTGTAGATAGGATTATTTGCGGGAGGGTCAACAAAAATAAATGTAGGTAGCATCAGTCGCGTGTGTTTCAAAATAATGTAACGCGGTGTCAATGCCCTCATTTCCTCTTTAAGAAAAAAAATACACACAAATATTGTGATGGGGGTTATTTTACACAACCAATCAATGATATAATTGGTCTGGGGGGGTGGATTGATCAGTGAGATTTTGAGAAGGCAATAAAACACTGGACAAATTGGATGTTGTAAAGTTGAAAAACAAAAACACTTTTTATTTTTCTGTAATCCTTCCTCTTGAGAACCCTGACTTCCAAGACCTGATCTAAGCTTTGTGTTCCTCCACAGGATTACAAGTTAGGGGGTGTATCAGTCTTTGTCTCTGAGCTGAGACTTAATACTGTTATTATTGTTGCAAATACATAGAGCCCCCTTATCCATAGAGCAGATAACAATGTAATGTGTCTTTTCCAGTTAATTTCGACACTGTACTTCAGCATTTCATAGATTTATTTTTCTTATAATTTACTTTTTTTATATATCTTTTAAGTCATTATTCTTGAGCCCTAAGATGTTCATGAATGATAGAGTAGACAGACACCAAGGAGTCGGTTGAAAACATATTCATTGTTTTACACATGCCCTGCAAGCTATAACACCACAGGACAGGTGTTGACGTACAACATCCAATCTTCATCATCCATATAGTGGTTTAGACATGCATGTGGCACGGTGGCAGTGCCTGTTGTTTTGCTGACTGTTTAAAAATCATGCACTGAGAGCAGTATGCATAGACATCTCTCTCACACACACACACACACACACACACACACACACACACACACACACACACACACACACACACACACACACACACACACACACACACACACACACACACACACACACACACACACACACACAGAGAAGGGCTGTTGATTGTTCACGCTTCATGTGCTCTCTGCCAATCTCTTTAGTGTGTACCACGAGCGATATATGTCGCTGACAAAGGGAAATTGCCCCCTCGCCATGCAAGGCACACACGCCATGGATTTTTGCTGTTTCAAAGAAAAGCCTGTTATATAATGCTCACTTTATTTTTTTGTCAGCACTGGTGAAGCAGCAAAATGAGGTTGAACACAAAAAACAAAAAAAACAAAAAAGGCAAAAAAGAAAAGAAAAGAAAGAATGACTGCTTTGGGCTGTTTGAGTTGCTGTGGATGTCTAAACATAAAATAAAAATAAAGGTTCAGGTAAAAATGAAAATACAAGACAAGACAAGGTATTAACGATATACTGAACATTGCCAAATGTGTTGACCAGACATTTCTTCAGATGAAATTGGATATTGAACGCATAGTGGTCTGTTCAAATACTGTAAATGTCAGACATGACACAGTAAGATCCTGGGTGTTAATGTCTGAGGCTCTGAGAGTCTACAAATTAATTCAAATGGATCCATTTGGTTATAGCTGTACACAATCAGAGTTAAATTATCAATTTGGTGGGTGCCTGGCTTTAATGTGAGCACGTTCAATGCATTCAGAGAGAATCATGGAATTGCGTTCTCTAAAGGTCTTGTGGCATATGGCAGTGTGACTGACGAGTGGGGCGGAGATCAGGAGAACTGACTATCACTGCAAGGATTAACTTTATCCTTTTCTACTCTCCTGACATTCGGAGAGGAGCTTTGACAACCGACCGCTCCAGAGCAGATCCATGATGGTTTAGTTGCCAGCTCCTGGCACTACACCCCCACAGCCCACACGACTGTCGTCCTTCCCCCCGGGTCCCTCACTTCCACCTGCACTTGCTCATTTTACTGTTGCTTTAATAACAATGGTAAATGGTCAGCATTTCTATTCTGTAGCTCCGTTATCCAAGGTGCTTTACAATGTGCGTTACAAAATACAGTCTACATTACTTTCACCTATTACATTCATCATGAGGCGGAGGCAAACAGGCAAGGCACCAACAACCTGCCCAACGGCACTTCAATACAGTGTCTTTCTCAAGAACACAGGGCCACTATATAAGCCAGGAGGACTTGGGGATCGAACTAGGAACGCTCCCATTCTCAGATTGCCGCACAGTACCCCTGAGCCACTGGCACACATGTGTTGTGCTTTGTTCCCTCTCTTTCTCTGTGTGTGAGCCAGGGACATTCTAGACTGCACTCCAATTACCATTGTAATGATGCAGCAGAGTCCACTCATCTCACCTGCCTAATTAAAACTACAGCTGCCACCCCTTGCTCTCTCTCACACACTTGCACGCACACATGCACGCACACGCACGCACACACACACACACTCTCTCTCTTCAGAATGCGCTTCACATCCAGTCTGCTCCCCCCCCCCCCTCATCCTTCTCTTCCTATACCTCTTCACTATCAAAACGTGATCCTGTCAAATTGACACGATACACCAGGATGCACAACTAGAGAAATGAGAGAAACAGTTAATCCTTTCTCCCTTTATTTCTCTTTCACTGCTTCGTCTGTCAGTCGGTATTTCAGGCACTGGGCAGTTTGCTAACTGCAGGGAAGGATGAACAAATTCTACCACAGTCTCCTCTCCTGTCCGTCACTAACATCCTACTTGTTCCTCTCTTTGCAACACTGCTGATTTCACAGATAGGCAATATTCCAGGGTTGCTCAGGACTTTACATTTGCAGTCATTACTTTGTTGTCGGTCTCACGGCACAACATTGTTTTCTCCATCTTCATGTCTCTTTTATTCTGTCTTTCCAAACAAGGTTTTCAAGGAAAAGCTTTTGCCCAATATGTTCACTTTTTTGTTTTTGTTGTGATGTGCGGTATTAGGACTGGTGGAACAGAGTATAGCCAATTAGCAGCTATTAAGTCAAACTCTGCGTTGTTGTTGCTGTCAGTTGCTGTCTTGATTTGCCCATTCGTGCGCTAGTGTAGCTCTCATGCAACAATGGCTTCATTAAGGTTGTGCAGTGTTTCGGTATTTACGGTTGATACGGTTTCATATAGTCTTTATGGTCTCGGAGGCTAAACCGGCCAAACCGTGCGTTGCGTGCCCGTGATTATTGTTTGCGGAAGCAGTAGAGAGAATGGCAGCATCAAATAAGCTAGTTTCCATCCAAGTTATCCGTCCGTATGTGTGTGTCACACTAGGTAACCGGGTCTGGTGTGTGTCACTGTGTGCGTGTGCGTGTGACACGTGTGTGTGTGTGTGTGTGTGTGTGTGTGTGTGTGTGTGTGTGTGTGTGTGTGTGTGTGCGTGCACGCAGTGAACTGTGTGCTGTGTGGTTTACGTCAAGTCGCAAAATCACTTGTGTGCTGTGCGTCGCTATGGACCAGACACCAAGCTGCGCTGTGGACACAGTCACAGATTCGTTGCAGCTCAGCATTGCCAAAATATTTCTATCAGCCACTGTCTGTCAGCCAGTCTGTCAGCCGTAAACTAAACTGAACTCAGTGGATCATGCTGAAATAATCTGGTGTGAGAGAACGGCTTCTCCTGTGCTCCCAATCTGGAGTTAATTATACCTCGCCGTACAGCGTAACGTGTGCAGAAAATAGCCGATCTACAAGCTTACAGCGCGTCGTTGCGCATTGAGCAATGCGTAAAATAAAATCACTGAGATCTACGAGTAGATCAGACGTGTATCAGAGCAGGCAATTGATGATATTCAGACCACGGCCATCTTGTCAGCAAGGTGCTAACTAGGTGCAACTTCCCATGACAGCCCATTCATCCAAACAGAAAAGTCCTATCTGATTGTATTAAACAGCGTCAAACTCACCAACATTGCAGCTGTGCGAAAAGCTTGAATTATCCTCTATCTGCAAAGTGTTTGTTTCATAAAAATCCACTGTAGACTTGTTATGAGCTACTTCCTGTCAAGAAATTCCTTACAGGTGATTTTGGAAGCACTCGTTATTAGTAAAGCAACCTCCTGCTGCCTCCTGCATGTGCAAATTCAAAACAGGTGGTAGCAGGGATATCCAATGAGCACTCCTCCACGCATTTCTTTTATATGTATATCGCCACGCCTTGTACTCTGTCTTGTACTGCATTATTAAAACATTTCCCCGTTTCCATTTTAAAATGACTTACATTGGCATGGTTCAACAAAGATGCGTAACATTACACTACTTTATTCATCAGAGTGCACCTTTCCAAATTATGATCACTGAACTTTAAATATTGGAATGGTGTCTCATAGCAGGTGGGAAGGTTGAATATATTCTAGCTGAGCCGTAATCAGCACTACAAAATCCTGTTAAACTCTTACACTTAGGACAAAAATAACCGGCACAGAATTTCTTGACAGGAAGTAGCTCATAACATGTCTACGGTGGATTTTTATGAAACAAAAACTTTACAGATTGAAAGAGGATAATTCAAGCTTTCCGTACAGCTGCAATGTTGGTGAGTTTGACATTGTTTAATACAATTAGATACTTTTCTGTTTTAATGAATGGCTGCTTGTCTGGGAGCTAAGTCTGAGAAAAACAACACTACGGTAGGCAGAGAGGGACAAGACAGGCGAACATGACGATACATTACAATACAATAGTGAAAGGGGCCATCTTGTGGCGATAGACTGTAATAGCAGTCTCTGATTAACAAAATGTAATAATGCGAACGCATTGGCCACGTTCAAATTAATTAGACGGTATAACCGAAAACCGGGGTGTTTTGGTCATAGTAAACCGGGTTTAAAATGTTGCAAACCGCCCAACCTTAGGCTTCTTATGAAACTAAACTAGTAAACCGCCCAATCTTAGGCTTCTTATGAAACTAAACTAGTAAACCGCCCAACCTTAGGCTTCTTATGAAACTAAACTAGTAAACCGCCCAACCTTAGGCTTCTTATGAAACTAAACTAGATTTGATCCAGTGTTTTCCTCCTCTTTTGTTCATTGTCCATTAGCTCTGGCCGACATGAGTCACCACCATGTCCACGAGTCCTTATCAAGAAAACACTCAGAGACTCAGAGGTGGAATTACAAAAGATTACGTTTTTCAATTTCTATTTTCTGAGAAGTCAGAGTGCCCTGGTTTCTCAGCCAGTTATTGTGTCCCTCTGCATAATATGGAAAGTCTGTATTTAACCATGATCTCCTTCTAGAGTCTAAAGAAAAGTCTAAAAAGTGAACCTAAAATATTAGCTACCTCAGAAAGTTTAAAAAATAATGTATTTTCACTTAGACAGGAGAGGCATTCACCAAATTGTATTTTCATGAATGTTGTCATCACAATCTATATTTCTTATTGTCAGAGTCATCTTAGCATCAATCATAACAGCTTTAGGTGTTCTTGAGTTTAGCTGAGAGCATGAGTGTGTATGCGTGCTTGTGTGTGTACGCGTACTTGTGTGTGTGTATGTGTGTGTATGCGTGCGTGTGTGTGTGTGTGTGTGTGTGTGTGTGTGTGTGTGTGTGTGTGTGTGTGTGTGTGTGTGTGTGTGTGTGTGTGTGTGTGTGTGTGTGTGGGACTGGGAGTCCCAAACGTGGAATGGATCTACACCAGCATGAGGATTTCTCACCTCTTAAAAATGTTAAACAACGATGACAAGGATGTTAGGGAGCTGGCTCGATCCTCCCTGTTCCTGGACCTAAGGAGACGTAAGGTCCCACTGGCCAGGGAGTTAGAGCCACACTTCCTTGGCTTCCGGAGGAAACCCAACGGGAAACTGGACACCCATTCCGCTGGCTTTGGGGTTTGGTCGGACTGGCCAGACCTAAATGACCTCTGTGTCCGTACTGGAGTGTCCCTGGAGTGGGTGCGGTCTGACTCAGAGACTGTGAGGGTCTCCGAGGATATCATAACTGACCCCCTCACCCAGGTCAGGGCAACGGTCACCTATGCTGGACACAGTCACCTGCTAACATCTACAGGTGCCAGACGAGTCCTCATGGATGTACACCAGCACCAACAACAACAACACTGGACTGGACTAAAACTCCAAGGGAAGCTTGCATGTCTTCCCCATGCTGATCACTCCGTTTCACACGCATTCATCAAGAACACTGCACTCAATGAGGACATTATCACATTTACAGTTAAGGCCAGACTACAAGTCCTTCCCACCAGACTCAATCTATCCATCTGGTTCCCCACCACTCAGGTCCCTCATTGCTTGCACCACACCACAGAACAGATCACTGAAACACTGTCACACATCTTGAATGGATGTTATGCATATAAAGGAATGTACATAGCACGCCATGATAGAATAGTGGAACTCATAGCAAAGGATATATCAAAATACCATGCATCTTCAGTGAGAATGTACAAACATTCCAAGGTCATTCCATCCATGTTCCAACTCAGTGATAACTCAGATACCTTTACATCTCTAGCAGCTAATACACCAGATATTGTTGTGGTTGATGAAAAGTCCAGAGAAGTGTCTGTATTAGAGATAGCCTGCACCTTTGACCACAGCCTAGAGGAAGCCTTTATGACCAAGGTCATAAAATACCAACCACTTCTACATAACATCTCAGAGCTGGGCTATAGGTGCAGACTATTTGTCTTTATATTTGGCAGCCTAGGGCATATGCACAGACTGGTTGTTAGAGGGTTCCAACAACTTGGGATGCCCAAAAAGGAGGCAAAAAGGCTGGCAAAGTATTGTGGTGTCTCTGCTATAATTGGCAGCCGTCATATATGGCGGAGACGCTGTTACTTATACCCATAGAGTACTGTGTGACATGCCTGTTGTATCACGAAAACACATGCCATGACTTTGCAAATGTAACTCTAATGCACCTATAATATTTGTGTCCTTGTATGCATACCCTTTGTGTGGACATAAATAAATGGTTAAAATGTGTGTGTGTGTGTGTGTGTGTGTGTGTGTGTGTGTGTGTGTGTGTGTGTGTGTGTGTGTGTGTGTGTGTGTGTGTGTGTGTGTGCGTGCGTGCGTACATGGTGGTTGCAGTTTTGGGGTGTATTCTAGAAAGCTGACACAATCTAAACATGAATATGAAGTCCAACTGAAGTGAGGTAACCATGGCATTTCTATATTGATTGGTTCCAGAAAAGCTTAATGAATTTCTATTTGGGAGATCAGGAATGGTATATAAGTCCTAATCAAATCATGTGTGTTCACGGTGCACTACAGTATTTCATTATTTGTCTTTTTAAAGATTATTTTTCATAATTCTTGCTGATGGTGACAATGAGAGAGAGAGACCGGAAAGGTGGGAGAGAAAGGAGATTACAGAGTCAAACACGGGCCAGCTGTGGGAAGAGGCATTTGCTCTCACCAGGTGAGTCTTCAATCCAACGCAAAGAAATGACTTCATTATAGATACCGAGATAACCAACCAGCACACCTTTCACATCCACTGAATGAGAGATGATAATAGACATGAAACCTTTCCCACATATTTAATTAAAAAAAAGCAATTTCTCAGCTGCAGTAAATGAAATATAGGTTCGCAAAGATGTGAAATATTGGCTGAATATTCATGCACATTTGCATGCATTATGTGCATAATTTAAATGCTTTAAACGTTTTAAATGTTTCTTCTTTCAAAGCGTTGTACAGTACATTTGTACCCTTTTTTCTACATCACAAACAAAGACAGAACAAACACATCCTCTCCTATTTGGCTAGGCGGAATGCCCAAAAGCAGTCAGCATCAGTTTGACCCTAGTAGTCAACCAGATCCTCAGAGTCGCTCCATCAGTATACAACACACAAGAAAGCAAAAAAGTATAGAAGCATACATGCACATACATTAAAAATCACACCCGTGTGAACTGAGTGGTGCAACTCCCCCCCTCTCTTTCTCTCTCTCTCTCTCTCTCATTAGCAGGCAACAGTGCAACACTATCTCTCTCTCTCTGTTTCTGGCACGACAGCGCCCCTACTGGTACTCATGAGTCACACATGAGTCACACACATTAACACGAGTCACATAGGTGAACACGAGTCACATAGGTAGGTGAACACGGACATTGCTGTTCCTTGGAGTGGTTGCACCACTCAAAAGTGTGCATGATATTTGCTCACCTTAAGGGATATGAATGAGGGAATTACATACGGTGGCATGATGAGTGATGATGGTGGATATGTGTTCTGTGTTGGTGGTGGGTATGATGCATGTGTTCTGTGGTGTTGGTGGGTATGATGCATGTGTTCTGTGTTGGTGGTGGGTATGATGCATGTGTTCTGTGGTGTTGGTGGGTATGATGCATGTGTTCTGTGTTGGTGGTGGTATGATGCATGTGTTCTGTGTTGTTGGTGGTATGATGCATGTGTTCTGTGTTGGTGGTGGGTATGATGCATGTGTTCTGTGGTGTTGGTGGGTATGATGCATGTGTTCTGTGGTGTTGGTGGGTATGATGCATGTGTTCTGTGTTGGTAGGTATGATGCATGTGTTCTGTGTTGTTGGTGGTATGATGCATGTGTTCTGTGTTGTTGGTGGTATGATGCATGTGTTCTGTGTTGTTGGTGGGTATGATGCATGTGTTCTGTGTTGTTGGTGGGTATGATGCATGTGTTCTGTGTTGTTGGTGGGTATGATGCATGTGTTCTGTGTTGGTAGGTATGATGCATGTGTTCTGTGTTGTTGGTGGTATGATGCATGTGTTCTGTGTTGTTGGTGGTATGATGCATGTGTTCTGTGGTGTTGGTGGGTATGATGCATGTGTTCTGTGGTGTTGGTGGGTATGATGCATGTGTTCTGTGGTGTTGGTGGGTATGATGCATGTGTTCTGTGTTGTTGGTGGGTATGATGCATGTGTTCTGTGGTGTTGGTGGGTATGATGCATGTGTTCTGTGTTGGTGGTGGTATGATGCATGTGTTCTGTGGTGTTGGTGGGTATGATGCATGTGTTCTGTGTTGGTGGTGGTATGATGCATGTGTTCTGTGGTGTTGGTGGGTATG
>NC_136791.1:34479006-34499006 GCF_951216825.1 Electrona antarctica
GGTAAGTTAGAGAAGGAGTGACAGTAAGACAGACAGAGGAGTGAAAGAGAGAGAGATATTGGGGTTTGGGATGATGAGGACAAGCCATCAGCTGCTGCGAGCTCTGGCACTGATATGACAGAGCAAGTAGGCTGGCCATGGGGCGTGACAGCGTGCAGTGCAGTGCACGCACACACGCACACACAGGGACAGGGATGCCCCTCTACAGACGATGATTTCTAACTGGCTTCTGTGTGGTCTCATTCACTCTTTCATTCTCACTCTTGCCATGTGCGCTTGCGTGCGTGCGTGCGCGCACGTGTGTGTGTGTGTGCATGAGATGACAGCCACAGCTCCACCCTCCCATCAACCATACCACTGAAACAAAGGTACATTCTGCACTCTGTGATTGCAGAGGCAACTCAGATTCACTATATTTGTCACTTTTTTAGATATACTTACTTATATTTACTATTATGTACATAGGCCTTATTTATCAATGGAGTGTAAAATCTGCCTCAAATTCGAGCGTCGGTTATGGAGTACACTCACGTCGGCACGGCATTTATGAAGTGATCACAAACAGCTGATCCTTGCTTAATTTCATTCCTAGCATTGATAAATGTAAGCGCAAGCACGGGAGCAGCGCATGTCGGACCATCGCATTTTCGCATCGCATCGCATGTCCCTGCGCTTCGGACCTTTGTTGTGTCGGATCTGCGTGTGCACCCTTTACTTGTCCTATACTTGCTTGTATACCTGTCCTCATGTCTGTCACTGTGGTCCGTCCGTGCCACCGCACGACATATGTCATAAACGTGCATGAAAGTAGCTCTCAAGTCAAAAAAGTGTGGGCACCCCTGGTCTATATTAGTATATATATACTGTATATTACTATTATATTATTAGATTCCCTCGCTGCAGTGCAGTGGCTGGCTGTCAAGTGTCAATTACTGTATGGATGCGCACTGTGCAGCCTAAACCTTAACATATGTGGTAGGCTACTGGTGGTGGTGGGCTGGTTGGGTTTAGTGTTTACCTATCTCCGATGTGGATGTGGTCCCCACTTGTGCTGGCTCGGCACATTTGGCATTCGAGCGTCACGTTGGGTTTATCCTTAAACGAGCACGAGACGAGGAGATTGCACATACCGTAACTCCATAAAGACATGGGCCTGCTGTAGATTACAGTCCACATTGGGAGACTTGACTCTCCAACTGCAACACCCTCCATGCCTCTCCATGTCATGATACGATTCCAGCACAGGCAGCGCAAAACCTTGCATGTATCAGGCCTATGCGCTCATGCAAAACACTGTTTAGATGGCTTAATCATCTAACTTGCAAGATTGTTTTTAATTGCGCGATTTTAATTGCTTGTACACTTGGAAATATCCTACCAATTTCATATGACATGCCTTTACAAAATATTTTCTTTTCACATATGTTTCACATAATGTTTAAACATATGTTTAGATGCCGGGGACAGCCTGTCAGTGTCAGCAGTTCAGACAATGCTGCTCCGCTTGTGTACAACAGAAAAACAGGCGAGGACAAAGCCCACGACAGCTCCCAACCTGACTTGATATTAAAACCAGCTGAGGACAAAGCCCACGACAGCTCCCAACCTGACTTGATATTTGTCCGGGCGCAAGCCAAAGTTCAAGTTCATGCTGGATTGATAAATGTCTAAAATTGCTGTGATTTCGTTGTAGGCCCATATTTGGGCGTATGCCGCGTTGATAAATGAGGGCCATACAGTACATGTGAAAAACCTACCCTCAGAAGCTCCAATATAATAAAAACATCATAAAACATAGTAAAAACCTAAAAACACCGAACAATAAACACAGGGCAATCAGTCTTGACACGACACCTGGCCCGTATGCAAAAATGCTTAATACAGCACCCAAAAGGTTATGGGTTATGTTATGGGTTTTTCACTGAATGTGATGGAGCTAATCATCCATCAGGTTGCACTGGGTGGCAGCGAGCAGTAAACCCCACCACAATAATTGGTCCATTCAACCTATCCTTGGTGATTTCATTTCCAATGAGTTTCCAATTCATTCTCTTTCCTCCCTCAGGCAGTCATGGCTTCAAATAAATCACAAGCCCATAATTCAGCAATGCAGATCATAGCTATCATTCGTCGGCTTGCTTGGCTCGTTCAAGCTCTCCCCAGCGTGTGTGTTGTTTTCCTTTTTAATCTTTCTCCAGTGTTGTCTCTGTTTCGCTCTCGTTGAATGTGTGTGTCTTTGCTGTTTCCTGGAGAAGAGCCGAGTTCTTTGGGGAATTGTTTTTTTCTCTTTCATATTCCATTTATCCCCCATCTCCTCCTCATCTCTACCTGGCTCACTTTAGAGCAACAAAAGTCCCTATAGCTACCTTCACCTGGTTTCTTGTGTGTGTGTGTGTGTGTGTGTGTGTGTGCGTAAGCAATAACTCCCCCTTGGACACATTGAAAGACGGGACGTATTGACAAAGTGTCCATTAGTTGCTTGTCTTACCATCTCATACCTCATCGCTCTGGTCTTATCAGGGAGGTTTGTCTGTAACAGTAAATCCCCCGGCCTCCCCACACACACACACACACACACACACACACACACACACACACACACACACACACACACACACACACACACACACACACACACACACACACACACACACACACACACACACACACACACACACACACACACACACACACACACACACACACACACACACACACATATATGCGCAACACGAATTGTGCGCACAATTTGTATTATTCTTTCAGCCAACTGGCTTCTTTTGTTTAAAGTGGGAAATCTGTTATATAGTTCCAAATATATAGCCCTAAAATATTGTCTATACACATACATTCATGAATCCACTCGCTGACCGGCTGTCGGTATTGAGCAATTTATTTTTATAGGGGGATATATGTGACCATATTACCATTAATAACCTATAAGGCAAGATGTTCAATATTTCATTATGCTTCATGTAGCATGTGACATGTCAAACTAGGGGGTTTTCATGATTCTGAATCCAGTCCAAGCATTAGTTTTGCACAAAAAACACTCCTTTTGCTAAAAACGGCCATAGCCACTGTAATAATCACTGGACCACTTAACAGCTGCGGTTACTACAGTACACAGTATGACCATTTACAGATCAGCTTCAAAGCCTTTTAATTGCAATTATCCATGCATATTGCAATACATTTGTGTCACATTGTTTATTCAAGTGCATGATGTACAGTTGGAGGCCATCGATATTGTCCTTTTTTTTTTGCTGAGGTTTGCGTGATCTGCGCAAAACCCCTTTTGGTGTTTTAAACATTATGTTATAATTTAGCTATTGAAAAATAGCAGATCTACAAGCTCATAGCGCGCCACCGAGTGGCGCGCTACGAGCTTGTAGGTCTGCTATTTTTGAAAAATCGTGAAAATATTTATTTCAGAAAACTGGAGGATTTAGAAGGATTTTTTTACATTTTGAGGTCAGGCCTAAATGGGTCAAATGATAAGGGACAATATCGGTGGCACCCAACTGTACCTTTGACTGTCACCAAGGAGTGTGTGGTTCTTTTGACGATCGAGGCATTACTGTATGAAGCAAAAGCCTGAAAATGGACAATGCGAGCGCAGAAATCAAAAGGGTTAACTGTATTAGAGCTAATAGATCTTCTGGCCTACTGTGCCACACCGATGTCTGCGTGTTGATCGGAGGGTGAGGGTGACATGATTCTTTCAATTAGGTATTCTGGAAATTGGACTATTCATATTGGTACAGACAGTGCTTGAGTACAAGCTGTACCAAGTGGCTACCAGTTCTGCTGACTTCTGCCCACCTGAGTACCCTTATTACTTACTGTATAATGAATTACGTGGATACCTTCCTTGATCAGTGGCGACATGATGCCACCACTTATAGTTCAACCTAATTGCTCAATAATGCTCATTATAAGATGGTACCATTTCTGTCTACTGACTCAGTTCAACCTGCCTACCACATCATTATTGGTAGGCAGGTTTGGTCCAAATGTGATGTCATAGAGGGAATTGTGGGAGAGAATATACCTGCTAATAGGGGGACTACTCGGTTATACCAGTCACTGCTAGGGGAAATATCTGCTTATTTGCATTTAATTATTGTTATTGCAAGAACAATTAATTATATTTCAGCATGCTAATTTTAAAGGAAGAGAAAAGCTGTATAGTTTCTATTAGCACGGAATCCCTGTCAATGATGCCACTAATCTGTGATGTAAAATGTATCCTGGAATGTGTCCTGGAAAACAAACCTTGTTGTTGCCCTGAGGGTGCATTTTTTATACTCAAGTTACTCCTTCCCTGCCACGTTCCCCCCATAAGTTACTCCTTCCCTGCCACGTTCCCCCCATAAGTTACTCCTTCCCTGCCACGTACGTTCCCCCCATAAACGAAGGGGTCATTCCATGTCGTCCTAGTTACTCCTTCCCTGCCACGTTCCCCCATAAACCAAGGGGTCACTCCTTCCCTGCCACGTTCCCCCCATAAACGAAGGGGTCATTCCATTCCATGTCGTCCTAGGCAATCTGAATGAGTTAAATAGACACTCAAAATTCTGGAGTGTGCTTTGTAATCTCATGTGGGATGGGCCATTTGAGTGTAATATTAGAATCTTTCATTAATTATGTGTGCCAGAAATGCCACATCTTTGTGATGCTATTAGGCAAGGCAAGGTAAACTTGTATTGCATATTTCAACAAGAATTTCAATAAGAATTCAAAGTGAGCTATACAAAACGTTAAGAGCATTAAGTAAAAAATGGATATTAAAAATAAGAAGCTGGCCCAGGCGGTGGCGTAACCGTCTGGGCACCCGACTGGTAATCCAGTCGCAGTGTGCCGCGGGTTCGACTCCCGAGCCCGACACGGCCTTTACTGCATGTCTTCCCCCATCTCTCTCCCGTTTCCTGTCAGCCTACTGTCTGTCCCTTCAAAAACCAATAAAAGGCGTAAGCCGCAAAAAAATATCTTAAAAAAAATAAATAAATAAGAAGCTAAGTAAAAGCTAAACTAAAAGATATAGATATAGATACGATATGAGAATAAAGGTACAGTGCAAAAAAAGCAAAAAGAAAAGTCTCTAGCCTTGATTTAAAAGAGCTGTAGCAGCACATTGAATAAATTAAAGTATGGGTTTATTGATAAAGAAACCAATATTGCTACAGGATAGCTTGCTATACTCTGCTACTCACTCGATTATACTGTATATCCGGCTTAATGCAAGCCTGTGTTTATGTAATGCTCCGACCACAGATACAGCAATGAATAACAAATAGGCCAACATACGGTAGAATTGAAAGTGAAATGTTTTCATAATGGCACAAAGGCTAAAATGACCATGAATTATTCAGAGGTATAGTTATTTAACACATGCAAAGAAGATGCTCCTCAGCACTTTGTGAGACTGTTTCATTTCTGATTCCGGATTGTTTTACATAAAAAAGAGGCAAGCACCAACCGCAAACCAACGGCGAACGCAATTGCATTTTCATTATTTGGCCCAAAGTGCTATCAAGAAAATCTAATCTTTTGTTGTTAAATGCATTGCTTTCTTGTTGGAACAAGACTGGCATGGACTAATAACATAAAAACTCCAAAGAACATATGGTACCCTTTAGCATTTCAGGACTGTTGAATTTTGTATCATCTGTCTATGCTTTGTACAGCACAACAAATTCAATACTAGGCTTGACAGAGAAATGCCAACCCAGATGACAGCACAAGATACATTTTCTAAGGGTATGAAGTTAACACATTAGAAGACAGGCACAATGTTGTAGGAATGAGGTAATGCTGTTCGCAACGGTGCTTCACATCACCTCACTGTGACTTCAAAATGCTCAGTTCTCTACTGAGCAATGCTGATTTCTTGCTAATTCCATAAACATTTCTTTGCGCTTTGCGTTTGCTCTTGCGTTTGCTCTTGCGTTTGCTCTTGCACCTTTAAGTGCCCCGAGAGCTCAAACTAATCACATATTGTACAATAATAGTGATGATCTCAGATCAAAAGCCGCTATAGAGATTTGTGTCATGCTCCCTCACTCCAATCTGATTACTTCTAAATATCTATACCCACATCTAAAGTATATTATTATATTTAAAAAAAACCTGTTGGTTTAAATCCCACTACCACTAGTACAGTACCTCTGAATTAATTCACAACTCTAGTGTTGACTGCCACTGGGGATTGCTTGCATTCGTTATTTGTATTTTTTTCCGTTCACACCCTTAACGCCATGGAACCATTAAAACAGGGCGCCCAGCGATTTGCAGCTTCAGAGCCTATTTCAAGGTTTCTCCACGCCATCTTGGAAGGAGCTAGAAGTAGCTAGATGTAGCCAAAACAAAACGCCCCCGAGGGGATCGACAACAACGGGAGGTATGATTACTTCTAACGCGACAAGCAACGGGACAACGATGGGGCGTCAAAGACATAATCTTTGGTTAGAATTGGAAGCATTGATTTAGATCAAGAGTTATTCACGTTTTAAGATTTTTCATCCCATCCATTAAAATGGAGGGGGACCACCTTGGATGACGTCCCCGGAAACCGGAAATGACATCGAATGTTGCCCAATCGACGCTCCCGGCCTGTAGACTGGTGCGCTCGGCTCTGAAATGATTAATGTTCTGTCTTTTGATTAATCTCCGTCCGGGGCGTGGAGCGTAACAATTTGATAGGACGGAGACCTCCGTTTTGGCAGGTAGGAGTGTTTTGAAAGAAACCATAACAAATATATCATAATCCACTGAATCACAATGCATGCAGTATATGAGCTCATATCAACCAAATCATATGCAGTCACGCACAATACCTACACTAGATAAGCTTCATATAATTGGCTTCATCCCGTTGTCATATCACACATCAGAGTACATGCCTAAGTTATAACACATCGCTCAATCCCATATTCTGAACAGATAGACTGCTTGACATTGGCCTCATTCGTCAACCTATAACACATTTGTAAAACATCCCACTTCCTTGGATCTGCAAGGCAAACAAATCTAACCAATCAAAAAAGAGACATCATAATTATGGCCCAGACAAAGTATTGTGTTATGAAAACCCTACATACACGCCTTTGTGTGTGTGTGTGTGTGTGTGTGTGTGTGTGTGTGTGTGTGTGTGTGTGTGTGTGTGTGTGTGTGTGTGTGTGTGTGTGTCTTGTACAGTTCAAGATTATTCAGTTAAAATATAAATCAGGTGTTTGTTTATATGCAAATTGTCCATCTTTGCACATAACGTCGTCTTTTCTCTCTGTCTCTACATCTACTCTTTCTACTGCATGTGGCCACCACCACCACAGGGTACAGACAGAGTGCATGCATGCGTGTTAGAAATGATAAATGGTGCATTTATATAGTGCCTTTATCCAAAGTAGGCCTACTTTACAAAGTGAATTACATTCACCCATTCACTCACGCTGCCACGCATTCATACGACGACAGCAGAGGAAAGCGTGCAAGGCACCAACCTGCTCGAATGGGCCGGAGGTAAGTATCAACGAACACTTCAACACTAACACAATGGGAACTGGGAACGTTCCAATTCCCAAGCGGTCACTCTACCTCCTGAGCTACTGCATAGATTGCACACACTGTTTCACAGCACCACATCTGGTCCGGTTCCCCCAAAATATTCAATACCTTTATGTTACAATGGCTCCCAGAGTATAGTTGTGGTATTTGCAGTAAGGCTAAACACATTTCATGACTGAAGACAATATACTGTGTGTCCATGTTGTAGACAGACTTTAATCCCTGTTAATGTAACCCTGAATAGGGACAACCCGATAGCCAAGTGGTCAGGGCATGTAAGGCACAAAATGCCTGACATCGATTCCCGGCTGGCTGTAGCATTTGGTGCATCTCTCTCTCTCCCTCTCTCCCTCTCTGATATTAATATATTATATATATATATATATATATATATATATATATATATATATATATATATATCAAAGATGTCAGGTGTCAACCTGACATGAAAGTATTATACTTTGATGAACGATTTTGCCTCTGGGAACACCTTGCTTTAAGGAGGGAGAGTGAAACCTGTGATCCTGAACTTTCACTATTGTACAGCATTATACTTATATATACTTTATACTTATTATATAAAATAACCTGAATAATCCACAAATAGCACCACTGTCAGTACTGTACATCACACTTCTAGATCCTGTGCATTAGTGATTGACAGATGCGCTGGCATGCTGTCAAACATGTCAAACTACTTCAATTCCCCTATTCTGCATACTTGTTATGCGACAGGTCTATAACAGGCAAGATAAGGTCTCATGAACAAACACGAACGTTTGCGACTGTTATCATTATAATCGGATCGTCTTAAGGTATTTTTTTATCGATATATAAAACAGGATTGCTAAAATCAGCAGGCGTTGCTAGGTAACGCCTTGCTGATAACACCTGTTTTGCCGCCCGCAGCCATTCACTTCCTGGTTTACGGGCCGACAATCTTCCTAATTTACTCTAATTGAATCTACTGCGCTGTCCGTGGTTTTGATCAGAACCTAATTTCTGACTTTATCATTCATCTCGTTTAGAATATTAACGCTTCTAAATATATCAGTTTTACGACGGCGATGTAGTAAAGGACAATCTCACCTCCCGGTTTTGGGGGAAATGAAAGGCGGGGGTTTTCAGAGTAAAATCTCCCTTATCTGCTTGGCACTCTAGCGACTTTATTCTGAAAAGATTCCCCGGCACCCAAATTGTTAAAAGTGGCCTAAACAAACTTTAGAAAGTCCATTAACACACCGCACTCGAACAATTCCCTCAGCCTGGTTACCTCTGACGCTAACGCTGATAGTATTGGACGACCAACCTTTTCCAAGGCCGACAGCAAATGTTCTCTTATAGCGAGAAGCACACTGCATACCTCAAAAGAAAGCTTAATTTGTTACTACTGTTTTGTTTATTTTTTATGATGATGATGATCATGACAGATCGGGCAGACGCTAGACGGGCAGATGAAATGATGCAAAGACGCGTTATTAAATTATTATTATAATATTATTATTTATCCATCTATGTACGTGTCTGTCACTGTGTATCGTTCCAACTCGGCTAGTGGTGTTGCTGTTTTCCTCCGAGGTGGAAAGACTGGTGTGAGGCGAGGTTAGTGTTGCTGTGCCCCTCCAGTAACATAACAGCGCGTATTTGCATTGTTCCATCTGACCGATGATCAACATCATAAAAAAATAACCGTCCACCGTCCCTCGCCAAGTTCGCCGAGGGACGATACAATCCGTGATAGTGTTCTTGTTTGTTCGAGTATGCAGAAGGAAAGGAGACATGAATCTGACCGACCATGGGTGCCGCCATGTTCCGAGAGACACTACACACAAGACGCCCTCCCCTCCCCTGAAACAAACAGGAGGGGAGCCCCTGAAACAAACAGGAGGGGAGGGGAGGAGGGAGAAACAGGAGGAGAGGTGGAGACAAGCCGATCGGATGTTATGCAGTGTGATTCTGTTGACTGGAGTTGTATGTACGCTCGCATGGGCGCTGCCATTACGGTTACGGAGACTATTCTACACAATGCGCCCCTCCCGTCCTGTTTTCAGGAAGGGAGGGGGAGAGGCATTTTTCTTTTTTTTGATCGAGTGACCGGAGTGTTGTGGGATGAATCTGGGCTGCTTGATCTCTTGTCCGGGTGTGTTCAAAGGCGATTGAAAGTAATCAATAAAAACATGCGCTAAACGGACATCTACGTGTCCCACATCGAACCACGTAGAAAACCGGTTCCCGCAATCGGGGTGTTAACATGGATGCCACTCTGTTTGTTTATATGCCATATGACGTAATTTCCGAAAGCCAGATCTTGGAGTGGTTGGCACCCCTCAAAAACACAGTAAATTATAACAACTTCAGTTTTAACCACTATGGGCTATTTGAAAATAGCCGATTTACAAGCTCACAATGTGCCCTAATTCCAAAAATCATGAAAATCAAGAAATATACACAATCTTGTATGGGGTCCTTGTAAGTGCCAAATATATATTATATGAAGAATTTGAGAACAACTGCCTGCTGTATGTAATATGCTTTGGCAACCCATGCTGGCAGAGTAAAAAAGAATTAGTGCATATATTTCATGAATCACTCATAAGAAGATTAATTGATGTTTTCATTCATTAACAAGGCAGGGGCAGCGAACAAGGCCTGACACGTCAGGGTACTATGGCATGAAAGTGGATTAGTCTTGTCTAAGAAGCCAGGACGCCATTATTCTGTGCAGTAAGTCCCATTTAATACTGGGGAAACAGGCTTAACAATGTGTGTGTGCGTGTGTGCGTGTATGTGTGCGCGCGTGTTATGTATCTTGGACATGGGTGGGAGTGTGTGCACCGTTCATGACATGTAGTGGGTGGCCATGACGTGTATTTCATGGTGGGTTTAAACAAGACTCTGACCCAATAAAGGGCTTTGCAAAGCCCCACACCATAGTGTCCACAAGCTAATGTCTATAATAATAACAGCGTGGCTTCCATATGGATCTCAGACTTCATTTAGCCAGTCAATATGACATGAACTCAGTATGACGTCACTAGTGTCAGTACTATTACTGCATGTCAGTTGTCTCCATTGGGCAAGTTTTCAGACCGATCGCTATTGACTTCCAGTCAAAAAAACCTCTTCCAGATGGCTCGGCCCCTCGAAGCCATAACGTTAAAATATATTATTTAATTGCACGTAGCATTGGCGGCTAGCAGATGACAGCAGACGTGTTTACAGAGAATGTTGAGTGACCTTCGGTGAAGCAATCAAGAATGTAAGTAATGCCTGTGTGGAGGTAATGATGTAATGATCTGAATTAGTGTTGTGTTAGTGATTTTGGCACTCGAGGGCTGGGCCTATAATTAGTGTGTAGGCCTATCATTTAATCTGTATGTTGTGATGTAGAGCAGGCCATTATGCAATTACAATCTAAACATGAGCTTTGTCGAGCTGTTTTAAGCTCACAGGGCTGCTCTGTAGCGATTACACTTCAAACAACTGACAGGCATCCAACACAGAATGAGCGCAACAGTAGAATGAGCTTATATTCCTAGACCTTAATACCAGCAAAGTGTTATCTGGAGGGCCTGCATATACAAGACAATGGTGAATGAGAGGGTGACTAGTCACGCATGGCTGCTTTTTCCACCACCTGCACTGGCATCCAGAGAGAGGGTGTAACAACAAACAACAAAAGTGTTAATTTAAGTCTGAGGGTATAAACTTGGTGCCTGTGACTGATGTGACTCTGTATGTCTGTCTTGTCACTGGTCTGTCTTAACATACAACACTGCGCAAAAAGCATGGAATACGGATGTGTATATTACAGGAAACTCCCGTTAAACTTTCCAACAAACTCCGGTAAACTCCTGAATTGTACCATCACACCTGTTAATATATGGTAATATTATTACCATATATTAACTGTATATGCCCGTTAAACATGAGGTTTACGGGCAAGTGCCCATAATTGCCCGTTAACTCCTCTTTTCACGCAGTGCAACTTGTTCAGACACGGTCGACTGCATTCATATTCAAAACATGGATCAACTTCTGATCGGACTAAAGAAAAGAAATAGGAACACATGAAGGGGAAAAGATAGAAATAATTAATATTTATAGCAGGGGAAGAGGGGCATTTCTTTAGTCGCATGGCTGGAATTTTGTAGCTTCCCCGAGCTTTGTCATTGAGATGAGATTAACTGTGATCTTTTTGTAAATGCATTGTTAACATTCTCCTCAACTCTCCTCGACTAACTTTCTCTCTCTCACATCACAGTCCCCTTAGAATTCATTAGGGTCTCTGTGTCTGTGCTCTTCAAGTCACTGACCAAGTCAGACAAAGGGCCGACACATTCAAAACACGGAACATAGGGTTTGAAGACTCTTGACGCTAACAAACTCTGATCAGATCCTGAGATCCTTATAAATTGTAATGTCAGTTCGTTCTTTATTCTTATCCCCTTTCTTTTGCTGGACCTTTATGACTTCCCCCACCAAATATCACCTAGAAACTTCAACCAAAGTTTCTTGTGGAATTGAGTATTTTTAAATACAGTACTTCTTTGAAATATTTAACTTTCAATTATAATTAATTTGCCAGAAAAGTTGTAGTGAACAATGCAAGTTGGGAATGCATGTCCCACCCGGTTATACAATACCCGTTGTACCCGGCTTGTTTGTCTGTGTCCCTTTAGATCCCTTTTATGGCCCATAGCCTATATGCAGTTCCGTGTGAGGCATGCCAACAAAGGCAACAACAATTCACTGAATCTGATTGACTTCCCATTCTGTGCTTTGCTCTGAGTGCTTCACTCCCTCTGGCTCTTAAAAGAATTTTAAAAAACAACGCACACCGAATTTCAAGTCGATCAGTCCGGCTGTTCGCAGGATACACTGTGTTCACTGTGTTCTGCTAACATCATTTTGCATTTAAGGTAACTTTACTTTTTACATTTTAATTTATAGCAACTGCTATTTCTGCAAAACACATTCTTGTTTTCAGCTAGCCCACTGTTTTTTACATTTATTTTGGAAGCGTTGTGAGCGTCAGTCCGCTTGTACTGTGCACAAATGATCCATCATCCAGGCAGTGCATCAGAACTAACAGCTGTCAAAACAACAGAAGTCTATTCTGTTTCACATGCTGACATTCATCAACAAAACATTTCAGCAGAAATTGTGAAGCGTGGCTGCTCCCAATGCAAAGCTAACTTTCTGCTGAACACGTCAGTGCTTGAGCGGTGTCTGTAGGATGATCAGAGAGTATTGTGTTTGTCCTACTTGCCTAAGGGAGCGGAAAATGTTTGTCCTTTACAAAACTAGCATTGCAGTAAGTCCTTATTGCCTATGGTAACGAATGTGTCTATAACTTTGAAAAGCTGGGCCTCCAATTCAGCTTGGGAAATAGAGTTGGAGGCCCTTCGGCGCCGAAAAATAATTGCCATCCGGCGGTGCGGACCCAAATACTAACCGATGACAGTGACAGTGATTTGGTCTCTAATTCAGCCTTGGGGTCCCAACCCGACCCGCAGAAATTGACCCGAACCGCGCAGAAATTGTTACTATACAGTGTAGTACAGTATAGTGTAGTGTAGCCATAATAACTAATAATTTTAGATGTGTCCTCAAAAGTTGAGGATGAAATTTGAGGACAGAATGCGTCCGCAGATGTTGCACGCCTGTGTCGTTCTGTGTTGTGATTAGCTGAGAATCGCATCACGGGTGTACCACATGAGCCAATGTAAGTGGGGGGAGAGAAAGAGGGGGGGGGAGGACAGCCGAGAGAGAGGGCCTATACTGACAGTGTGCACAAGAGATTTGGTGCTGATCAGTCCAATTAATCTTCTTCCTGTGAACATTATCAGTGCAGTGTGCAGCACATGCTTAAGCGCCACCCCCGAGATAACGAGATAAACGTACCTTTGCACAGGTAGCCATGCCCGAGAAACCGAGATTTGATTTATTGTGGTTTATCCAGGAAGAAATATATAATTCGCATTTTTTTTGCATTTTTAGCTAACGACCGATCGTGTCCACGTACAAATGGCCAAAATCCCTGCGTGCACGCGCGTACGCCGTCTTTATTTGCGTTATGGCTCATAATCTGCTCAAAATGCGATATTATGGGCTTGATTAGAGTTTAATTTGACTTAGTTATGACAAAAACTACGATCGCACGGACAATCTACCACCATTACTGTGCTGTGAAATGGCCGACTTTCAGTTCCGGTTCAAACTGAAGTAAAGATCCGCTAGTTTTTCAGGGTTCTCACTCAAAAACATCTGGCACTTTTGAGCTACCGCCCCCTAAAGTATTGGCGTCTAACCTGTTAACCACTTGAACCTCATCGATCAGGATCCATATTCTGGGGGGAACATTAGCCAGATTCAGATGCAAAGATTTGCCATTGTGTATACACACTTACTGTAGGAATTTGTTTTGACATGATGTGTGCATTAAATTTTGTTGAACACACAAATTTGAGACAACACCGTACATGGAAAAAATATATAAAGTTATAGTTCATAGAAAAACAGCAGATGTACAGAAGAAGCCGTCACTATTGCAACATGTGTCAAGAACAGAGACAATTTAAGTCTAGGCTCTAGAGGGCTTGTGGTTAAAGGTAACGAAAGGTGATCATTGATTGGTCTGAAACACACCCGCTGATAATATATTCAAAGTAATCCAATACAGTACCTCTTCACTCCCCCTTATCCGGTCTGTAAAATACCAAATGTCTGTCAGCACCATATCTGTTGGTTTGTCTGTTTCGGTTTCCCCAAATAAGCGCTCACAAAGACCACTCCCAGTGATAGCATCAAACTGTTTGTACCTCAGCACAAAGGGGACCATCAACAATCCTGGCATGATGTAAAAGGGAATACAATCAATTCATCATTTCTGATAGCATTGCACCCTGAGAGAGAGAGAGAGAGAGAGAGAGAGAGAGAGAGAGAGAGAGAGAGAGAGAGAGAGAGAGAGAGAGACAGAGAGAGACAGGGAGAGGCAGAGAGATTACCGGGGATCTGCATTGTGTTTCTGCTAGGCCACAGCCTTAGGCAGGTTTGGTTGAGCAGCAGCAGAGTGGAGATGAGCTAGAGCAATCTCCTAGGCAGCAGGAGCCCTATTACATGGCGTTTACTCTTAGTGTGCGTGTGAGTCGCAGATGTTTAACAATCTGAAATCAAGTCAAGCTAATTTATTCCTGGGGTGTGTTATGAATAATGTCACATACATTTAAATTAGAATGAAACAGGCAGTAATCCTGGTCTCTATACTGCCTCCCCCTGGCCAGCCGGGGCACCTGAGGGGAAAGGAACTGGTTGGAATAACGTGTTCCTTCCATGCTCTATGTCCAACCTGGGAAACTCCCACCTGTCAGGTGAAAAGAAGCGGCTTGGACTCATGCATTGAAGGAAGCATTGAAGGAAGATGAGGTCAGTCCGTTGCTCTCCCCAGGTTGGCAGAGTAAGTGTAGCGTCCAGGATTACATTAGACTATTTACACTGGGTGAAAAAAAAAGGTTTACAAAAATTATTAGAACTAAGTTAAAATCACAGCTGAAATAAATATAGTTTGCATTTCCAAGTTGCCATTGTTCTTTTAGCACTCTGCGATGCAGTCTGGATTGCTATGTGACCAGCTGCTTGGGTGGTTGGGGGTACTATACCTGCAGTGGAGAATGAGTTGCAAAAAAAAAGAAAGCTCAATATGTGAAGCACATTGCTGCAGGGAAGATAGTGACATCAAACATGTGAAGTGCACAGAGAACAAGCCATTTCTGCAATGAGAAACATAACCTTTGATCTCAGCATGCAGGAGATGCTGCCCTGCAGCAGGGTTCATCCCTTTGAGATGGAGCTTGGTTTATTGGCCTCTGGTGGTCAATATTCATCAAGGATGCTCTGTTAAGGTATATCTTCGTACAAACAGGTTGGACCCTCTTCGAATGCTAGTTGTCTGCCTCTGGGCATCTTTCCACATCTCTCCCTGGCCTCTATCACATTCCCTCTCACAGTCCCTCTCCGTCTCCATACAGCCTTGGTGACAGCCTATGGTCAGGGCTTGACTGTGACCTCTACCCTCCCCAAGAGGAGTCTCTGCAGGTCACTCGGCTGAGACGTGATCTGCATTGACCTCTGGGAAACCATCAAAAACCTTTTGTGTTGCCCACAATTCTGGGGGTCAATTCAATTGGCCGACGGGGGAGATGGGGCTTATCGAACGGGACTCCGGGAAGGACGGGGTCATCCTGGACATCTGCTCAGCCTGTGTACTCCTGGTGGTGTATCTGTGAACTGCTCAGCTATGTTTGGCCAATAATCCACCAACAACAACAAAAAAGTGGGTGGGTGGTGCTGGGGGACAGGCTGATGTTAGATAGATAGACAGACAGATGAACTGCTATAGGCCAGCACTACCTAGACAATGTAGTTACTCTGCATTGGCTCTGAATGCACATGCAAATCCACTGTCAAATGAAAATGTGACAAACATGACAAACAGATTGCAAGACGGCTCCACGTGTTGGGGAGTTGTTGGATGCATATTATTACAATTTACAATTTAGGCATTTAGCTTAATCCAGAGCGATTTACAATAACCAAAAACACCACAAGGTAATACATCAAATGCACAGAAATAGTTAGCCCCGATACGTTCCCTCAGTCCCTACACTCATTCTGTGACTCCCATTCAACTGCGTTTCAGAAACGGCGCATGGTTTCCACCAGGAATGCTGCTTACCCATTTCTGCACATACTGTAGTATCCAAAAGGTGAAGGTCCGATAATGAGCTAAACTAATTTGAATTTAGGAGCGGGTTGAAACGAGCGTTTAAATAGCTTGTTTAGTCAGCTGCTTCCATTTTTTTCAAAGAAGTTGAATGTGGAATTAGATTTTCCAACTGACTTCAGTTCAGTAGACATGCACACGCACAACTTCCTTGAAAAACATGGAAGCAGCTGACTAAACGAGCGATTTAAACGCTCGTTTCAACCCATAACTTGGATTTTCTTCGTCCGCTCCTAAATTCAAATTAGTTTAGCTCATGAGGGAACGTATCGGGGCTAAGAAATAAGAAATAGTCATCTAGGATCATAAGTAACTAAGAACCTATCATCCATCTAACAGTAGAATATCCGTACATTGAAACACTAAGGAATGCTATAGAATGACAGATCAATAATGACCTTGCATCTGTCTACATATCATGCTATCTACATTTTTAGCCTTTGCATAAGCCTGCAAGGTCATTGAGGCTAGGTCGTGATCCCACTCATGATCCCAAAGACTGTCCAACCTGTTTCTACTAAATGAGGCCTATTGCACCTGCATTGAAGAATAACAGTTTTCTTACCCTTTGTAAGGACAATTACAAAGGGTAAGAAAACTGAATGATACTTGATGATACTTGTCCAGGTGCAGGTTACTCTACTCTCAGAGAGTGAAGAATTATGGATTTCACATACTGTAACATACACCCACATCAAAGGCACATTTCACACCTGTATGACTATCCTATACTGTAGTCACACTATGCCGTTTGTATGTGACCACCTTCCAAAATACTTTGTCCACAAATAAACCAATGTTCTGCCTATATTGGCTCTATATACCTGTATGGTAGTATGGTCATTAACCCTTAGAAGATGAAAGACGCCAATTGGCGTCTTCATCAGAATTCCGTAAATGATCAATGACGCCAATTGGCGTCTTCGCCGTTTTTGATTAATCTAAACATATTAATATGCTCCGAAGCGCTGTTTAAATTCCTGAGCTTATATTCCAACTACATTACCCAGAAAACCCGTGTCACGTGACACACGTGTACGTGTTGCCATTGGAAGCTGGTCCCACCCCCTGTAAACAGTGGGGGCAGAGGGAGTCTTCATAGTTTTCATTGTTTTGCCTGTTTACCCGTCTCGCCCGAGCGATTTTCTAGCAGAAAAAGTTGAAAGCAGTACTATTTATTTGAGCGAGTTTTGTGGTAGTAGTATTGATCCATACGCGTCCCAGTCGCCTTCTCCAGGCGGAGTAGCCCTGGTCCAGTGCTTACAGCGAGACTCGCTGCTCCCTCCCTCCTTTTTTCATTGTCTCCCCATCGTCGTCCGATGAGCTATACCGGGAAACCATTGAAGAAGACGATCAACCCGGAATGTTTTGAGGTAATCTTATTGTAGATCCTTCTATAGTGATCAGAAATCATAAGATGATCGCTACAAATAGATGCTTGGATAATTACTACTACTAGTCAGATCATGACGCCAGAATGACTCACCACGATGGCCCCCAGCCATTAGCCAGCACCAAAGGTGCTGGCTAATGGGGGGGTTGGTGCATTGGTGCTGGGTAATGGCTGGAGGGGGGGTTTGGTGTCGATCGGTTGGTCGGTGCAGTACAAATGTATCGTAGCAGGCATGCACGCATGGCAGTACAAGTATTTTATATTGTAGCGTGCCTTATAGGCGATCTGATCTTTAGAGTAATGTTCGCTCCTTTTATTTACTGTCTACAAAGACGGAGAACAAACATGCATCGTTTACTGAAGCAACGCGTGGTTGTTGATGACCTTGCTACAAGGATCGGAGGGGGGACGGGGAGTGAAGCTAACAGTAGCGTATTATATAAGATCTGTATGACGTTTCATTGACGTCTGAGCTTGCATGATAATCGCATTCATTGAATATTGTATACTATCATGATTGTACATTGTTTAGTGTGTCTCCGTGTGATGATGATGATGACGATGATGTCAGATAGCCTACGTCCCCCCCCCCCAACTGGCTATTGGCCGGGCTGACTACAGCTAAATGTTTATTTTTATATATTTAGAACTGGCATCAGATGAGGAGGAGGAGGAGGATGATGATGATGATGATGAAGACGAAGAGTCAAGACTGCGATGGAGTTCTCCGACACTGAACCGGATGCATTCATTCATTTCAGTTGTTGTTTTTTTTAAATTTAGCCTACACACACACACACCGTCAAGAACAACTGGAATGCAGTGGTTTGGGGACACTGGGGAGTTTGGGGACAACTGTTTTGTATGTAGGCCTATTTATTTTCTGTAATATTTATTATAATTGTATTATGTTAGTAGTCATAAAAAATAAAAGACGCTTTTACAATGAGTTAGACCTGTCATGGCTATTTTGTTCACTATTCTGAGGTTTATGGTTTGACTAAGCGAGTTTCAACTGTGATTTACTCTGTAACGGTAGATGGTAAGAACCCAATTTTTTGTTATAATACAGTATACATTCAAGTCTATATTTTGATACATATCATGGGCACAAAGTCATATCAAAACAATGTCCTTGGATGTGTTTTTTTATCAAAACTGTTTCTTCACAACAGGTTTTTGAGATACATGCATGAATAGACAAGGTACTGGTAAGACTATGTAAACATGGTATATATCAAAATGTGCGTTAGAATGTCTAATTTTACCCCAAAAAAGAATTGAGTTTATATGATGTTCCATTTCAGAGCTAGGGGGACTTTTAGCTGGATAGGTCAGATTGATCATGACTGACCATGCTATTTATAGATGGCAAAATATCTACAGTGGTACATGTGAGAAACTTTTTATTTTATTTTAATTGAACTAGACAACTCACCCTTTAAAATGAGATATTGCATGGCTATGTACGCCCAGCAGAAAAAAAGTTATTTAGAAAATAAAACTTCAACCGGGCATAACTTTTTTTGTTGTCCTAGAAACACTACCCAGTGTAAATGCAGGCTCTTTTAAATGGCTTCCAACACAAAAACTAAACATTTTATCAACTCAGTTCATTTTTTTCCTGGAAGCAGACAAGCCAAGCTTTCTCTGAAGGTCTTTCGTTGTCACACATTCACAACAGAGAATTTTCAATAAATCATTCAAAAACGCCATTCTGCCATAGAGAAGTCTAAAAACTATATAGAAATCCATGAAACTCTCAAAGAGTTAAAGGGGCACTTCACCCCTTTTGCAACCAGATCTTATTTAAATGATGTTTGGGAGACAAGAAACACTTTCCTGTGGTTTTTATGTGGGTAATTTGTGTTTTTAGATATTTTAGTATTTCAAAATGTCCATGAACTCCATGATGTCATGGACACTGGGCTCACTTCCTTCCTGGACTACAAATCCCATAATGCTTTGGTGCACTGCTCCTCCTTGTGGATAAGGGGAGGGCTGTCTTACTGAGACAACATGTAGTCCAGGAAGTAAGTGAGCCCAGTGTCCATGACATCATGGAGTCCATGGACACTTTAAAATACTAAAATATCTAAAAATACATATTACCCACAAACCCCCAGGAAAGTGTTTCTTGTCTACCAAACAACATTAAAATAAGATCTGGTTGCAAAAGTGCCTTGGATAAAGGCGCTATATAAATGCACCATTTACCATTACAAGGGGTGAAGTGTCCCCTTAACAGATGCCAGT
>NC_136791.1:34501506-34575081 GCF_951216825.1 Electrona antarctica
TATTCCCTGCCTTCAATACTCCCTCTTGCACCCTTCTCAATTCTTTCATTCCCGGAGTGCTCTACCTCTCTCTCTTTACGTCCATTCTGCAAACACCCGACACTCCCTCCTCCTCCTCTCTCCTCCCATCACCCTCTAAGCCTATTTCCTCTCATTACTAATTCATTAGTCATATTTATCTGAGTGGCTCACTCTGAGAGGGATCAATGTCTTATTTACACATCTAGCAGCAGGGCAGGCTGCAAACCCCCTGCTCTCCAAACCCAGTCCTAACGGCGATTAACTGCCCTATAAATGCTTTACCAATACTGTCATACATCAGGCCATTGCTGGCCACTGATATGTCTGTGTTTTTGAAACAAGAGTAGAAAAAAGGGGGGGGAAAGGGATGGGAAATGAAATCTAAAGCCGCCCTTGTGACAGGAATAATCCAGTACATCACCAGTTTCACCACAGGCTGTATTTAAAGCAGTGAGAGAAGAACCCTGTGTCACTTTTCATTTTAAAGAATCTGTCAGTAATGCGTTTTGGATCATTTTAAATCTTTCAAATGTCAAGTTCAGGCAGTACGTATGTTTTCTAAATGCATTTGCAAGGCTGTTTCTTAATTACTTGAACTGTGAAAGAGTAGAATAGAGCATGACATTGCGTGCATCTCGTGCTGAGCGTGCTTTGGTTGTGTTGTACAGTAGAGTACAGTATGTACAGTATGGGTGTTATGTTGTATTGTCTCCTCCCAATGCTATGTAGCAGTTGATATTAAATGAGGATTAACGCTATATCCCAGGAGAGGAGAGATGATTTATGCTGGAAATCAATGTCACCACCTTTTGTTTTACAGTCAGTTGCTAAATATTGAATGCAAAATGAAAGGAAACTCAATTAGTGAAACCTAACAACGAGCATAACCTCCGTCCAGATGTGCCCAACTATAAACACATTTCTCAGCCTCATATGTTTTGCAAAATACTACTACACACACTGTTTTTCTAAACAGTAAACACACTTCTGTACATAAGACAAATTAATCTAACATAATGTCGCT
The DNA here is from genome assembly GCF_951216825.1 of Electrona antarctica. NCBI lineage: Eukaryota > Metazoa > Chordata > Actinopteri > Myctophiformes > Myctophidae > Electrona > Electrona antarctica. Next base: position 34,502,552 of record NC_136791.1, read on the forward strand.
GCCATTTCAAAGCAATGCCTATCAAAATACCACAACAATGAACCAATTGATCAACCATTGCCGTCAGGTGTACATTACAGTAGGGTGCTTAGTTGTAATTCACCAACAAGGCAGCACTATAATAAGGCAACACGTACTGTAAAAGAGGATTGAGGAAGAATAAGAAACAATATACTGTATGGGGAAACATCACTGGCCACATAGTTGGTGGTGTGTGCTGCAATCTCGCAGAATGGAGTGCTCCGCCTACAGTTGGGTGCCACCGATATTGTCCCTTATCATTTGACCCATTTAGGCCTGACCTCAAAATTTTAAAAAATCCTTCTAAATCCTCCAGTTTTCTGAAATAAATATTTTCACGATTTTTCAAAAATAGCAGACCTACAAGCTCATAGCGCGCCACTCGGTGGCGCGCTATGAGCTTGTAGATCTGCTATTTTTCAATAGCTAAATTATAACATAATGTTTAAAACACCAAACTGTCCTTTTGCGCAGATCACGCAAACCTCAGCAAAAAGAAAAGGACAATATCGATGGCCTCCAACTGTATGCCAACAACACACACAGTCCTACACAGACTACTACACAACATTACACAAGACAGCATGACCATGGATCCAGAGCAGTTGAAAATTTGAAATTCATTGTCATCTGGGACAATGTACTGTATCTTTCCACTGAGCTGATCTATTCCAAAACTTTCAAATGTTCTGTTCATTAACTCCCACCATACTCTTCAGCCCTATCTTACGATAGCTCTCATTCAAGCCATAGAATATGCCATGAATGTACAATTTTCTCTCTCTTGCAAGAGACACAGCATGTCAAGTTTTTTGGGGTCAGAACCAGCTAGATGAAGAGAAAATGCTTTATTTGCTCCACAAATGCGTTCTGATTTTCAGTGCAAAATAAAAGTGTGCAGTACATCTTGTGGGTTCTGTAACTTGGTCAATATACAGTATTCATGTACAATATATTTCCTGACTTCTATCTGGCTGGCAAGTGTGTGCATCACTTATTTGGGCCATATTATCTCCAATGACCTTTCAGATGAAAAGGACATCAATAGACTGCATCGGAAGCTGTATGACCAAGCGAGCATGCTGTGTCACAAGTGTAGCATGTGTGAGTACCTGGGAAGATCTCTCTCTTTAGATCCTTTTGTACACCACTGTATTAGGGGCCCACCTTTGGTGTCGCTACAGACAAGGCAGCATCAGACAACTCACAGAGGCTTATGATGACTGTAGGAGTAGAAGTGCAGTAGGGGTTGTGGTAATTTGCAAATCAGCAGCACACTGCAGAATGCAGATCATGAAGATCCATGAAATATGGATGGTAATTTCTTTTGACCTGTGCTACCCTCTAGTCTGTACAACAGTTTATGGACAATGACATCCACGCGTAGGCCTATAGTTTATTTTCTGGCTTACGAGTTGGACTTAACTGAGAAATGCCTCTCATATAGAACATTGTCAGACATTAACTGCATTTGGTACCTCATCCCAAGATAATTTTACATCATCTGCTCAAGTTGGTCTGTGAGGTGCTGTAAATTTGTTGTTGACGACTCTACACCTCCCACACATGGCTCATGAGAGAAATAACATTTCTGAGGACAAAGGGAGTCTACCAGCTGCCTCAGCCTAATACAGCTAGTCCAGTGCGTCACAAGAGCAGGGACAACAGTTGCAGAAGGGATAGACACTGGAGCAGCTCGGACAGTTAAAGCCTTATTTTCAGGGCCCGGGCGGCTAGTGTAGCGGTCCAGGCACCTAGGCTGCTAATGCAGCCTGACAGTGTGTCGCGGATTCGACTCCCGATCCCGACGACCTTTGCTGCGTGTCACTCCCCATCTCTCTTTCCCCATGTCATACTGTTCACTATCAATATAAAGGCAGAAAAAAGCAACAAAAAAGGCAATTTTATTCAGGTGCTAGTATAACAAGAAATGACTGACCTTTCGAGACATTTCTGAGGCTTTTCTTCCATGTCATGGCGGAAATGATCAGTATGCCATTGTGCTGAGTGCATTGGCTTGACAGATGTTCTAGTGAAACAGGGACTGGTTGGGTGCTTCTCAGCCAATGCTTCTCAGATGGGGCATAGTTGTTCACTGACTATAAAGAGCCTCAGACAAAAATATGGGGAACTATGTTAATTTAGTCAAGTGTGTGAAGATTGTTAGTTTTAGACCTGGCAATATTGTGTCCATCCTCTACACTTTCCAGCTTTTTTCCATTGTTTTGGCATCGACTGTAAAGAATAGAAACTAATCGTTGATGTGACAGCTGTGACCGTGGGCAATGATTCAAAATAATTTCTATGATGACCAGGATTTCTTCCTGCTCTCTCTCCTTCATTCCTGTCCTTTCTCCTGGCTGTGCACTGCGATTCAATTACTCCCATATAATCACTTTTCATCCCCAAGGCTTGGCGGCTTCCCTGCTCTGACAGGAAAAAAATGCCTAATTACTCTCTGACCTTGACTCACTCTCTCTCTTTCTCTCTCTCACTCTTTTTCTCCCTCTCTGTCCAGTACAACCAAAATCTTTCGCTCCTCTGTCACACCACGCCTGTTCAACACCTGTTCAAACATCAGTCCCTACACCTACACACATTGACAGCATCTATGGACAAGACCTTGGCATATACAGTATGGACTCATTCACAAATTATATGCGTGCGCACATATCATTTATAATAATTTGAACACACACACACACACACACACACACACACACACACACACACACACACACACACACACACACACACACACACACACACACACACACACACACACACACACACACACACACACACACACACAGTGTCCCACTCAAATAAGATCCATAAGAGCCAAGGCTGTCATACATGTGGCAGCACAACACACGTCCTGTGGCTCAAAGCTCTTTCCCAAAATGGTTTCACATTCCCACAATACAAAAGTAATACAGCTCGTTGATCATCATTTGTGGAAGGAGGAGAAAACACAGGGGGAAATTTGACAGTCTGGGGTTTGTATTTAGAATAATCACAAATCATACACATTTTAAAAATAAAGTTCTCTAGTGGCATACAGTAGCTTATGCTTCCCCTAATCTCATACTACAATCCTTTTAAATGGATGAAGTGTAGAGCTTGGCTCATTAACTAAGTGACACTTTCTTTACGGTTTTCTTCCTCACCGACGGTGGTGGTGGTGGTTGAGGTGTTTGGTGGCTCCTCTGTGTTGTGCTGTTACAATGCAGTAACCAGGCAACACGAGTATATTCTGATGGGAACGAAATAAAATGTGTCTGAAGACAAGACACTTTTCCTGTAGGGAACTCAAGGGGAGTTCGGCGAGGAAAAGTTCATCTCGTTAAGGCTGTCGTGATTTATCACGATTCACTAACCACCTGAAGACTTTTGGTGTGTGTGAAAAGTACATTTATTATCGTTATTATCGTTATTCGTATCGTTATTATTATCGTGGAATCAAGAGACTATAAGACCTGCTACATACTGGATGATGCATACTGACATTGGTTTTGTGAAGATGTTTTGTGATAACACAGAGGAGAATGGATGAGTCATGGACAAGTCAGCAGGCTCAGTCCACCATCATGAAGGAGATGAGTGTGTTTCTGTGTGGGCAGCTATCACTGACGTGATGAATGACACACTACAATATAGAAATGTCTCTTCTAAAGGCCCTCGTCTTGAAAGAGATCTTTCTCAAGGTCTCATCGTGTTGGTTCATGTTCAAAATCAATTGACCGATCCAGCAAAGAAAGCAGCTGACATTTGTGCTCCTGTGATATTACCAATAGCAACAAAATATTTCTAACATTGTTCAAAACAAAAATGTCATACGGTACATGTAGATCATTTGTAACCCGAATCAGAGCTATCAAATTAATTGTCACTTGGTATTAGGGCTACACGATATGGACAAAATGTCATATCTCTGTATTTATGCCAAATATTACGATACCGATACGATATTACCGTTAAAATGTCATATTCTATATTTTAAGTGTATTATTCAAAAAACTGCATAATAACAAGTCAATATCACTCACATTATATCGACATATCGATGATATATCATATTGCGATACCGTTGCCTTTTTGCGATACCGATATTCATACCTCGATAACGATACGATGACGATATTGTGCAGCCTTACTTAGGTATTACATTGATCCAGCAGTTTTGGAACAACATCTTATTGAAATGTGAAAAAGTGCTTTACATTTCTGGGATTTCCACAGCTTGTCTTGACTTGTCTCATCATGAGTCTATGCTTTAAATGTATATGTTTAGTTTAGTTAATACTTTGACCAACAATGATGATTAATTTGGCCCACCAAAAGTGTGAAGATAGGCAATTGTGGTCTGAATGGCAGGCCGGAACATAACTTGCGGCCCCTTTAAATTGATCCATCCAAAAGTAAGAGATGTCTATAACAAAGAAATGTAAAAATGGAATTTCACACTGCAAACATTTGACCGTAATGAGTGTGTTCATTGGAAGCATTGGAAACACGGTAAATGAAAGTGGGCGCTCACTATATAAGTCAAAGTACGATTGGAAAACTAGTCAGATTGAAAAATGTGCACTCGGTTTCACTGTCGGAGGTGCATACTGTAAATATATATATATATATAGTCTCTGTATTCTTTCTCTCTCTCTCCATGTCCTTTTTTAAAAGTTTTTTTATTTAATCTTTTGTGAAGATATGTAATATGTCTGATATTCCTCTGAGGAAATTCCAAGATCTCATGCCACCATTTCTCTCAGAGAATCATTCATAGAAATACTCACTTTCTACATACTGTACATCCAATTCCAATCACTGCTACCCTGTCCAAAAACTGTTATCAAGTACATTTTGCATATATCACAAATGTGTTTTATTAAACACGATTTTACTGTGCCATACAGACACATGCATTCACTGTTCCCACTACCTGGCTGAGCCCCTATCCACTGATTTATAAGAGATATCAAAGCTAATTCCACCGACTTCCGCGCTGCGCCGCTCCAGCCCCATGACCGATCAATCCAATCTCTGTATCTCCATAAGCCGGTCTGCCTTACACTAATAGGGAGTCATAAAGTTACTTTGTGACCTTAATAAAACCTTCAGTTTGTTCTTAAGTCTGCCCCCGCCCCACTAATCCAGCCCCCCTCAACCCAACACATACGCAAAAGCTCTTCCCCTTCATCGTCTGCTATAAATCCAGACACAAATGATTCCTCTCCTCCTCCCGACCCAACCCTCCTTTTATTCTCCCTTTCAGTCTTGCTCATGGTCTCTGGATGCTACAAGTGAAAGTGTGTGACAAGGGAGAATGTAAACAGCAACAATGAAAGAGGAAGTCGGGGGGAAAGTATGATAGAGTTAAGAGCTGTTTACTAGTCTGTGAGCTCTCACTGTGCCTTGTGTTTTCAGAGTGGGAGAGGATATCATGCTTAATTACCCAAGTAGCCAGCCTGGATGTTGGGGGGGTTAAGATGCCCAGTGGGTGTAAGATGCCGTATGCAGATGTAGAGACTCACCAGAAGTTTTTCTTTTGAATGGAACTATGGATGGGTGGTTCATGTTCATGTATTTTACATATATTCGTGTAATTTTCCATTTAAAGTGCTTCAATTAATTTACAGAGTACTCCTTAATTTCATGAGAGTACTCAAAAGAGGGAAATCGGGTGAAATGCACATCCATCCAACCTATGAAACTATTTCACACTTTTCTGTACTTGACATAATTGCCATCATAGAAAATTGAATGTGTCGGGATTTACACCGACGTCAAATTGTATACAGAACTCGGAGAAAGAAAAAAAATGCTATCATGTAAAAGTTCTAAATCTGTGAGCGCTGATGGCCAACTGGATAAGGCGCACACTGCCTATAAACTTTAACGCAGCCTGTGTCGAGGGTTCGATTCCCAACGGCCCTTAATTGCTGCGTGTCACTCCCTGTCTCTCTCTCCTGTTTCCTGTCACACTGTACTAGACCTTGTACCACTCAACCAATGCAAGTGTGGACATGCACACAGTCAATGCATTATTTGCATGTTGTGTAGTCATTTCATAAATGCACTTGAAATCTGGTGTACATATTTTGGATGTCAGTCTTCTAGGAGGCAGGTCTCAAAAGGCCTGCAACTCAGGCCTGTGGCTTAAAGATGGAGTGCCACAATTTTTGTATTTTTCCAGTTTTTCATGTGTTCATGAGGTGACAGTACTTCATTAGACACCCTGGAGTCATTTTTATGTGCAATGGTGTATTCACTTTGTATTTAGGGTTTCTTCCTGGAGGCTGAACCCTTGACAGCCAAACGGGCCAATGAAATAAACAGTAATATAGTGACATCACACTATCAGCCCCTCCCCTAACCCCTCCCCCTTTATCATACAACTACAGCTGTGGGTGCGGCTTCAGTTCAGGTGGATCACCACCCATCACCACCCACCAGGCAAACCAGGCATACTTAATGAACTGGTGGGCGTGTCCACATAAAAACATGATTTTAACAAATACTGTACACTTTTTGGAAAAAGTTATTCCTCCTTATATTATAATAATACCTGATGATCATGTTTTAGGGTGGCACTCCATCTTTAAGTGTTCTCGAACAGTACCAGAAGCAGCTATTTGTTGGACATAAACATTAACATCGTGTGTGTGTGTGTGTGTGTGTGTGTGTGTGTGTGTGTGTGTGTGTGTGTGCGTGTGTGTGTGTGTGTAGATGAAAAAAGTGCTACTTTGACACTGAAGCTAGTGAGCATCAATCAGGATCATTAGCATCCTCTCTTCACGCCCATCTAATTCTCTCCCTCCCTCTGTGCCTCTCTTCTTTCTCCAACTCCTTCATGCTATCCTCTTCTCTCTAATGCCTTCAATTCTAGGCTGAGCTTATTTCACTCGTACACTATAGCTACCCTCGCCAACACACGGGTGCGCACGCACGCACGCGCGCACGCCCTAAAACATTATCATCAGGTATTATTACCCCCCCCTCCCCCCAGAAAAGTGCCTTCGATCATTTAGTTTTTTATAAATAACTTATTCGCTTCTGTCCAGCTAATGGAATGCACTGAATTTGCATCTTTTTTTTTCTTTCCCTTGACATTTGAAAAGTTGGCTTCAAATGTGCTTGACAGTTGGATGCAAACAGCTCCTCACTCACGCACGTACTTGCTCCTTCCCGATATCACCCACTCCGTTGTTCTACGCGCACGGTGACAAGCTGTCAACAGCAGAACGTCTTAGGGGCCTACCTTATGGCATATCCTTGACAGATGTTGTATTCAGCTTATTGCGGCATAACCAGGGCTGGGTTATAGACTCTAGTCTACATAGGCAGCCCATGCCCACAGTTATGGCAGAAGAGTCACAATAGTCTGTGACAAAAACAGCCCTGCATGGCAACCCAAACTGAAAAGTAATGGCTTAATTATAGGCTGCGGTCCCGCAGAGTATATAATTATCCTTTTAACTTTATTTGATGTGTATTTCATTGAATGAGTTCCTTTTCTTTTTTTCCTGCAGGTATTGGTAAAAAAAACAGCTCCTTCTATCTGTGATACAAGGAGCAAAAAAGGCATTTGTACACCCACATACACACACAAACATAAAATCACACAAGCTAACGCTCATAGCCAACGCTCGCATGCAAAAATGACAAACTAGCGAGTGCTTATATTAATTGTCAGTGTGTTTTGATTTACTGAGTTTGTTTTCTTTTTGTGTATGTATGTATGTATTAACATAAAAAAACGTTGTAATATCTGTGATAAGAGGCAAACAGTGCATGGTAAAGTTGTCTGTGAGGACTCTAATAATATTGGAGTGCAAGCGAGTCGTCCCAGGATGTTGATCTAAACATTGCTGTGTCCGAAATCCATCCCTTACTGAACTGAAATGTAATGATGTAATGAAGGACTAAACATGACAGGACAGTTTTACTTTGAACTTATTCTTATGGTAGTGTTTTCGTTGTCCGGTAAATACGGTATGTGAACCGGATCACAATTTTGGACAGACTGATTGACTGACCAACCAGTATAAGTGCTTATACTACTGCTAGGCTGTAAAACAATGTACTTTGTCATTGCTCTGTGAATAAACAACTATTCTAAAGGAATTGCTGGCCATGAAATATTTGTCTTAAAGATATAGTACACTTATCAAAAATATATTCATATTATCTATGACCATAACTCATCATGGTGCAGTAACGTTACAGAGCTGAAAGTACACAACAGCATAATATTATTGTACACAAGACCTTGACTGTTACTATTTTCCTTCCGAATCTGAAACAGGAGGGCTGATCCCCTATAGATCACCCGTGGGTGCACAGGTGGAGGTCACCATTAGCTGAGTGGCAGTTATGATAATGAGCAGGCACACACTTTAGGAGCATATGAAATATTCATCATCTCTATCTAGCCTCATTAGAATTATTTTAATTCAATGACAACTCCACAACACCACATCCACGTGGGAAAAGGTTTACAAAAGGAGAAAGGACCTACTGTATACATGTATGGTGTGCAGTGCATGTGTGTGTGCACATGTCCGTGAGCCCGCACGTTTGTGCATGCTCGCTGTCGTCGCATACTTATGCAACAGCATACGTCTGCAACAGCATGCATCTGCACATTCATGCACGTTTGTGGGGTGTGCCGTGGAGGGAGTGTTTCCCTCACGGCTCTATGCTAGTGTATTTTCTGTTTTCTGCAAATTGCAAATAGTCGTCGATCAACAAGCTTACAGTGCATCACAAGCTTGTCGATCGGCCAATTTCAGCAAAAGCATTCTCCACGATACGGATGCTGGTGTTTAAGTGGTTAAATGAAGAAGAGAGGCATGTATGACTGGTGTAAGGAAGGGGCGGAGGCCATCAGAGTGAGCTGCAGTGGAGTGAACACATACATCAGCTGAGCTGCTCAGACTCCCAGGTACCAACGGCACTCCAGAGCTGCTTAATATTGCAGAGACAGCTTGTCTTCAGTTATTCTCTCCCTCAGTTCACTCCCTTCCTGTCTCTCTCTCCTTCTCCTGTTCTTTCTCCCCTTCCCAATCCTTTATGCAAATTCATAAGTCCCCCATCACACACACACACACACACACACACACACACACACACACACACACACCTTTCCATTTTCTTTTCATTTGATCACATTTGTTTTACGCCCACTGCGCAAATTTCACGGTCGTACTTCAGTCAAAGAGGTAACACTCCCCTAGGTGAACAAAGCGTTTGTTAGCTGCCCCAAACTTGTTTTTCTCCTTTTTTCTAAATGAACAGTATTCCGCTGCCTCCGCTTTCTGCAGTCGTATTTATTTGTCTCTTTACCGACACAAACTCAATGAGAACTACTTCGTTTTTTGTGTTTTTCTGATAAAAAAAATGGAGGGTTCATTTGCATGTATTTACATTATATTAACACATCAAACCTGCTCACATGAAAGGGATGCCTTGATGAGGAACACCACCAAATTATCTCACTTGCTCCCTCAGCTCTCTCTCTCTCTCTTTCACACCATACAGTAACATGTAACCGTGAGTATTTTATTGTGTAATGTACAGTACATCTGCCTCCAGGGGATTAGTGGGTAACCCTTTCTTTTACAGTACAGTAATAACCATGAAATTACATGGTAATTACATGGTTATTACAAGGTAGTAAGGAGTAATTACTGGGTATTTACTAGGTAATTACATGGTAACTACAGGGTAATAAACACAACAATTACTAGGTAATTATCAAGTATTTTCTTGACTACTACCCGGTAATTACCATGGTAATTACTACCATGGTAATTACCATGTAATTACTATTTACCAGGTAATTACATGGTAATGTAACCAGTAATTACTATGAAAACTAATCAGTAATTACTAGGTAATTATCAAGTATTTTCTTGACTACTACCCAGTAATTACCATGTAATTATGAGTATTTACCAGGTAATTACAGGTATTTACATGGTAATTACATGGTCATGTAACCAGTAATTACTATGAAAACTAATCAGTAATTACTAGGTAATTATCAAGTATTTTCCTGACTACTACCCAGTGATTATTAGTATTTACCAGGTAATTACATGGTAATTACATGGTCATGTAACCAGTAATTACTCAGAAAATACAAAGTTTTCCCCAGTAAGTATTAGGTAATCCTTATGTATTTTCCTGCCAACTACCAGGAAATTATAACCTATATACTAGGTAGTTACCAGTTAATTACACTGTAAATACTGGATAATGGCCATGTAGGTACCTAGTATTTACTATACAATTCATTGACGACTACCAGGTATTTACCCATGAATTATTGAGCCATGTGTTATCAATCAATTGGTGCAGTTGACCGTGAGGCTGTTAATGACGGTATTTACATTGTAATTACCAGATATTAACCTGATAACTACCATGTATTACCCAGTCCATTACATGTTAACTACAGGGAAATATACCCAATAAGTACTAGGTAATTATCATGTATTTTCTTAACTACTACCCGGGAATTACCATGCAATTATGAGTATTTATTATTGATTCATGCCTTATCAATCAACTGGTGCAGTGGCCGTGCGGGTGTTAATGACTATTTACATTGTAATTACCAGATATTAACCTGATAACTACCATGTTTTACCTGGTAATTACTCAGCATTTACCCAGTAACTAGAAAATATTTAACCGGTAATTACCTGCTATTTACCCAGTAAGTGTGATTTGTATTTACCTAGTATATACTAAGTAATTAAAGTGGAACTGTGACTGTAAAAGAAAGCGTGGTTTGTTTCCATATTACTACCTGGTACTTTCAGTATTTACACAGTAATTACGGTAGAACTGGACTGAAAAAGAAAGCGTGGTTTGTTGCCATGATATTACTTGGTAATTACTCAGTATTTATCCAGTAACTAGACAACTATTTACCTGGTATTTACCCAGTAATTAAGGTGGAACTGGACTGTAAAAGAAAGTGTGGTTTGTTTCCATGATATTACCCTGTACCTTCCCTATAATAACCATATTTCAGTTTGTAATCAACGAGTAGCCCATGAACTCAAGAATGACACAATGATGACAGTTTAAGGGTTTTTATATAGAGATGGTTGCACAGCCACAGACAGACATGGATGGATGATTGTATGAATGTTATCTGAAATGACTAACCTTAACACACTTATCACTGTAAAGTTCAAATACATTAGCTGAGGCTAACTTAGCTTGTTAGAGCCCTGTTAGGCTACCATAGATGGCTGCCAATATTAACCTAGCAACATGATTTAGCATAGCAAATACAGGCAAAAACGAACTTTTTAGAGAACACATAGATGAATGAATTGTTGCAACATTAATTAATATTGCACTGTATAAACAAACAATGAGCATACTTCCTGAAGAACGCATTCTGTGATCCTGTTTGTCTGTCTGTGTAGCTGCATGTAGAGTTGCAGCTGGACTGGGGTCCTCTTGCACTGACTACACTGCCCAAACAGAAGCCTGAACTAAAGTAGAAAAATGGGTCCTCAATATGAATAGAGTGTGCATGAAGTAGCCTTCACTAAATGCTATGGGGAATTTTGTACACAGTTACTTTTACAATTCATGGTTTAAACCAGTGGTTTTCAACCCTTTTCAAATCAAGGTCCATTATTTATTTTGCATTTGAGCCACGGCACGGGCCACCATTTGATGAGATTTAATTATTAAATTCTTCTACATTCTCTAACTTGTGTAGACTTCTTGTAAATTAATTAATGCAGATGTTTAACAATTATTTAACTATTCATAAAAATATGACCTGTAAGGGTCCACTTGGTTTAATTTTATGCTCTCAAAAGTTAAAGAACTATAAGGGTCCATTTGGTTACCAAAGTTGAAAACCACTGGTTTAACCTGTAGAAAAGAATTGATCGCCATGGCAACCCCAGCCTGGACCTGATTAGGTGAATTCCCAACACCTGCTAAATCCCCCAAACCTGTATCTTGATTGGAGTCAGTTTCCACTCTCTACACTCACTCTCCCAACCACTCAGTCATGCAGCTACACAGACTCAGACAAACAGGATCACAGAATGCGTTCTTCAGGAAGTATGCTCATTGTTTGTTTATACAGTGCAATATTAATTCATGTTGCAACAATTCATTCATCTATGTGTTCTCTAAAAAGTTTGTTTTGCCTGTATTTGCTATGCTAAATCATGTTGCTAGGTTAACATTGGCAGCCATCTATGGTAGCCTAACAGGGCTCTAACAAGCTAAGTTAGCCTCAGCTAATGTATTTGAACTTTACAGTGATGTGTGTTAAGGTTAGTCATTTCAGATAACATTCATACAATCATCCATCCATGTCTGTCTGTGGCTGTGCAACCATCTCTATATAAAAACCCTTAAACTGTCATCATTGTGTCATTCTTGAGTTCATGGGCTACTCGTTGATTACAAACTGAAATATGGTTATTACAGGGAAGGTACAGGGTAATATCATGGAAACAAACCACACTTTCTTTTACAGTCCAGTTCCACCTTAATTACTGGGTAAATACCAGGTAAATAGTTGTCTAGTTACTGGATAAATACTGAGTAATTACCAAGTAATATCATGGCAACAAACCACGCTTTCTTTTACAGTCCAGTTCTACCGTAATTACTGTGTAAATACTGAAAGTACCAGGTAGTAATATGGAAACAAACCACGCTTTCTTTTACAGTCACAGTTCCACTTTCATTACTTAGTATATACTAGGTAAATACAAATCACACTTACTGGGTAAATAGCAGGTAATTACCGGTTAAATATTGTCTAGTTACTGGGTAAATGCTGAATAATTACCAGGTAAAACATGGTAGTTATCAGGTTAATATCTGGTAATTACAATGTAAATAGTCATTAACACCTGCACGGCCACTGCACCAGTTGATTGATAAGGCATGAATCAATAATAAATACTCATAATTACATGGTAATTCCCGGGTAGTAGTTAAGAAAATACATGATAATTACCTAGTACTTACTGGGTATATTTCCCTGTAGTTAACATGTAATCGACTGGGTAATACATGGTAGTTATCAGGTTAATATCTGGTAATTACAATGTAAATACCGTCATTAACAGCCTCACGGTCAACTGCACCAATTGATTGATAACACATGGCTCAATAATTCATGGGTAAATACCTGGTAGTCGTCAGTGAATTGTATAGTAAATACTAGGTAACTACATGGCCATTATCCAGTATTTACAGTGTAATTAACTGGTAACTACCTAGTATATAGGTTATAATTTCCTGGTAGTTGGCAGGAAAATACATAAGGATTACCTAGTACTTACTGGGGAAAACTTTGTATTTTCTGAGTAATTACTGGTTACATGACCATGTAATTACCTGGCAAATACTAATAATCACTGGGTAGTAGTCAAGAAAATACTTGATAATTACCTAGTAATTACTGATTAGTTTTCATAGTAATTACTGGTTACATGACCATGTAATTACCATGTAAATACCTGTAATTACCTGGTAAATACTCATAATGACATGGTAATTACTGGGTAGTAGTCAAGAAAATTCTTGATAATTACCTAGTAATTACTGATTAGTTTGCATAGTAATTACTGGTTACATTACCATGTAATTACCTGGTAAATACTCATAATTACATGGTAATTACCGGGTAGTAGTCAAGAAAATACTTGATAATTACCTAGTAATTGTTGTGTTTATTACCCTGTAGTTACCATGTAATTACCTAGTAAATACCCAGTAATTACTCCTTACTACCTTGTAATAACCATGTAATTTCATGGTTATTACTGTACTGTAAAAGAAAGGGTTACCGATTAGTGTAGGCATGTCTTTGTGTGTGTTTGTGTGTTTGTGTGCGTGTGCGTGTGCGTGTGCGTGCGTGTGCGTGCGTGCGTGCGTGCGTGCGTGCGTGCGATATAAAAAGAATGTCACCACATGGAATATCACGGGAATATCCCTCATGCTTCAATGTACAGTATTTTACACCCTGTCTCTTTCTTTCTCTCTTCACACAGCCAGGAGCTTCCCTCTGATCTTCCTTTAGGCCTGTCTGATGGCTGAAATGAGGATGCCAAATATTTGCATTAGACGCTATGCGCAAGTGTGTCTGCATTCTGCGCACAATTCCACATTTGTTCCGTGTGTACATACAAGTGTGTTTCTGTATATCATGTACTATTAGAAGGGCCTTGAGTACATGGCATATATGTGCCTCTGCATGTTCCTGCTCTGCCAGGGTCTGTACATGAAGACCAATTTGCCGCCTGGGGATCTGACCTGTGACGTGAGTCAGGAAAGCGCTACTGAAACGGTCGTGGTCAAAGCTGAATCATAATATCCTCAGTGTTAAATTAATTATTTTACTGCTAAGGGCCGATTCATACTCCTATTTTAGAGCCGAATAAAAGTCGGTTCGGCTCTGTAGAGCCTACAATGTGACGTCATTTGAGGTTCGGGGGGGCGGGTACCGTCCTAAAGTCGGCTCTTCGGTGCTACTGAAAATTTCTGACGAGCCGAAATCATTTCGGCACTACAGCGCCGAAACAGCGGTAAAATAGGAGTATGAATCGGCCCTAAGTATGAACATATTCGTACCGCCCCAGGGACGCTATCTGCTAAGTATGTACATGTTTGTACCTCCGTCACCCCCAGCACCAGGATCTTTGCACACGGTCCCCATAGACCTCCGTTCAAAGTAGGATCTTCAATGCCTCATATCTCTGAAACTTCGAGCGCTGGCCGTGGTTTTGACCATCCATACAAGGTTTGGATGTGATTTGTGATTTTCTATCGCATCGCTCCCGACATGTTAACGTTTCTGGTGAAAGGCGATCTTTACAATGGCGGTCTCCATGCCGGTAAAGTGGAATTGAAACTACCTAAATATACGGAAAAAGCCCTGGAAGGGTTTAACTACCTTCTCCCGCCACCAGGTGGCAGACAAAGAGTTAACTCTGAAGAGTGTACACATACATGTAGCCGATTTACTGTCTCTGTGACACACACACACACACACACACACACACACACACACACACACACACACACACACACACACACACACACACACACACACACACACACACACACACACACACACACACACACACACACACACACACGTGTAGGAGAGTGAACCTTAATTGGATATTCCTTGCTGTTTATCAAACCCAGCGGGCTAATGCAATCGTGCAATTATCTCGCTAAATCTTGTTAATTAAAAATAACAAAGAAGTCAAGACTTGTCAATGGGAGCGTGAGAGGTTGAAGAGACAATTGGGTAAATGACATGCAGAGTGGAGCTATGGCTACATGCAGAGTGGAGCTATGGCTACATGCAGAGTGGAGCTATGGCTTGCACAGGAATTGACAATAAGATGGCATGCTCATCAGTACACACACACTCTGCACCCTGCTGCACTGCCACAGGATATGACAATAAGATGGCATCTCATCAGTACACACACACTCTGCACCCTGCTGCACTGCCACAGGATATGACAATAAGATGGCATGCTCATCAGTACACACACACTCTGCACCCTGCTGCACTGCCACAGGATATGACAATAAGATGGCATGCTCATCAGTACACACACACTCTGCACCCTGCTGCACTGCCACAGGATATGACAATATGATGGCATGCTCATCAGTACACACACACACACACACACACACACACACACACACACACACACACACACACACTCTGCACCCTGCTGCACTGCCACAGCAGCATCAGCAACAATTCACATTCACATCATCTCAGTACCACGGCTGTCATTGCCACACACAAAAAAACACGAGCTGTGATTATTTTCTAATCAAGCTTAATAGTGTAAAAATAATTAATTGATTTAAAATATACATTCTGCGACAAAATTTCAATTTGCATTAATCTGCATTCTGCCGCTGCTCTCTCGTATAGCCTGATAATTAAATGGCACGAGATCATTAAGACCTCAATTATCACTAATCACATGTGCTGTAATAACAGAGCTGCGAGTTACACGCGCCGACATGCCACCAAGGACGTCCTCTATCGATGGGGTCACGCCGTTGCCAGAGAGTCCTCTTGTGTCGTCTTTCACTGTCTCCATCTCTCTTCCATTTCTTCTGGAGAAATCATGCTCTCTAGAAAGTGGCGGCCCCTTCGAGATGCAATAACACACTCTTATCTGTCGGATTTTCTTCTGTCAGGATAGCATATTTGGCCCTTGTTTATTACTGACAGAAAGACTAGATCAGCCCCCTTGCATGGTACAGTTATGTCATTACTTTCACACAGAACTGTGAGAGAGTAATACAGCTCATGGAGAAACTGACACATCGCCTGAGACTGCAGGAGGAACAAATGGAGGACAAATGGTCCAAATGGACAATATTTAATGACCTGATCATGAACAATGAGGGCATGGGGGAATGAGGAACACCAGAATATGTCTAGGAATATGTGAAGTAATGAGCAAGGTTTGATACGCATTGTCGACTTTATTGTTTTTTTATTTTTTGTTTTTCATGTTTGTTTGTGCTGTGTTTGTCATTTGCTATTGTGTGTTTGTTCAAAAAATGTATAAAAATCTAAGGAAATCTAAAGAACTGTGAGAGAGTGATGGAGAGAGAAAGACAAAAGAGGGGAAGAGGAGAGTGGATGAAGAGAAGAAAGGTGTAGCCTACCTACAGTATAGGGAGGAATAACAGACGAGGTGTAGCCTACCTACAGTATAGGGAGGAATAACAGACAAGGTATTTTTCCATTTTTGCTTTGACTGCAGAGAGGACATGGTGTCTCCAAGTAACAGCATTCTCGCACGCACATGTGCCCTGCTGCATTCATTCAGGCAGACCTTTGACACTTGTTTATCCCAGGGGGGATTCACACATCAGGGTAGGACCGTTGGGTAAATCCCTGCATGTCAGAAACAATACAGTGCACGATGGAATGCTCTCCTCTCTATACAAGTCTGACACCTGCTACGCTTACTGGTGTAGTGCAAGGTTCTCTAAGGGTAGTGTACCTGACAGAAAGTTACAGGTTGGTACTGTATGTGCGTGCGTGCGTGCGTGCGTGCGTGCGTGCGTGCGTGTTAACTGAGGGAGCTATCTTTACCATATCAACTTCTTTGTGTGTGTGTGCGTGCATGAATGTATAGGTTTTCTTATAGACTACTTTACATCTCACATACACATTTGAATAAAAATCCTTCTGTTTTGTCATTGGTTCTGCCACCAAGCTTTGCCGTGCTCAGCCAACTACAATGCTGTGCGTGGTGGCTGTGGCTCCACGGCTCCTGCATATGGAGCATGGGGAGGTTGGGTGACACGACAACGTCATGATCCTTTCCATCTAACCATCTCTAACCAGGGACCCCAGATCTTCCTGAAATTTAAGAAGAAAACAAAGACAAAGCAATCCCATATAGCTTTGACTACTAGTATAGGATAAAAGGGGGGAAAACATTTTTATGAAGTACACTTTAGCCTTGTGGATAAAAGGAAGAAAAAGTGCACCTTATCCTTGACAGCTGGTAGCCCATATGCAATCTCATCTAGGGAAGGCAGGGATTTGAACCTGGGATCAAGGGCTGATGGCTTTTTGGAGGTAATTATGAAGATCAGGGTCTTCTGTGTGTACATCCTCCTTTCCAGGTCCTGTATAATGGGCTGCTCTAGCTCCTTTGAGGATCGCACTGTCTCCTGGTGCCGTGGATTTGAGAATCAAATCCTTCAGATGGAGGATTACTGATGTGGTGGGGGTCGTTTCACTGCTCACGAGACAGTTAGTTTTCAGTGGTTTGAGTAATATTTCTCAATTCCTCTGCCAAGTGCCCACCTGCAAGACTTTCAGATAGGGGATGAGTTTGCAGTAATGTGCTATTTGTCACCCTATCTGACATATAGTGGACCACCACAGAGAGCTAACTCTCTGTTGCCCAGAATGTCCATGGTGAATGCAAAGTTCAGTGTCTTGCCCTAGCCCCTTAGATAGCACTTTATTTAGACTTAGCATTTTATACAGACTTATAGCATGTTACGTAGTCAGCACTAGAATTTCATTTTATGTTGTCATAGCACTTTATAGTATATACTGTATGTATAGTATAGTATAGTATAGTATAGTATAGTATAGTATAGTATAGTATAGTATAGTATAGTATAGTATAGTATAGTATAGTATAGTATAGTATAGTTTATATGTATAGTTTCATTATAGATATTCCACTGTTACGTTCTTAGCTTACGTATGTTTCATGATAACTACTTTTGTGTATGTGAATGTATTGCCATGGTAAATCACTCTGTATTAAGAGCGTCTGCTAAATGCCTAAATTCTAAATTGTCTTAGCCAATTCATCTTCAATGCCTTTAGGCATTGTTTCATAGAGGTCAGGAATGACTTTGATGCTATAAAATGTACAGGCAGGCACAGTGTAACATGGATCAAGCGTTTTCATTAGTTGACAAAACCTCAAACCACCGAAAAGGGCTGCAAATACATTGGTTATGTTTTGTTTCTGAACTGGTACATATAGGTTTGTTGGAAGGCATTGACAAGAGACTGTGTTATACCTGTTCCACTGGAAGCAGGACTTCCAAAAAGCGATAAACTGCAGCTGGTGGTGACAGTGATGATAAGTGCTCAATAGTGGAAGTGTTTCCACTTATGGGTCAAGCATTGCTTACAGACAGTAATTTTCTCTTCACCATCTTCATTCACTCATCATTACATTCAATGCCAAAACAGAAATGTCTACTCTCCACACTTGATTTGTAAGAAGATGTCTCTTAACTATCCTCACAATATAGAACAATAAAAGTGTTTACCCTTTTCAGTTAATTCTGTGAAATCTGCTCTGTCTCTACTCCAATTATTCTCACATCATTGGGTTGTTTACAAAACAGTGATTGGATATTTACGGTGGGTATTAAAGGTCTTCGGGTAAGCCCGAGATCCCAAAATTACTCGGAGCAGATCCGGTTCCGTTTACAAGAAGGAGCGGCTCCTGTATGTCTCGGTGCTCGGGTAATGACTCGACCTGGCGATTGGCTGTCCTAGGTGTCAATCACCCCCCTAATTGTCCTCCTCAGGCCAGTGGGAGCCTGCGTGGCGTGCGTGCCTTGCGTGAATGCATCACATGACTTTAGTGAGGAAGTAGGTGCTGTCAAACTTCATGCTCTGCAAAGTACAACGGGAACTCCAAGCCGATAATTACAAATAACTGCTGCGACATAAATTAACGGTGGATTAGCAATGGCTAAGAAGAAAGATTACACACACACTACACATCTAAAGAAAACATGGGTTTATTTTTTTATTTACAGACTGTCTGCACTCAATGTCCGCAATGATTGACTGGTCTACTACTCTGGGATTATACATTAATACGTTAATGACCAATGACCATGCAACGGCGCTGCAGCACCACCAAGAGCGGTCAGCAGACTACGTTTAGGTCATTGATTTAATAATAATATACAAATCTTAATAATAACGTCGGCATTCGGTCATTTCAGTTGCTCTGGCTTTGTATGGGTACAGTCCTCATATTTATTACAATAGGTCGGTCCGTTCGGCTCCGGTTCTGAGCTAGAATTCTAATAATAGCAGCAGGTACATTTTTTGCGGGTACATTTTGGGTTGGTCAAATTGGACCCGTGAAGACCTCTAGTGGGGATTATCTGGTCACACACGCACATACGTGATACCAGGGTCATGAGTCAATTATATATTCCAACTAGTGTTTATATCTTTTATCTTCATGGTAACACATTCTTCCATAGTACAACTCACACACTTTCTTCCATAGTACAACTCACTTATCATGTACTGCTTTGACTGTGTAACTAGGCTGACACAGTTTCTTTGTATAGGGCTAGTGGTTGAATTTATAACCAATAAAGTGTAAAGTCGATTGGATATCTAGAGATATGTTAAGGACAGAAATGAATACAGCGATGACTGGAATTTATAGATAGATAAATATACAGCCGTAAATAATAATCTGTAGTTCAGGTTGGTGCTACAAATGGAGAGTAAACCTGAGTCTCATTTGTATTCCTGTGAGCAGTCTGTCTGGTCTGGTTAGCAGTGTTCCCTGTCTGAAATTCTCTCCGGGAGGAGGACAGAGGACGAGGATAAGTCTGATGTTATCCTCCAGAGAGAAGTTGTGGACAGTTAAGCTTGTTTTGAAGCCTTTTTCCCCCTCTCTCCTAACTTGTTCAGCAGGTCCCCATTGCGTTCACTGATTGGCCCCTGGATACATGCTGTATATAGCAAATGCTGTATATAAAACACACTACTGCTACACTATTCCTCAACTACAAACCTCACTATTTTTGACAAAATGTGTGTCCATCCATCCATATATCACATAGAATGACAAGTGATTCACTACAATTGATTTGAAGCTCATCTCACCCTCAGATAAAGTGTGCGGAGAGAAATTGGACATACTGGATAAATAAATCAGTGGTAATAGAGAAATTGGAAATTGAGTGACCTTGTGAGGACGGAGTGTGTGGAAAGCGCATTGTGATCCACATTTCGGCTCTATTCCTCCTCAACTAAAACAGTAAAATAAGATATATCGATATACTTTAAAAGACAGCAGATTGACAGATTTATTTAGTGCAGCTAAAGCAATCATTGGCTTGTAATAAAAATGCCACTGCAAACCGTCTTTCTTCCAGAGTTCCATTCAGGGAAAACATCTCAATGCACCGAGGAATGGTAAATCATATAGCTATACAATCGTAGCAAGCTTTACAACAATAATCCTCCTATTATGATTCTCAATGAAAAACAATCAAACGACAGGCCTGAGAGGCTTCATTTTCTTCTTCTCTTTTCTCTATCAGTGATATAGTAATAGTAGTCGGTAGAGCTCTCGCTTCTGGACAACAAGTTCATGGGTTCGACCCTGGGCACCGCCAACTCAGCATATGAGTAGCACGGCTTGGGTGCGGCAAGTCTCAAGGTAAGTATACTGGGAGCTGATGGTAGTACTGAGAGCTGATGGTAGGTGTGGCGCTCCACCTCAGCATCCATCTCCCAGGGGTCTAGCACATTGCAATGGGGACAGATTTATGCATGTTAACGGCTGATACAGACAATAGGCCTAAGCCACTCCTGAACTACTTTTGTTTCTTTTCTCTATCAGTAAAGCTGCAGCCCCGTATGTCTCCTGAGAAGTGTTCAATGATTTGATCCATTAGATCACCATGTTTGCCTCTACTTATAATATGCGTGCTTCATCTCCCCTCCGCTGTATTCAACTCAGATCGTATTGGCAGGGGCTCTACAAGGAATTCAGCTACTACCATCTACAGCCCCGTTGCTTCCATACAAACTGCCAGAGGAAATTGCCTTTGCCTTTCTATTGCTCTGGAATACCCACGCTGACAGAGGCTAGGAGCAGGGCCTTTCTATTGCTCTGGAATACCCACGCTGACAGAGGCTAGGAGCAGGGCCTTTCTATTGCTCTGGAATACCCACGCTGACAGAGGCTAGGAGCAGGGCCTTTCTATTGCTCTGGAATACCCACGCTGACAGAGGCTAGGAGCAGGGCCTTTCTATTGCTCTGGAATACCCACGCTGACAGAGGCTAGGAGCAGGGCCTTTCTATTGCTCTGGAATACCCACGCTGACAGAGGCTAGGAGCAGGGCCTTTCTATTGCTCTGGAATACCCACGCTGACAGAGGCTAGGAGCAGGGCTTAGCTAGCCCTCGTCACTAACTAGACTCAGGTAGGACCTTTACGACAGCTCGACTGCAGGGGGGAAAAAAGGAGAAGAAATCGAGTTTCCCAGTGATCAGCGGAGGCTGGGAAGATGCAGCGCCAAACCCCTGGCTCCCTGGGTCTAGACGGATGTCTCAAACAATTAGAGAACTGAGAACCCTCCAGACTTCCGCTCTCTCCAAGTATGAAGATCTGAGAGAGGGAGGTAAAGACTGAATGACTGAATGAAAGACAAAGATAGAAAGAAAATGAGTGTGTGTGTGTGTGTGTGTGTGTGTGTGTGTGTGTGTGTGTGTGTGTGTGTGTGTGTGTGTGTGTGTGTGTGTGTGTGTGTAGGCCTACTGTATATATATATACACACAGTATATATATTATATATATATCCTACAGTATAGGTGAATCACTTATTGCAGTAATTGTACAACTGGATAATTACAGAATTCACACCTGAACAAATGTTGCTCTACTGAAGTAGGCTACTAATGAATCAAATTCCCTCTTACATACTGAATGCCTTGGCCTGCTTCCATTTTCACTAAATGTTATCTTAGCACTGGCTAATTTACTGGTTAGCTGAACACTAATGACTGACTGCCTGGCCATGTTGCCTCAAGCAATGAGAACTGGTGTGCGTGTACGTGTGCATGGATAATTGTGATTGCATAATTAAAGCGTGTGCATGGTCATCGTCTGTTGGTGTGTGTCTAGGTGTGTGCACTTTGTATTATGATGCGTTTATACAGTGTTTGTGCACCTGCGCTGTGTAGGTGTGTACAGGCACACAGTTAAGTGTGTTTGTGTGTGGTATGGTTTGTGTAGGTGCATGTCCATGTTGCGTGTGCAGGATATGTGCAGCACACATTTCTTTATGTGAGAGAAAGTCTGTGAGGGATGGAGATAAAGTTGGCTGCCTGCATGAGTCATGATGAATCCCTCCTCTGCATTCTCCTCAGGATGACAAACACTAGCATTGGGCCAACAGTGCTAAACATTGCTCTGGGGAACAGCGTCCACTTGTTTCACCACTGCTGGGAATGGCACTTGATGGTTGAGTTATGACTCTTGCGAGAAAATCATTGCGAAAGGGATCAAGTTTCATCGCGCAAATAAAAAATGATTCATTTTCAGAAAGAATTACGCCACGGACCAACTCCATTTATCCACATTAATCTGACGGATTGATCGTACGTTTCTCCACCCTGATTTGTCTCAATTTGCTGTAAACACAAATTGAATTAGATTATGCATTGATCCCATGCCTGGGGTGAAATTTGTCATTCCTTTTGTTGATGAGGACAAATTAAGTCTTTCAGTATGCCAATAGAAGTTTTTGTCCCCCCCCCCCCACTGCAATGGTGGCACAAAGTAGTCAGATAACATATTTATTAGGGGTGTAACAATATAGTAACTGGATAGAAATATCGATTTTAATTTTAAAAAATGATATTGAAATGTAAACAGCAAATATCGTATCATATCGTTTGACTTTGTATCGTATCTTATCGTCAATGGAAATGATCGGTATTGAATCGCTTTGCAATGGAAATAATCAATTTGAGGGGCACGGTGGCACAACAAGTCCGTTGCTCTCCCCATGTCCCCCATATAGGGGGACCAGGTTGGCGGAGGGTGTGTAGAGCCCAGGATCACATTAGATCATTGACACAGGGGTGAAAAATGGGTTACAAAATCGTGGGATAAAGATTATTTAAAAAAAGAAGGAAATAATCAATTTAATCAATACTAAGTACTTGTGCATTGTATTTAGAATACAAAACTAAAAGATGGGTTTAATTACTTTTCCATTCCATATAGCTACAATTGGTCTATCGAAAAATGTGTGTATTCTCTGTGTTCATGTCAAGTTGTGGGTTTGTCCATATGTGTTCAAATACAATGTCCATCTATTTGCCAGAGAATCAGTGTTTACTTATTTATATCCATAATAATGCATCTTTCCCTTAAAAAACCTGCACTATCCACAAGTTTCACGCATGTATTTGCTAAATAGTTACTGCATCGATTTCAAATCATTGAATCGTATCGTCATAATGAACCAACCAGAGAGAGAGAGAGAGAGAGAGAGAGAGAGAGAGAGAGCACTATATCTAAAGGTTCTTACTCCACTGTTCATTTGCAATATATTTCTACGGTATACACTAGTATATACAGTATTATTACCTCCTCCAAAATACAACAAATGTAGCTCTAAGCGTAAATTCAATAAGGACGCTCTCTCTCCCACAGTCACCTTTATTGCTGGGGATGCTTCACAAACATCCTGTCATTCACAGTTTGAAGTGTGAGCATTTCTAGCCAATCTGGCGATTGGGCTATGCCTTTACATATCACTGCCTCTGACACTTGTCATTCTCTTTTCAGTATTCAAAAAGCAACCCATCCCCAACTCCACCATGTCTGAAACGTCTACAGTTGAGAAGGAAGGAGGTCCATCTGCACTGCCACCACCAGCGTCTCTACTCCAGGGGTTCTCCCTATTAAAAGCTAATCTTATTCATTAACTGTTAACAGTCCAATTGCCAAAATGTTTTATCTTTTATTCAACGAAACGTTTCATTTGCAACAACTTGCATTCATTGAATTTAAGTTTCATTTTTAAGTTAATCATAAGAGATTAAGAATATTGTTCATGTATGCTTGGGATAGTTTTGTAGCTGGCATCAATATATACTATAAATTGTGTGAACTTCTCATTTCAGAATTAATCAATTCATACTGTTAACTTGTTAAGAGATTCAAATTAAGAATTAGGTGCTTGTTTCAATATGCATGCACAGTCTGGGTTCATGGCTGTCACAGCATGCACTGAATGTTCAGTCTTCAACACAACACATGCCGACAATTATGTTGTCATAGCAATGAATAGGAGGGAAGCGTGCGCACACGCACGCACACGCACGCGCACACGCACACGCACAGCTCCCTTTTGCATATCACACCCTGTTCTCTCTTTCTTCCTGTTCTTCCATGGCTTGAAAACGTGGCTTGAAAACCCACCTTTTCAGACTCCACCATGGCCCATAGCACTTACCCTACCCCCTTAGACAGCACTTTTTTAGACTTAGTTAGGATTTGAAAAAGACTTATAGCACGTCATGTAGACAGCACAATAACATATAATATATATGTATATATGTATAGCTTATATGTATAGTGTCTTTATATATAGATATGTTCTAGTTACGTTCTTAGCTTACGCATGTTTCTTGATAAATGCTGTTTATATATGTGATGTATTCCCATGCTTTTTGTTCTTGCTTAATGTAAATCGCTCTGGATTAAGAGCGTCTGCTAAATGCCTAAATTGTAAATTGCTGTATACTGTACCTCACTACTGAAGGGTAGAGCTCATATGGCAGATATGGCATATGGCTCCAGACCAGAGACCTCACCCACTCTACTGAGTGGACTCATCTACACAGGCAAGGAGCGAGCTGTTCCCACGGCGATATCGTGCGAAAACCTGTCCTGATATGGAGCGTTGGCCATTGCGTGGCGACGTAGCCTGAACCAATCAAATAAGCAATAAATATAAATATTTGTATTAACCCATTTTGGGGCGGGAACCCCTTTTGGTGTTCTAAACATTATGTTATAATTTAGCTATTGAAAAATAGCAGATCTACATGCTCATAGCGCGCCACCGAGTGGCGCGCTATGAGCATGTAGGTCTGCTATTTTTGAAAAATCGTGAAAATGTGCCTCACATCTTTGAATATATATTCTTTCAGAGTTTCAGTTTTAAACTCAAATCTTGGAACTACATATTTTCAGATGGGGGTCGGCGGCATATTATTACATATAATTTTTGGGGTCCTTGACATGAAATATTGAGAACCACTCGCATGATATAGATATAGAAACATGAGGTTTGGGGCCGTGACACCTCGCTCAAATTGTGACTCTGCGAGCGAATATAGGAGAGGTAGAGGACAACATCACTGCACGCTCACAGTATGTCAGGACAGTCTCATTGAAAAACATGTATTCTAATGAGATTTCATCGTTCGCTCGCTCGCATCGCTGGCAGTGTGGATGAGATGTAACAGTGACTCTCAAACTACTCTATTTTTTTTAAATCACACTTGTTTGAAGTGAGGGGCGCTCTTATCATCGTACATCATCATACATCATCTCATTCCGGGCCAATCAGAATTTGCGTCCTCACCTTCGTCAATGTTACGCAATGTTTGTGTTTACACAAACACTCAAAATTGTCCATTCATTGTCGATCAATGGCATTTAATGTTTGTGTTGGGACAAAAATGGGGTTACATACACCAAAAGCTGGACATATAGCCCCTCAAAAATATTGATAATTTAATCAAATTCACACCCATGTGAAGTGAGGGGCGCTCTTATCATACATCATCTCATTCCGGCTAATCAGATTTGGGAAAAAGGGGTGGAGGAGGGGACTCAAACTTTACAGAAATATCAAAGTTTGAGAAAACACTGCTCTACACCTAACCTGACTTCGCCAGATTGCAGCAGTATTGAGTTCACCAGTTCCCTCCTCCTGCCTGCATCTGGTCTCTCTCAAGCAGAAACGATGAACCCGGAAAGCAGCGGGACAAACATTTGATATCTCCATAATAATTTCGAGTTGTAGTCTTGTTAGGTTGTGTTTACATTTGCGCTGTGGCAGCGCTTCAATATGTCATAAGTCTCGCATTGATCCCGCCTCTAGCGACATCATACCAGCGGCCAGAATTGGACCGGAGTACATCATCTCTGCCTGAGAGTTCCCAGACTCTCCCTGCTGGCAGAATGCAAATGTTGTCCAGCAGGGGGAGTGGTTTCACCAGGCTACTCTACACCCTGCTCTACCTGAAACTCTATATATCCATTCTATCAGATTTATCTCTCTCTTACGTAGATCTGTCATGTGTTTCTTACTGCAGTTCTGCTATGACAATTGAATTTCCCTCACCGGATGCACGCACGCACGCACGCACTGGTGCAATACAGGGGCAGTTAACTTCACAAAATCATGATTCATGGCATATATGTCTTCATGATACATGATACAATAAGCATGCCACTCAGTACTCTGGTATACGTCTTCATGATACATGATACAATAAGCATGCCATCTATTTGTGTCCTATCCTGAATTTAGTCTGTGTATTACTGTGCTTAAATATTGCATATTGTGTACAGATTCTGTACCTGTTGTATTTTTGTATATTTAAAACTGTTATGTTTATTATTATTATTGTGATATTGGAAATTGGATAATTGGTTTGGTCACCACCCATCGTTAGAGCCAATCAGTTGTACCCCTTCCTGTATAAAGATGCACACGCATTCCCTGTCACATTATTCCTGAAGAAGATCCTAAGGGATCGAAACGTTGATTCAAATAAACCAGTGGAGCTGAGTTTTCATACCAGTGTTGCGGACTCTATTTTCTCCTCTTGTACTGCCTTTTGTCCAGCACCTGGGCTAGAGTGGAGGTGCATGCTCTATTACCTTTACAATAAGCATCAGTACTCCATGGGTATAAGTAGTAACAATGTAAGTAGTAACTCCGCTCCGGCTGGTGGCTGCCAATTATCGCAGAGACGGCAGAATACTTTGCCAGCCTTTTTGCCTCCTTTTCAGCATCCCAAGTTGTTGAAATCCTCTAACAACCAGTCTGTGGGTATGTGGCTGCCCAATAAAAACAAATACTCTGCACCTATAATGAGATGGTATGGAGAAGCGGTTGGTATGTAATGGTCATACAACCTTGGTCATAAAAGCTTCCTCTATGCTAGGGTCAAAGGAAGGTGCAGGCTATCTCTAAAGGTCAGACCACACCAATGCAACTACTGCACTGTAGTCGCAACTCGTTGCAACAAAACAGCTGTGAGGCCAGTCCACACCAAGCAACTCCTTGCAACTGCCATTGGAGATAATGGTTGCAAGTAGTTGCATATTGCAAGGAGTTGCATTGGTGTGGACTGGTCTTAATGCGGACACTTGAATCTGGCTCACCATCAACCAACAACATCTGGTGTAATAGCTGTCAAAGATGTAAAGATGTCTGGGTTATCACAGAGATGAAACATGGATGGAATGACACAGGAATGTTTGTACATTCTCATTGAAGATTCATGAAATTCTGAAGTCCTTTGATATGAGTTCCACAATATATCATGGCATGCCATGTGCATCCCTTTGTATGTACTGTATAACAGCCATTCGAGATGGCATATTTCCTAGTTCTAATTCAGATGGATAGATACGCTGGTCCAGATACGTAGAAGGGCTGCGTAGAGCAGCCAGGGTGAACTACCGCCAGCAGAGACAGCCAGTGTGTAGGCCTACACCACAGGGGTACCCACTTCTCTCCAGAGAGCCCTTTGCCTCGGAGCTCCCACTCTGGCCATCAAGGCCCATTCTCTCTGAATCATTCCACTTTTAACCCACTTTATATTTTAATTACATCTCTGCAGCCGCTAACCAAGCTGAGGTTTAGTCATTTAATTTTTTACAATGGAGAGAAGGCGAATACAGCACATTTAAAGATGTTGCCCACGGTGGTTTCTAGGCGAAGTAAAAGAGACCATGAGTTCCCTAAGCCATGTCATTACACACCACAGTACAAAGCAGACATACTGTAGCCGCTGTTAAGGAACCTACACTACTCTAAAAATGTAGTTAACCGAGCGACAATTGTAATATGCATGAGGCTTGATCCATATCCCAGTACCACACATTCTCACACCCAATTCAACTATGGACACTTGGGCAGGAACCTTCCACGTCCAACGCTGAAACTGAGGAAACCCTGAACCCTCACAATGCCGCTGTGAAAGTAATCATGTGAATTTGGTGAAAAAGGTCTTGTATAACAGAGCAGTACTTGAAGGCACCATAATGCCATGCTGTTCTCATCAATCAGAGCTTTAAACTGCATTTCCACACAATAACACAACTTTGACAAAATGAAAACCCCTTTTCCGCTGCTGGGGCTCGGTAAATGTAGAAAAATAGCTTTGGTCCAAGCTACCCCAGTTTGATGGAAAAAAATAAACTACAACACACTACTGGAAATTGTATTGTACAGTATATACTCTGCTACTCCCCTATACTGTGAGCTACTGCAGGAGAGGAATAACACCTTGCACTCCGCATACTAACGAAGCCAGAAGATGAATAAGAAATGGATGGAGAAGAAGAAGTACTCAGAGGTGGAAAGATGGGGATGGGAGGAAGAGAGGAGGATGGAGGGAGGAGAGGAATTAGGAGCAGAGGCAGTGCGGAAATGAGGATGGGTGGAAGACAAGGGGAAACAGGAACGAGGGAGTAGCAGAGAGGGAGAGTGGTGGGAGGAGGGGAGCGATAGAACAATGTCACAGCGAAGGAGCAGAGCAGCCACTTACTTGCAGTGCTTGTGGGGTCCGCTCAGCGTCTCGATGACAAAGCATTCTCCATCATTCAGGCAGTAAGCCAGGTCCTTCTCATGGCAGGGCTTGAAGTGCTCCGATCCCAGTGAAGGGACAGTTGGAGATGCTGTAGTACAAACACACACACACACACACACACACACACACACACACACACACACACACACACACACACACACACACACACACACACACACACAAAACAGCCATGTTACTCTTTAAAGACCCTCGAGGTCCATTTCACATTCCATTTATTGTGGCTCCAAGGTTCAATCCATGGAGCCCCTTTAGAAATCCTGTGCACATACAATTAGAGTAACAATATGCAACTATCATTTTGATGACCGCGACCATGAGAGCATTGTTAAAGCCTTCAGCTTCTCCCTGCAGTGCAAACGAGGCAGTCTTTGCAATGTAATGATGCCAACTTGCCATCGAGGATTCGATGTGTACATAACATAGATTTCTTAACCACATAAGCCTAATATACAGTACTTCTTTATATTGTACAATAAATAGCTAAAATAGCTGATCTACAAGCTTGTAACACATCATGAGCTTATAGATCTGCTATTTTAGCTATTTTATAATGTCCCCCCCACCCCTCCTCAACAAACCCTGTTGCCATACTTTGGTGACAATGGTGATCCATTGTGCTATACCAGTAATACCACACCAGCCTACAGAACTCATCAAGCTTCATTGCAATCATCCGTCTTTCCCCAGGAGCTTGTCGAAAAACACAAATCACGCCTCGGCTGGAAAGTCGTGGAATAAACGTCGGGGACAGTGGCGCCCCGCAGAGTGGCTTTTCCAGCTCACGGAGAGACAACAGGGGGTGTGTGCAGATTACTCTCGCCCGAGGTTCCATTACAACGTGTCTCTGCCGCCACCTCATAATACACAGTACTTTGCAGCTAATACCCAGACACTATTGTTTGTTTAGGCCCTGCACAGTCAGCGTGGGAAGATGGATGGGGGACGGGTAATAATCTGTCCCAATGTGATTAATACTATGTTGGTCCCAGCGCTGCTGTTGGAGGGAGCTTGACTTCTCCCAGTGATTTATCACAGAGTGCATGGCTGATGGTGGACAGTCTGCGCCGCTCACATTGCTCCGAGGAGAATCTGCTCAGTCTAGCCTAACTGATGATATTACTGCTGGAATTAACAGGTAACACTTCACTGCCCTTTGATTTTGCAAATGGGGAGGAGTCGAAGTCAGCTGAGCATCGATGAACAAATTACAGAAAGAATATAAAGTAGGAAAATAAAACAATGTTTATTCTGTGCCATTTACTGCTGTTCATCTTAGGTATTTAAAGAATGTTTCACATTTTATTTTAACCCATTAAGATCTGAGGCCGATTCTACAAATGTCCTCCTCTAACAGTTTTCTGAAAAACCTACAGAATGTTGCTATATCAGTGGTGCTGCAAACCTGTTCATGTCAAGGACCCCCACAATTATTATGTATTTGGCCACGGACCCGCATCTTGAGTGTGTGTGTGTGTGTGTGTGTGTGTGTGTGTGTGTGTGTGTGTGTGTGTGTGTGTGTGTGTGTGTGTGTGTGTGTGTGTGTGTGTGTGTGTGTGTGCGTGCGACTGCGTGTGTGTTATATTGAGCTGACCAAGTCAGATGTAAGATCAGCACCGCAGGCAGTTCCTTTTCCACGTTTTTAGAATTTAGGAAAGGTGAGCCAAAAACTCTGCTTGGCTGATTCACAATCTGCTGCCATTAAAAAAAGAAATAATGGGTCCTCGTTCAATGCAGAAAACATTTCCAGGTTAAGTTGAGGATGAAATACTAAATGAGCAGGCTGTTTTGGTGAATATAAATGAACACATTTTCGGCTTTCAGTTTTGTAGCTGGGGGAAAGGCAAATGAGGAGAACTGGTTTATTAATCAGAAGTAGACGTGTGGTGATGTTTCACTATGAAACACCGGCTTCTGATTGAGCTCTGTGGACATTTCCAAAAACAAATGTGCTTTGTTAATTGGCTGGGAAAAAAACCCACACAGTTTCCAGAAAGAGAGGTTGTTAGGTCAGAAATTAAGTTGTCTGTAAGTCTGTTGTGAATTATATTTTATTGGAAGAGGACATGCAAAGGTTGGAACAGATGCCTCGTTGCCTCAGGGTTATTAATCAAGGTAGTTAGGTAGCTATTTTATGCTGTGCTTGAACAAAACAAAACAAAATGATTTTGACCTTTGGTCAAGTCATTTGTAGTTTAAAGCAGTTTTAAAAAAGCATATTGAATACCTTCTCTCTGTTGGCCGAAACATAGTTATTTGAACTTATTTCTGTAGGCCTATCAGATACCTCCTTAGCAATTGCAATCTTCAAGCACACATATAGATTTCAAGTGAAAATGAGGTATAGTATACATTATAAAAAAAAGGTTCCACAAATAAGAGCTTGCTGAAGGGACATTGTTTAACCAAATAATTGTTTCTACTGTGCAAAGGAATCTGGAAATTATCAGAATGTTCTGCTGGAGATGTAATCATTGCAGAATCAAATGGTTAATGGCTAGGGGCAGCAGGTCCGTAGGTGGTAAATCTCACTCCAACTTATGCTAATGTCCTGAGTCTGGTCTGCTTAAGTGTATCTGCAAGCACCAAATGCATCTGCATCTATTCTGCATTTGAACTCAGCCACCAGTGCCACTGAGAAAATTGTATCATAAAGGAACTACAACTTGCATTTTAAAACTGTTTAATATTAAATATCATATTGTTTATGTCCCTCAAACGAATTTCTAATGATTTGAGCCTAAATCACCACTTTGATATAACCAATCCATGTCATTTCTGTCTGGCTTCTAAAGTAGTTTTAGCTGCAGTACCAGCGAAGCACTCATTTCTACACTATTCAGATTCAGATCTCTATATCTATCTCCCCCCACCCCCATAGGCTACATGCACCTAATTCCATTAAAATGGCAATAAAATAGCAATATCTATTTCTGTTGTTTTTTCTTTCTTCAAAGATAGATGGACATGTAGGCCTACTGTGCACAAATGCGCTCTGTGCATTATTACAAAATGGTGATATCTGATTATTCTCATTCCATTAATTCATATTCTTCTCTGTGGCCCGTGCATGTTCATTGACGTGTGCGGAGTCTGCGGTGTGTGTGTGTGTGTGTGTGTGTGTGTGTGTGTGTGTGTGTGTGTGTGTCTGGGCATGCAGAAGAGCAGGGAGGCGGATGGACGGGGGGTGCGCTGCCCGGAATAGTGTAGAAACAAGTGCTTTGCGTAGTACCACAATGTCCTGATGTGCTATTTTCTCTACCACACCCTCATCCCAGCTACTCCCCTCCCACTTAATTTTTTACTCCCACAGTCTCCAAAGACAAAATGCAAATTTGGAACTGAAGATGGGGAAAGATTATACAAGTAGAAAGATACCTATATGACATCACGAGTAGCATCAAATCAGTTGACCTGTTGTGAGACCACTGTACATAAAAACCCAAATATGATGAGAAAGCCTGATTGTTCAAAATTGGGTAGGCCTATTTGTGGGGATGGAAAGCATGTAGGGGAAAGTTGAATTTCATGTAGTAGGACCTTTAACATGGAGCAACGTCAGAACTTCCATTAGGCCAAATTGGCCAATGAGGACATCATATACCAAGGCCTATGTTAGTCACATGACTTGCAGTACTGCACAATGCACATGTACTGTACCTTGAGTTTGTGACATACACAAAGACGTCCTGGTCACCCTTTACATTAGTCTGAGGTCTAACATTAGTGTGAAATAAGCTTGTGACTAAATCTCATAACTGTTTTTAATTTAATTTTGAAAAGTTATGTTTTCTGCCTGACAGCAGCAAGATTGTATTGCATTGATCTATTGCATATTAACTGCTTTCAGTCAAACATTACTCTTGTTACATTTCTGAGGGGCACTATAGCACCTCCTATTTACAGGTTTAATATTTGTTTTTAGTTTAATGTTTGTTTTAAAAACGCCATTGACAGCCAGAGCAGCAGAGGTGCTTGAAAAAGTAATCACCCTATTTGAGGCTTTTTTATACCTTTTCTCTTCTCCGCGACCGGGCCGTGATCGGCTCCGCGGCCCACGGGGGACTAGTCCCCCGGGACCCCCGTGTCTCCTACGGCCCTGGCCCCAAACCCTTGAAACAGAGGGTTTGGGGCACCCAGCTCTCACACATTTCCAACTTTAAAATCCCATTGAATTTCTGGGCTGTTGTTCTACTTTAAGGTGCATAAGCTTTGGCTTTTTACCAGCTGCGAAGCAAAGCTGGTCTATTTAATCTCGGGATGGCTTCTGCGACCAATTTCATTGGATGCCATAGTCACGACCTGGCGTCCTGATTGGCTGCCTCGTCTCTAGGCAACCAGACACTTTTAATGCCAGCAACAACCCATCGTCTAAACGGTCGCTCTCAGCCAGCAAGTTAGGCAACCAGACACTTTTAGTCCTAGCCGACCTCTCAGCCAATGGGATAGCTCAGCCAATGGGATTGGGATAGCATTGCAGCCAGCAAGAAATTGAACGGTAATTCAAACTTTACCTATGATTTTATAATGGACAATTTACTTTTCGGACAAGTGGGCATTTTGGGCAAGTAGAACATGTACTGTACTGTACTGTACTGTACTGTACTGTACTGTACTGTACTGTACTGTACTGTACTGTACTGTACTGTACTGTACTGTACTGCCCGACAGCCAAGTGCCTCTGAGACCTTAAGGCTCAACCAGGCAGCACTGGAATAGATGCCCCCTTGACAACGGCATCTAAATTGTTGTTGGCAAAATAATGCCATGGCGCATGGTAAATATTCCCATCTCTAAACAGAACAAGCATAGCAGCAGTCTTGTAAACAAATAATTTAAATAGCCTGCATATCACATAAAAAAGAAACCGTCAAACAACCATAAATCAACTACAGTACCAAACAGATCTTCAAACAAGCCACGTACCACACATAAACAGACAAGCTAGCAAGGACATGGCTAGACCCTGACTTTTGTGAAAGCAATCTACTCTTACACTCCCTCCATAGATGACCTTAACTTTAACCACATCCACATCCAACTACCTCATGCCTAAAATCATACAGTGCCTTGGCTATAGTTGCCACGTTATTGGTCCCATTTCCTCAAACTGCTTGCTTCTCAGCCAGATCCATTGACTAGCAGCACCTGCTGAAGTCTCCATGTTTGCTGCCTGCTTTAATCTCCGCCCCCGAATGCCCAGCTCACCCAGCAAAGCTGGGTATGAATGCCCTACATGTCATCTCCATAGGGTGTACGATTGCTTTCCACCCCCACTGCTCTCTCTCTGCTGCCAACTCAGTAAGCGCTTTCTCTCTAATAGGCCTCATGCTCTACTGCATGCTGGGCAACATACTCCACAAGATACACAATCATAACAATGAAGTCTGGTCTCACTCTCAGCTTGATGGTTAATTTGTATCAATGTTCTGCATTTCTTTTACCCAATAGAGAGTATGCGCATGCTTAAAGTGAATGGCACACCGAGTGGCAAATCGAGTGGCAAAGCAACAGGCAAAGTGAGTTTAACATTGTTTAATGTTGTTTAATGCAATCAGATAAGACTTTTCTGTGTGGCTGTATGGGCTGTCAAGGCCAGAAAGTATTTTTTTTGCCACTCAGTAGGCGTTCCTGCATAACTTCCTGGTTTGATGATGATGTCACATGCATACCCTCTATTTTCCCTCCCCTCCTTGTTTTTGCCTTTATTTGATAGGTACAGAGTGGACATGGGGGCCATGGCATGCAGAAAAGTTTCTTGCCAGCCAGAAATCAAACCTGAGACTTGCTGTCAAGCATTTGGGTGCATGTGTTACTAACCACTCAGCTATCGGGTCCCAATGGGTTCTAAAATGATGCATTTCTAAATAAATGTTTATTGTGCATTAAACATGCAGACAGCAGCCATTCAAGGCACCACGGCGGAGGTCACTTTTGAAATGTATAAAAGCACACTCCTAATCTGTAAACAAATGAAACATCAGATCCGGTCACAAATGACACCTAAGAAGCTCAGTAATCTAGTAGTGGAGCCCAAGAACAATTACAAAAATCTCTTAATTGTGCTAATGCAAATTATTTCAGGCTTCATAAAATCATAAGTGGCTCTGGAGCTGTCTTCAAATTGACCTTTGTTAAGATATAGTGGTGCAAATATACACCAGCCTGTGTTAAATGGCATATGAAACAGCAGAGTATGGAATTGATCATTTTCAATCTACTGTAAGAGCTGACCAACGTTAAGTAATTTAATAATGCTAAAAAATAACTGAACACTGATGAATCTCTAGCCACCATATTTTTTTTTTTACTTTGCTTTATTGCTCACTTAGGTTGATAAGGCATAATGAGATGAAATTGAATATGAAGGGCACTCTTCCATTTTTTGTGCAGCTGCCAACCAGACAGTGAGAGAGAACTGTAACATTGCAATATGTGTCTGTGTCACTCGATACTATAACATTAGTGTGGATTGACAGGCACTCACACAGACGGTCAGACCAAGGCCAGAACGTACACATGACAGTTAGGTAGTGTACTGCATATACTGTACAACCAGTGTTCCACAACACTGGCACATTTAGTGCAGAGCTTGTATTTATTAATTTATTTTACACAATCTCTTTTGAGACATGTCTACCCATTTGTACTGCTATTTTGACACTGCTGCAGTGCTGCTACAAAATGGTTCCGTCCATTCCGTCCGTTCCGTCCTATTTGTTTTGACCATTTGTTATCAGCTCAGGCAATGCATGGCATACAAGGAAGGAATTGTCTCTTTAAGAAGAACGGGAAAAAGGTATAGGCTCATCGAAACCAGCAGTAGGAGAGTTAACTCACTCACTGACAGAAGGAAGACGTCAATCAGTTCAGAAGAAAACAGTCCAATTTACTGTATCGTGCAGTGAGGAGAGAGAACCACAGCTACGATCAATAAACTACAGGGTGCTGATAACACAACGCTCTCCTAGCTCTCATCCTCCCTCAGCCCGTCTCTCTCCTCTCTCCTCTCCGTCTCACCCTCCAGTATTATCTCCTGCTTTGTAGCAGTAAGTGTATGCTGTACATAGATACTGACAGGCTTTGTATTGTATGCAACACAGAAATAACATGATCCAGCTACTGTAGTGGTGATGGTCTTTCCCAGGAATAACACGATGATGCTCAGAGCTGTTCTTAATGGTTATATATTAATGCTGTCGAATGATTAAACAATGTTTAATCGCGCGTAATCACGTGCACATGATTTTAATAGAACAATCAATTTGTGATTAATCACAAATTATCAAGTTAAAAATTTACCTTAAAGGGATATGTGGGAAAATGTGAAAATGTTTTACTTAATGAGGTATTGACTTAACATGCTTTGACTCAATAAAGTATATACAAAGGGGATATTTTTCAATTCTTATTATTACTCTTATTTACAGGGGAGGGAGGGGACAAAAATGCTTGCTTTATGCAAATGTTTGATTAATTATTACATCTTATCTATAAATGCACCAAGTCTCTGTGTGTACGTATACGAACCGTTCGCCCCACCGACTTCAAAATTCGACACACGTGTTCCACGTCCCCACAGGGAGTGCAGTGCCCGTTGTCGAGTCCGTTGGATAGCCGGTTGTCCAGACCAGAACGAGCACAAATCCTCTGACCGGGCTCTGGACCTGATCACCCCTATATCTCCATATATGGAGCTGGCCTGTTCTCACATCACAATGATGTTCTGACATCTGCATAGACTCCATATTTGGGCATGCATCGTTCCATGTAGGCCAGTGCCCAACGGGCACGACTCCAGTCTATCTATCAATAAATGCGCCACGTCTCCGTGTGTACGTCTATAATCCACGTAACCGAGAACCGTTCGCCTCACCGACTTCAAATTTGACACACGCGTTCCACACCACCACAGTGCAGTGCCCGGCCTTGAGTCGGTCTGACCCACGGTTGTCCAGAACCGCCACAAAAGGCCTCTGCCTAGGCTCTGGACAGGGCCCCTGCCCAGGCTCAGGGCCCAAATTAGCCAATTGGTCACACCTGATCACCCCTAGATCTCCATATATGGAGCTGGCCTGTTCTGACATCACAATAATGTTCTGACATCACAATAATGTTCTGACATCACAATAATGTTCTGACATCTGCATAGACTCCATTTTTGGGCATGCCTGACAAAGAACTCCATATACGGGCATAAAAGGGACACAGACATAACTAGAAAAAGTGCCCCTCGGGGCACAAGTCTCCACCAGGGCAGGTCAGGTTGTGGCCTCCTGGTGGCGCTATAATAGGCCAATGTGAAAAGGGTGCCATTTCTTCATACGCCTTTGATGGCAATTGGATGATTTGAGGCATTTTGTTCCAAAAATGTGTTTTGCAAAAATCAACCTGTTGGTGGCGCTATAACAGGCCAATGTGAAAAGGGTGGGATATATTCCTCAGCCTAGTAGGAAAATGTGTGAAAGATTTCACCTAAATTGCATGCTGCGTTCATGATTTGAGGCTTTTGTTCAAAACGGGGCAATCTTGCAAACTGTGATAGCCAATTATAGCCAATTAGGATGGAATATGAAATATCGGACAGATCCGACTTGAGCACATGACCATAGAGATACTGTGTAACGATTGGACAGAATCTGGAGGAGTAATATAAAAAAATGTGTTTTACAAAAGTCGACCTCCTGGTGGCGCTATAAAAGGCAGATGCGGAAAATGCCGGTCAAAGGTTTGTCCTTGGCCTCTAGGGAGTGTGCATGCAACGTTTCACGCAGTTCGGTGCAGTTTTAGGTAGAAAATGTGAAAAGCTGCCTCATGGTGGCGCTATAACAGGCCGTTCTGGAAAATGTTGGCATCCAGGGAGTGTGTGTGCAAAGTTTGGCATCGACCAGGTTAACGGTGCCGGAGATTAGCTGGTAACGGACGGACGGAAGGACGGACACATGACACACACACACACACACACACACGGACGGAGTGCAAAACATACTCTCTCCCCATGCCTTCGGCCTGGTGGAGACAATAACTGAGTGGGGCATGCAGTTCCAACTTGCATCGTTCCTAGTAGGCCAGTGCCCAACGGGCACCACTCTACTTTAATCAATTAACAAAATATAGATACAAATATGTCTGCGACTGCATTTTGTAAAAGGCAAACTCGTTTTGCACATGGTAAATATTTCATACTGAGTATTTGTGTTATAAATTAGTTTCATATAATATATAAATTAAACAGTAATTTAAGTGCCTTCAAATCAGATTTTGAGGAAAACATGTTTTATTCCTTTCCTTTTCCTTTTATCTCTATTGCTCTGTAAAGCACTGCATTTCATGTCTTGAAACACTATACAAATAGTATTATTATTATTATTATTATTATTAGTAGTAGTAGTAGTAGTATTGTGCCGCGTGACAGCACAAACATTATTACATACTAACGTACAGTAACCAGCGGATTTATTTTGAGTTCCCTAGCATCGAGTGGAAACTCAGAGAGACAACATGGCTCTGGAGATTCTGAGGGTATTCCTCAAGTTTGTTTGACTACCAGAACGTTCAATTAGCTGTGGTGATGTGGGCTTTCATAAACATCATCATGAACCTCTTGAGTTATCAAAGTTAATACCGAGTATTAATCAGAAGACGCATTAATGAGAGACCCTGTTTACAAGCTGCATTGTCAACTCCAAATAAGTTCTCACATTCCAAAGCTTCTTGTTTTTGACAGGTGAAAACATGATGTGTGTAATCTCTGTCAGTTTCCATCCCACATATCCCGCCATTGCAGACCAATGAAGCGTAGTAATGCAATGGAATCCTAAAAGCCTAGAGAGATCAAATGTTTGTAGGCTACTGACCTGCGTCTAAATGAAGCCCCATGTTTTGTTACTTCTACTCAATGTTCTGTAAACGTTTATAGCAAGATAGGCAAAGTCTCTGTTTTCTAATGCTTTTAACCTTTTATTTTTCCACACATCTCCCGTTGGAGAATTCATTTTCAAATGAAAGCCTCTGTATTGATCCAGAATCCTGTGAACTAGTCAGTTAGTACAACTGGTATTGCAATTCCTGAACCATATTACTTCAAAATCTGATAATTGACTGATTTACAATTTTAAAATGGCACTATAGGGAATGGGAATCGATGTAATGGTGCACTGCATTGTGGAAGATGGTGTAGTTAGTAGGTGTATCTTCGCAGCTCTGCCACTGCTGCAGCGCTGTGAAGTGTGTGAATTATTTTGTAGTACAAATACTATAATTGTCTCTGTCGGGTGGAAACATCATCATCATCATCACAGTATATGCAAAACTGATGTTAGTCTTCAGGATTCAAATTCAAATGTAGCAAAAGAAGCAGATCTGCTACTTTTGATGATTTTGTGTGATTTTGTGTGACGCTGTATGATCAAGTATAGGGCGTTAATTTATGAAAAATGTCCT
The DNA here is from genome assembly GCF_951216825.1 of Electrona antarctica. Taxonomy (NCBI): domain Eukaryota; kingdom Metazoa; phylum Chordata; class Actinopteri; order Myctophiformes; family Myctophidae; genus Electrona; species Electrona antarctica. The sequence continues at coordinate 34,542,255 of NC_136791.1, forward strand.
GACGGTTGCCCCACAGCAACGATATAGCAGTTCTCCATATCGAATGCAATTCATGTTTCATGGCTGACATTGTCCCCAGAGTGGCAGGCCAGGCGTACAGACAGACATACAGTACAGTACAGGCTGGCTGACTGATATCAGAGGTCTGTGGCTCCACAGACCTGGACTGCCTGCTTATTGATTAGCCCTGTGAGCAGACACGAGGAGCAGAGGAGGAGGGGGGTGGGGGCAGTTGTTTCCCATGCAGTGGACAGACGCTTTACTAGCAGGATGCAGGTATTTGAGACAAGGGCAAGTGGAAGTGCTCTGCTACTGCCCCCTAGAGGTCATGCTGGTACACTACAAACCACCATAGACATAAAAAGGCTCTGGGGTGCGTGTTTCTGTTGAAGGCAAAATTTCCCTTGCAAAGCATAGCGGAAGCATGAGCGACAGCTTGCCAAGCTTACGGGTGCATAACGGAAGTCTCGGAAAAGACGTGCTGTGATTGGCCAATAGTCACTTGAGTGGCAGCGAGAGACATGGGAGGCAGTGGCGTGCACAGATAGACACTAGGGGGTGCTAGAGCCCTTTTCCCTCTGGACAGCAATGTGCCCTTTTGAAAAAAGGGCAGTGTACACTGTACAGTATGTGGACCATGGTGACATTGATCAATTCTTGATAAAAAGCTTCTAATATATTATTTAGGCGGCCCCAAAATCTATAAATCTCACAATATTAAGGCAACCGGACGGTTCCACGCGCTGCACAAGGTGCCCTTTTTTCACTTGAGCACCTGCCCCTCTAAATGTCTGTGCACGCATGGAGGAGTCGCATGAGTGACGTCACTTGAGCAGCGACGCAGTGTGCCTTCAGCACTTCCGCTTGACTTCCTGCCTTCAATGGAGACACGTCGCTCCAATGAACTACAGTGCACGGCCAATGAGGCATATCTTTTTAATATATATATATATATCTATGCACACCACCACGTGACCTACAGTATGTGGTTTGGACAGCCTGTACCGACACAGTAGATGCATCCAAATGATAGAGAATAACTGTGTACATTCTGCTAAGTTCACAAATAAGGTGCTCTTATCAACAATATAAGTCTCCTAAACAAGTATACAGATATTGCGTATTAATAAGCATGTGAAGAGGATGGAGTAAGATTGCAATTCACACTGACACATTTAGTTAGAAGCACATTGTAGTCATGGATTCTCTTCCTGATCTGACAACAACATCCTGTCTAGACAGGAAATACGGTGAGTACTGCATTTTACCATCAACTGGCAGCAGGGGGCTCCACAGCAAAACAGTCTATTCGGTCCAGAACAATAGCCATCCTTATATTCTTGTGTTCTTGCTAGCAGGGAAAAACATACAGTACATGACTAGTGGGAACATGCCAGTGGATGAGCGGATAGGGCATTGGCCACATGGTTGCGTCCCTGTGTCCCTGGCTTGACTAAGTCTGCAGACCAGACCTTTACTTAATTTGTTTATTTTGATGGGACAATGCATATTAATGGACAATGGACATTACAAATTAATGCAATGTAAACACATGCACCGGATTTAGCAAAACACAAAACATAAAAACGAAACAGGCAGGCAGTGAAGCACATTACACTATTGGACAAAGCATAAAAACATACAAGAAACAAAGTATGTATAAAGTGCATCTATGGATTAGCAGCGTTTTTATAGGGCAATATAGAATTGTAATTTAAGTAACTTGTGCATAAAGTGCATTATTGCTTTCAAGTTATACAGTATACACTGTCATGCTGCACTACTAGACTATTAGACTATACAGTACAGTACATGGTCACAGGTTTGGTTGTCGAGTAACCATATTTTTTGGATTGAATGAAGTCTTGCAGTTGCATGTCATTCCCTCTCTCTGCCCTCAGCTTCCTGTCTCTCTTCACTAAATACCATCTAAATAACTAAATAAACCTCTCACTTAGAGGATATGAGATGATGTAGCATGTATAGTAATTGCACCTCATTTGGTAGTAAACATTGCATCTCGGATCCATTTGAGAGTGCACCATGCGAACAGAGTTATTAGCTCATACAAAATCATGCATGAAGCATCAGATGGTGGTATGCCCGACGCAGATGTTGCGTTATCCAGGGAATTGTTCACATGACTCCTGCCTCCTCTCCAGGAACATACTGCTGATATATTATATATACGCTGATATATCATACTAGGCCTACATGTGCCCAAATATGGAGTTCCACACGACTCCATACAGTATATTATTTATTTACTGTAGCAGCCTATACATAATAGGGATGTCAGCGTTAATTTGTATATAAATATCAATGTACTCAATATATGTTTTGTATTAATGATCTACATCCGCAAAGTAACTTGTAACTAAACCAGACAAATACTTGTAGTGGAGTAAGTACCTGCATTAATGTACTCATTGAACCCCCAACTTTGTTCCCCGTTCATTCCATTCCCTCTCCCTTCTTCTGTTTCCCTCACTAGCGTCGCGGGGGCTTTGCAGACCCCTGAACAGGGTCTCTGGCAATTTCCTGTTTCTAAAGGAAGGGCACCTCTAAATCCTTTCTCCCCAGAGGAGCCACAATCCACACACTGGTGCGCACACACACACACACACACACACACACACACACACACACACACACACACACACACACACACACACACACACACACACACACACACACACACACACACACACACACACACACACACACACACACACACACACACACACACACACACACACACACACACACACACACACACACACACACACGCAGCTCTTGCCTGTGTCTGTTGACGTTGACCCCTAGAGGATTGCCATCTGTGTGTGTGTGCGCGCGCGCGTGTGCGTGTCTATGTGTGAGGTAGAGAGAAAATAGCATCACAGTGCAGCACTGTACCACAGCACTGTACCACAGCTGTGAAGATGCATTGCCAAAAGCTTTGAGCAGAAACTGTGCATATTACGACACTTCTTCTGTCCCAATTCTGCACAGAACAAAAACCTTACACGGGTGAACAGAGCACAACACAGAGCAGCGCAAAACAGGCCTACACGACGCATACATAACTCAGTCAGTCAGTCAGTCAGTCAGTCAGTCAGTCAGTCAGCCAGCCAGCCAGCCAGCCAGCCAGCCAGCCAGCCAGCCAGCCAGCCAGCCAGCCAGCCAGCCAGCCAGCCAGCCAGCCAGCCAGCCAGCCAGCCAGCCAGCCAGCCAGCCAGCCAGCCAGCCAGCCAGCCAGCCAGCCAGCCAGCCAGCCAGCCAGCCAGCCAGCCAGCCAGCCAGCCAGCCAGCCAGCCAGCCAGCCAGCCAGCCAGCCAGCCAGCCAGCCAGCCAGCCAGCCAGCCAGCCAGCCAGCCAGCCAGCCAGCCAGCCAGCCAGCCAGCCAGCCAGCCAGCCAGCCAGCCAGCCAGCCAGCCAGCCAGCCAGCCAGCCAGCCAGCCAGCCAGCCAGCCAGCCAGCCAGCCAGCCAGCCAGCCAGCCAGCCAGCCAGCCAGCCAGCCAGCCAGCCAGCCAGCCAGCCAGCCAGCCAGCCAGCCAGCCAGCCAGCCAGCCAGCCAGCCAGCCAGCCAGCCAGCCAGCCAGCCAGCCAGCCAGCCAGCCAGCCAGCCAGCCAGCCAGCCAGCCAGCCAGCCAGCCAGCCAGCCAGCCAGCCAGCCAGCCAGCCAGCCAGCCAGCCAGCCAGCCAGCCAGCCAGCCAGCCAGCCAGCCAGCCAGCCAGCCAGCCAGCCAGCCAGCCAGCCAGCCAGCCAGCCAGCCAGCCAGCCAGCCAGCCAGCCAGCCAGCCAGCCAGCCAGCCAGCCAGCCAGCCAGCCAGCCAGCCAGCCAGCCAGCCAGCCAGCCAGCCAGCCAGCCAGCCAGCCAGCCAGCCAGCCAGCCAGCCAGCCAGCCAGCCAGCCAGCCAGCCAGCCAGCCAGCCAGCCAGCCAGCCAGCCAGCCAGCCAGCCAGCCAGCCAGCCAGCCAGCCAGCCAGCCAGCCAGCCAGCCAGCCAGCCAGCCAGCCAGCCAGCCAGCCAGCCAGCCAGCCAGCCAGCCAGCCAGCCAGCCAGCCAGTCAGCCAGCCAGCCAGCCAGTCAGTCAGCCAGTCAGTATAATATTTAGGCCTACTTGGTTGTGTCAAAAATAGTAGACCAGCTATTTCTGATAGGAGACACTGACACGCAGCTAAGTATAAATAATCTCTCTGTCTCTCTACCGCACGCACGCACGCACGCACGCACGCACGCACGCACGCACGCACGCACGCACGCAAGCAAGCAAGCACGCACGCACGCACACACACACACACACACACACACACACTTATCCGATGGATAGTGTTGAAGTACATCCGCCTTTCATTCAACTTAATATCTCATTATCTGTCCCATGTGGAGCAGCCAGGGTGGGTGGGGGGGGGGGGGGGGAGGCGTGTAGCTGTGACTTCAGACAGAGGTGGTGGATAGCAAGGAGATCATTATAGCACAGCATGATCCAATAAAGATAAGGGCGCACCTCTCCTCGCCTCCCGTCTCCCCCTCCCCTTCTCAAGGCCGTCTACAGATGTCCAATAAATACACACGTTATCGGACTCATAGATAGCACAGCTCTTTGGAGAAGAGGACGCCTGTGTGGAGAGCAGACTTTCTCTCTCTCTCAACTTTTATCCCAAAAATCGTCAGTTTGAAATTATACTTGAGAGAAGAAACATTAGGGCCTGTACCCGTATCCAACAAGTACAAATATGGTGATAGTACTTTTTGAGCGGTGCCTAACCGTATGTAATGTATGTCTGTATGTATCAGAGTCCTGCACCGGGTCGGATACCCGCGGATACCCCGTTGCCCGTGGGTACCCGAGTTTGACGGCTGGAAACGGGCGGAAAAATATACTTTTATAAGTTAACGGGTGCGCGGACGGGCGGAACGCAATGAAACGCGGGTGGGTGACCTTTCTTAATCAGCGCACCTGCACTGCAGGATGTTATAAACAGCAGCTGAGCTGGGTGCTTCTCAACAGCAGAGAAGTTAAGTCCGTCACATGCCCAAGGAATCGTCAGTGATGTCACATCACTGCCGTGACGACACCATAAAGCATTACACTTGTTTACAATAGGGTTCAATTCATCATAAAATGTAGCCTATTTTCGTCAAGCTCGACACAACATTCAACACAAGATGTAAGCTAACCCAGGTAATGTAGGCCTAATGCGTCACTCTGAAAGTTTAACTAAAGTTCTAACGTGATTTTGATACAGAAAGTCATCAGGCTAATCTTTTTTTATCATCCTATCCTTGTTGATATATTACGCCATTTAGGTCGAAATCATGATATTTGTGATAATAAGCAGCAGTAGCCTCAGTCGACTACATTATCTTCCGTTCTGTGTGCAACGCGCCGCCCACCACCACCACCACCACCACCACCACCACCACCACATGCCATGTTGGATGAAATAAAGTCAAAGCTATCGGTGCCTGTGATACGAACGGGTAACGGGGCAGGTAACGGGTACATTTTTTGACGGGCGGGGCGGATCTGGTTTCGAGTTTTATATAAATCACGGGTAACGGGAACTGATGATTGACGGGCGGGGCGGGTGAGAGTTTCGAAAATTGGACTCGTGCATTGGACTATCAACAGCTGCAATACCGCTGGTATCCAGCCAGCGGTGTTGTTGAGCAGCCTGCACTGCTCAGTTCATACAGTGATTTTATTATCATTATTGAGAATACCTAATGAATTGTCACCATTCTTCTAATTATTAATCATTATTAACCATTATTGTTTAACCCATTTTGGGCGGGAACCCCTTTTGGTGTTAGCATTATGTTATGATTGAGCTATTGAACGACTGACATAGAAACATAGCTTTTTCAGAAAACTGGATGTAGAAGACATTTTTAGAATCTGATCTCAGGTCAAAATGGGTTAATAGTTTTAGAACATGGTCATTTCCCATTTCAGATGTCATCCAACCCAAAACGAGTGGAAGTGGGAGTGTTCTAGACACTGTACAAACGGCCACGGCACGTTTGTTATAGAAGTGATCAGTGTCCACCCTCCCCTGCCAACCTTCTGTCGGAACACGGCTGCACAGGTGCCTCCTCTGAACGAAAGCAGAGAGTGAGAAAAAGGGAACAGCACTATAGCTGGAGAGGTGTCCCGTGTGCAGCTCTCATTGAGTCATTTTTCTCTCTGCCATGCATGCTGAGAGCTGCAGAGCCCCCCCTCCAATCTCAGCGTTCCTGTCTGCTGCATGGCCAGGCTGCTCATTGGGGGGAGGGGGGCTTGGCTGAATTAGGGGTCTTCTACTGTCCTTGTTCACACGGCATGTGGCTGCTGTAGTTTGCTTCAGCTGCTTGTGTTTGTGTGCGTGCGTGCGTGCGTGCGTGCGTGCGTGCGTGCGTGCGTGCGTGCGTGCGTGCGTGCGTTCACACCATATAGAACCATCTCCGCCTCTGTTCACATCCTACCGTATATAACTTTACTATACTGTACGAGTAGAGTAGAGGGTTCTATCAAAGTCATAATCAGATAGATGGTGTTAAACATTAGGTCTTATGATCCCATCCACTTGCCATCTGACTCTATACAGCTAAATTTATATATACTATATATCACACAACTGTGTTAGTTGCTGAGAAGAACAGATTTTTGGCAAGCGACACCGTCATACTATGGAGTATAAATTAGCTGAATAATTGAGAACTCCAACATTGTCCAGGTGACGGGTTCCTGGCTTCTGTTCTCCACGGCTCTCTGCATCCATTCCACATTCACCCATGGCAAATCCACAGTGACTGATAAAATACTATCTATTCTGTACTACTATTACTACCACCACAGCTGCTTGCAACTATGCTGTTATTACTACATGCAGTCAAATACAGAAGGCCCTATCTTCCACCCAGTGCAAGGCGGTGCTCTTAGCAATAATCATTGCTATTTTCCAAAAAACACATACAGAGAGAGAAGACTAAAAATGCGATTGCGCTTTAGACAATTAGACCGTGCTCTGGCCTGGTCTAAGGCTAGCTCAGTCTCCCAGGGCAGCATGTTCCTGTTATTGAGAGAGCGCATAGTAGATTGACCTTTCAGTTTGTGGGTTTCTACAGGCACAATATTTGCAATCAAAAATCCATTTGAATTCAACACAATAATAGAAGAGGCAGATAAACATTTTCCAGCACTTGATGTTCCATTGGAGCTAGCTCACTAATATGAATGTGGAGTGAATAATAATACCAATCTTTCCGTGCATCTTTGGAGACCAGAGTGGTGAGGAAAAGGAGAAAGGGAGAGGAAGAGATGTAGAAAAAAGGTTCATGCAGTTTATTTCAAAAAGCTTTTTATTCCAGCTGAATATCGTGAATCCATAGCCTCCTGGCACTCTTTAACTGTCTGCTCAATGGACAGCAGTATCCATTTCAGAGCTCTGACGCAAGACAGATTAATTAAGGGACACAGAGTCTCTGTCATGCTTTAATAGGTGGTTCAAATGAAGAACTTTATGATTTAAGTTAATGTCAATATATCACAGATGTTTCTTGGGAGCATAATAAAAGACAACCAATGCCCTTATATCACATTAATAATGCTCCAAAACAGTGACTGGTGCGGTCTAATTGGGAACAATGCAAGTCTAGGAACAATGCTGAAACAAAGTTGGGATTGCATGCATGCCTCACCCGATTTGACAATGCCCGTTGTACCCATTGTACTTGTCTGTCTGTCTGTCTGTCTGTCTGTCTGCTTCTCTTTTATGCCCATATAGGCCTAGGCCTCTGGAGATCGCTGATGCCATCAGTATGCCCATATATGGGCATACAGTAAATGGGCATTTATGGGCATATCAGTCAGATTGGCAGTTCTGGACTAGCATATCTCCATATATGCCTATAGAGTTTTCAGGCAGGGGTTGTGATCATTCTTACATTTAATTCCTTTTCCTCCGACCCGTTGCACGAGGAGCAGGTGTATTAATTAGTTGTAGTTCCTATGGGCATATCGGTCGAAACAGCAGTTCTGGACAACCGCCATTCCAACCGACTTAATGCCAGGCAACAAACTCCTTCGGGTCCTCTGCGATATGCGCACCAAGTAAATCGGTTAGATACAGATACAATCACACAAATGCACATAACTGAGTCTGTGAGTGCTTGCGACACGCATGCTGAGAACAGACAGACTTGCACGCAGACATGCAAGGGCATGTCGGCATGTCCATATACCGTATATAGGGCAGGAAACTGGATCTCCAACTATGCCAATGGGTATCTTGGTTGGAGTGGTGGATCCATGGATCCATTGCCAGCCACACACTCCCATGCTCCTTACACATCTTGCTCTTGAAGGGAACGTCTTATTTCATGTCATGCCCAAATAACCACGATGTCTAACTAGCTAAACTGAGGCGGACATGCCCCCAAGCCCCGACGCACTTGCGCCCTGTGCCATATCGTCTCCACATGAAGTCCTTCATGTGGATCCCTATGCATCCCTATTCTGGAGGTGTCATAATCACAGTCACACATTCAGGAAAAATAGGGTAACATTTGACTGCACAAACTTAGTAAATCTCAAACATTGTGAGCTATATTTTCACAAATTAAATAAGGTTTAAGTTCATTGAGACACTCAGATTGACCATAAACCATTTATTGCAAAGATATTGCATGTTAGTATGGCGGTGTGGCTCTGCTCATGTGATATCAGATAATCTGTGTACCGAGACACAGGTCTGATATCACATTTGATATCTCTGATTATCTGTGCACTGAGACACAGCTCTGTTATCAACGACCCTCCAGAGCAGAGCCAAAGATACAATACTTCCATGAACAACAATACACCGTAATAACACATCAACACATGATTCAACACAATGAATCAACACAATCGCAAACAATCCAATAATATCCCATAACCCCTGGACTAAGAACTACAGGGAGGAGGCCGGGGAGGTGGTGGAAATTTTCACACAGACGCTGAACGAGCTGCTTTGACAGCTCAACATGAAGAATGAGTAGTGAGCTGAGGCTGCTTAAGAAGGCCGCCTGAATTGCACTGTGGGAATGAGGGCGTGGATGAGATAGCTCGTAACGAATGAGCGAGAAGGGAGATGACCTGGAGAGGCAGCTGATTTAAAGAAGCAGAATGAATTACTAAGGGGAATATAGGGAACAATAAACTTCTGCCTTCCGTGCCTCAATGAACTATTGCTTACGCTGGATTTCACTGTGTGTGAAAAATAGAAACCTTTTACTGCTACTATTTTCCTGCTGTGAATAATTAAAATAACAATAATAGCAACAACAAAAGTCAGACAAACTTTCTCTGTATGTATTGTGTTATGTGGCAGAGAGGAACATCGTTTGTGGATCCACAGCAGATTGGGTTCAGATGGGCTGTGATTCAATGCATTCTGTTGGAGCTACAGGGACTGTGATTCACTCGGTTCTGCTGACCAAGTCACCCTAGAAAAAACACAGAGTATTGATGCTGTGCTTACACCCAGTATATCATTGCAGTTTTCTGCAAGGCTCCCAGCACTCACTCCTGCGCTCGTGCCGCTGGTAAAATATACAAGCCAGCGTCTTCTCCTATTTTCGAAACAAACAAACAAATAAAACAACCACTACCCTCCCCCCCATTAAAATACACTTTATACTGTAATTGTTGTAATAAAATATCTGTGCGGTAAATGAATTATCAGCTTGGCTAAAAGGGTGCTTGGCTCAAGAAGCCTGTTGAATAGCTCTAGCTGGCTGGCTGCCTGGCTGGCTGGCTGGCTGGCAGACAGACAGACAGCGTCCGTCCGTCCGTCCGTCCGTCCGTCCGTCCGTCCGTCCGTCTATCTATCTTAGTTATAACAGACTCATTAGGCCTATATGCCAAATTTCATGATACATTACATTACCTTGTGACAGTTTACCATGCGATTATGAATATATTGTAAATGCAATTCTGAGGAGCTGGTGATGTGTTAGAAGTTAAATAAATAATTGAGGAATAAATTACATGTAAAGTATGATATTCTCTGATGGAATATGTTAGTTATGATGTTTATGGTGCATGTGCAATACTTTTACTTAGGCCTTTAAATTCCCTGAGGCATCCCATGCATGTGCAATATGTAGTCTACAAATCGTGATACATCACAGCATGCATTCACTGTGTATTCAGGAGTCAGGATGTTTCCGTTGGTCGCTGCCACTTGCAATCTGGTGTTATAATTTAGAATTAGTATATTTAGCTTTGTTTCTTTTCTGTTGTAAAAGTCAAATGACACATTGATGATGAATAGTAGTCTGACCTAGCCTGATTATCAGACTGTAGCTTTCTTGAAGCTTCAAGAGATGCAGTCCACTCAGAGAGTGGGCGGGGTCTTTGGGCTGGATCCAGGCTAAGTCTGACTTAGGTTTGTGTAATCATGTTTTTGTTTGCATGTAAACATTGTAACATGAAATGTAATTGCAATAAAGTATTTAAAAAAGCATTCTGGTGTCATGGCCACATTAAATACAATTCATTAATGCTTCTATCTATACACAGACAGCTCCAAACTATTCTGACAGCTCTGAAACGATCAGACATCAGAAATGATTTTCTCTTAAGCACTGTTAGCAAAGCACTATGTTGTGCTGGCACTTCATTAATCTATGCCGCACTGTATTCCTGTCTCTACTGTAAATACAAATATGTATTACGCAGCTCTCAGTTGATATCTGTTAGTGTTCATTCGTATCTCCCTCAACAACCGTATTTCAATCGCTTGACTCAAATAAAGTCAAACAGAGTGATCGCCTCATTTGCAGTGGGTCCCTGCAAATGAGCATTATGATTAAAACAATAAAGATAATACAACACATTAAGCAAAATGACTCTGCCCAAACACATTTGATAGCATGGATGGAGTTGAGGCTGTGAAATTGTTTTCAAAATGGCTAGAGGGTCCAAGGCAATGAAAAGGGTGTTGCTGTAAGTGCTAAACTAAATATGTACAGTAGCGTTCAGCCAGAGTATGCACTTCGAACTCCAGACCAATGAGCAAACTATATATATATATACATACACACACACACGTGCACACACACGTGTGCGCACACACACACACACACACACACACACACACACACACACACACACACACACACACACACACACACACACACACACACACACACACACACACTGTAGTGCGGGTCATTTTGTCTGCTGCCATGGAACGCGGAGCAAGATTCTTAATTAAGTTGAGAGGAAGCTATTACTTTTGGGACAGACTCGATTGTCCTCGCTCTGCGGCTCCACCGGCTCTGGGGCCTCTAATCACATCATACAGAGAGAACTAAGGGAGATAGAGAAGGAGAGAGAGTATATAGGCAGAGAGAGAGAGAGAGAGAGAGAGAGAGAGAGAGAGAGAGAGAGAGAGAGAGAGAGAGACATGTGACAGACAGACAGACAGACAGACAGACAGACAGACAGACAGACAGGCAGGCAGGCAGACAGACAGACAGACAGACAGACAGACAGACAGACAGACAGACAGACAGACAGACAGACAGACAGACAGACAAAGAAGGGCCGACTACATGTTTGACAACAATTAACCCCCTGTCTAAGCCTTCCTATACAATGATTGTGGTCTTTGAAAAGAGCTCTCAGCTCACTTCACACTGCTACACATTTCATCGAAAATAATCATAATTTGTGATCTTATATGTCTCACCATGACGTGCCCTCATCATCTTCACCACTAGGTCTATACAAGGGTTAATAACCAGAACACTGTATAGAACCCATCTCCACATCCAGCAGGCTCACAGACGAACAATAACATCACAGAGACAATTACATACAAACTCAATTGTGTCCCCTTTTGTTGTTATTGTACATAGCCGGGATATGTCCACCGTATGACCGTATCCTGACTACAGGAGCAGAGGGTGCTATTAATGCAGCGCCTGGGGAATATTTGGGGATCAGTGTCTTCAAGGACAGTCCGGCTCTAAGCCTGCAGGCAGGATCCAACCGGAGACCGTCCAATTCCCAGTTGGCCGCACTACCGCCTGAGCCCTGAGCCACATGACGGCCATGTGAACAACAAAGCCATTAAGAATGTGATATTTTGACCTACATCATCATTACCAGCAATAGGAATTAATTGCGACCGCATTAGTCCACTTGCCAGAATGTGAACCCATGCAGGCATGTTGAGTACACCAAAGTTTTATGTTAGAAATGTTGAGTATGGGTCCCCAGCATGTAGAAACTGCTGGATGCTAACTTGCATACCGTATGTTGAGCAATTTTCATAATTGGCATAATATGTGACCATACCATTAACAACCTATAAGGAAAAAAATCTAATTTTCATCATGCTTTAAGTAACATGTGACATGATGCTGAATCCATTCCAATTTAGTTTTGCACAAAAACGTCCATAAGCATCATCACAAATGTGATAATGTCAGCAGACTTGGGCAAGTGGCCATTTTTAGCCCAATGAGTGTGTTTTTTTTGCAAAACTAATGCTTGGGATGGATTCAGCATCACGAAAACCCCCTAGTTTGACACGTCACATGCTACATAAAGCATGATGAAATGTATTTATTTTTTGCCTTCTATATGTTAATGGTACTGTATGGTCACATATTATGCCAATTATGAAAATTGCTCAACATACGCAAGTTAGCATCCAGCAGTTTGTAAATGCTGGGGACCAATACTCAACATTTCTAACATAAAACCTTGGTGTACTCAACATGTCCGGGTTCAATGGGGCTCTATGGGCAGGCAAGTAGACTACATGTTGGCATTTACTATGAAAACGTGCAATTCCCTTTAGTCAGTCCGTCACCCCCGTGACCTCACGTGACATCATCAGGGACGGAGATCCCTGATGACATCAATATTAAGCCCATATATGGGAATACCCATGTGGAGATCCCTGATGATATCAATATTAAGCCCATATATGGGAATACCCATGTGGAGATCCCTGATGTCAAATATTGGCCAGCAGCTCTACATCTGACCTCAAACCCTCCATATAGCTGACCTGTTCTGACATTCCATATATTGATCCCCATCCATCCTTCCTCTTCGATGTCTCCCTTTTGATTGATACCTTCCCATTTAAACTCTAGACAGGCCTGCCCCAAAGTTATTAGTGGAGCTGCGTCCGGCAGCAGGCGAAAACTAGAGTTCTCAACAGGCCCAGAAATTAAGGCCCGGCCCTACCTGGGCCCTCATCGAACCCTGTACACTCAAGACACTGCCCCCGCTGCCACCCTTATATCTCCGTATATGGAGCTGACCTGTTCTGACATTCCATATGTTGATCTGACCTCATCAAACCCTGTATACACTCAAGACTCCATATATGGCCAGTACAGAATGTGCCAGCGCTCGCCCAGCAGTCGGCTGTCACCCCAGGATGCGTCCACCCTCAGGCGTCTTACTGGTAATCTCAATTACAACACTAAGCAATAACAACTATGTTATTGAGACTACTCAATAAGGTTTGGGCTTATATGAAGACTCTTATCGAGTCTACATAAGGACTGCTCAAAGAAATAAGGCTACAGGGTCCTAGCATCTGAGGATATTTTTTAATGCGACAATAAATTGTCAGAAACTGATTGTTGTATTTAAAGGTGACTAATCAGCCAAGCTGGCAGATAGACCCTGACGAAGACCTTTTGGTCGAAACGCGTAGGTCCTGTTATTTATTTGCCTTGCTCATCATAAAATAAATTATTTAATTTTTCACCAAAGACGGAGTGCCTTGGACTCTTTTCTTTTCAAGTCTGCAATTTACACCTTGACAAGCAGTATACATGGAGGAAGGATACCTTTTGTCTATATTGTTTTACCTGCATCACCAAAGAGCACCCATCTAAGTGCCACTAACAGATCCCTGCAGCGCTTCCATTCCTCTATTACATAAATTCATATATTTCATGTGCCAACATCCTTTTGGCACAAGTGTCGGGGCAGACACTCACAAAACAATGTGTGTGTAGAAAGGTTAAAAACGCATTTTATGTCTAATTGTGAAAAATGTAGCAGTGAACGATTATATAAAATAACTTTTGTTATTTGAAACAGTTACACAGTATGACTTTAAAGTGAAAGCACTTGTATTTATCTCAGTGGACATACAGACAACACCAATGTGTGAACATATTTCTTGAAACAAAAAACAGTTTCTTTCTGCTTCTTGGTTTAACCTCACTGACTCCCTTACCCCACTTTTCCGGAGGCTTTTTATCTGGTTATCTGGAAAAGAAATGTTCAAGTCACGCTGAGGGAAAATGGGAATTTGCCTTCCAGGTGAAATGGACATAGCAAACTGCTAAACACCCTACTCAGTCTGTTTGGGTTGCAATATATGTAAGGTTTCTATTGTTGTAAATAGTTACTGTACCATTGCCGTCCACATGGAACCAGCCGACAAATGAAGGTTTGAAGACAAGGCCAAACCTGTTCATTTAGCCAGTTTGTTGCCTTGTTTGAGGCTTTGCGTATTTTGAAACAATACGTTTGAAATATGTGGACCGTGAGTTTAGTTTCCTCGTTGCCTGGACAACCAAGGGTAAAATCAAATGTGGCAGTGAGTGAATAAATAAAATTGTTTTCCCCGGGGACCAAATCCCATGAAACACTCACAGTAGACAGCAGCAGATTGCAGCCTGAAGGGCAAATAGACAGCCAAGCAATCTGACCTCATTTAGCCCTGCTATTCTTTATATGATCTGTGTAAGGGTATAAACTCTGCATCCAATCACGTCTTCGCAGTTATATGTTCTATGTATAGGTGTCCCCGTTACCTGCCCGATTCATTCTGATCAGATCTCATTTTTTCATTTGTGCTATGCAAACATATTTGTGTGTGTGTGTGCGTGTGTGTGTGTGTACACAAGGACACTTTGGCAGAGGTTTGAGTTGTGTAATTACCTTGTCATGATATAACTATAGTCTAGTTGGTGAGAGATCTCTGTTGTACCATTAATTAGAAATTTATAATCGATGACTTTGTACGGTGAGACAGCTCTCAAAGTCACTCATTCAGCATATGATTCAAAGCTGATCCTTTCAACATAAAACATCACAAAACCAGTTTGTTTTTTACATTTAAAACAACTTCCTTTTGACGTCTCTCTCTCTCTCTCTCTCTCTCTCTCTCTCTCTCTCTCTCTCTCTCTCTCTCTCTCTCTCTCTCTCTCTCTCTCTCTCTCTCTCTCTCTCTCTCTCTCTCTCTCTCTCTCTCTCTCTCTCTCTCTCTCTCTCTCTCTCTCTCTCTCTCTCTCTCTCTCTCTCTCTCTCTCTCTCTCTCTCGGCACCTTCGCGCAGTTTGCGGTTGTGTAAAATAGCAGCTTGCTGCTATTGGAAATAGAAATTCAACACCAGAAAGTGTGGATTACATTTACCCTTGACTGCCTCAGATTTAATCGTTATGCATGTCAGACGTTCTGCCAGATCCAATCACGCTACGGTCAAAGTGAGTGCTGTGTGTTTTTTACACCTAAGTTGTATCCCCTCCAGATAAAATATCCATATACACATCACATTTTAATGAAGGCATAAATGAGTACCAGACTCTCCATTCATACAGTATAGTGTGCCATTCTCTGCTCACACCGCGTTAGCGTTGAGCTGTAGTCAAAGCACTACATTATTACAATACACTATATATATGTTACATCTATGTATCGCCATTCGCCAGTGAGTTAATTAATGTACAGTACATTCACAGTGAGTATACAAGTGTATCATGTCTATTAACAGTCTATCAACACGGTGAATGAGATTTGTGTTAATGATGTGGATACCGAACATTGAATTTCTAAATATGAGCACAGAGCAGGGTGAGACTATATTACTGATAACAGAGAATTATAAATGAAAATAGAGGAGAACACGCACGCACGCACGCACGCACGCACGCACGCACGCACGCACGCACGCACGCACGCACGCATGAACGAACGGAGCACATGTTCTCTGGGTCTATTTCTATTTGTGTTGCAGAAAGAAAGCTTTGGTATTGAACTGGGTTAACCCTGCTCACACGGACACATTGCTCTCAAAAGCAACACCTGTGGGAAATCACTGGGTCGACTAAGTCTCTACACTGATCTCAGAGACAAACAGACAAGCAGAGAGACAGACAGGCAGACAGACGTGGTTGCGGTACTCTGTCACACCATCTGATTGAAAGCCACTCACGCAGGCTGACTGTCACTGCTTTCTGTATCCATCGTTTCAAATTAAAAGCCTCATGTCAAGCGTTCAGGTGGCACAGTGGTCAGCCCTGTACCACAGTGGTCAGCCCTGTACCACAGTGGTCAGCCCTGTACCACAGTGGTCAGCCCTGTACCACAGAGTTTAGGGGTTTGAATCCACCCCGGTGCATCCGGCTTCATCATCTATAGATACCAACACTATTGGCCCATGTTTGAGAGGGAAGCCGGACAGGGGGAGGGTGATATTTGTCCCTCTTGCACGTACTCCGACAGGCAGGGGTGGCACCTGTCAACAGGTCCTGGGCAGTATAGGACGAAGGCCCTACGTCTTTCTGGTGGGGGGATCCTCACTGGCAGGTGAGCCGGTAGGATACAACAGCAGTGTAAACACATGCAGAAATGTGTATGGGAAGGAATCATAATGACTAAATTGGGGATAAATGAAAAAGCACCAAGAAAAAAGCATCATGTCTGTAACATTAATGAAACGCACGCCGGTACAGTATGTTGCACTCTATAGCTACACATATTATTTGATGTAGTAAAGTACGTCGACTGAAGGTAATGTTAAAAGATAGCATAATTGCAGGGATTTTGCTCCATACTGAATGTACTGAATTACAGCAGTAGCAGTAGTGCTTCTTGCAAGTATCTGCTTTTGTAAACATTAAACTGCAGCTCCCACTTAAAGCCAGCATCACTTTGCTTCTAGCACTGTGTTTCCATCTACATTATCTCAGCAGTTAGACAATATATCTGTCAGTCAACAAATATAGGTATAAGAAAGCCTTCTAGCATGGAATTCTCCTTTAACTCATAAAGTGCGAGCGGATAGTATCTGTGTTGGACACAATGGTAGGCTACACACAAATGGTTAAGTAATCATAATTCACCAAAACATATCCCCACTGGGTCTGGATAATCTAGGCGTGCCTGTCTTGTTCTTGCAGCAGGACCCGAAAGATTATGTAAAAAGAAAAAACGTTGAAACGTCGAAATAAAAATAAAAAAGCCTTCTGAAAGAATATATATTCAAAGATTTGTGCCGCATTTTCACGTGTTTTCAAAAATATCAGACCTACAAGCTCGTTTAAAACTGCTAAAGCTCATAGCGCGCCACCGAGTGGCGCGCTATGAGCTTTAGCAGTTTTAAACAGATATTCAAGATACTTTTTCATTTGCAGTGCCAGTGACACACACACAAGATAAGGGAGAAGAAAACACAACGTAGATGGATCTATATACGCACAAATCTCTTGAGCCTGAGATTAGTCATATTTTGTTTGAAATGGAAATAATGAAATGGTGAAAGTAGCATGTGGGTGACTGTGCAGACCATATGACACAGCGAGTGTCAAGTCAGCCCCCGAGGTCGATGGATGATGTAGTGAAACACCCCCAGACAGGTGGGTTTTAAGACTTAAGGCCCTGACACATTGAAAGCGTCAGACACTATTTCAAATGTATTTGATTTAATTTGTTTGTTTTCACTTGTTTGACCATCCTGTAAACACAAGGCCATCATCTACTGAATTGAGTAGATGATGTGAAGAGGCAGACACAGATGGCAGTCAGTGACGTGCGACAGCGATGCACTTTATACACAACTCACTTTAGACTACAAATATATGTTGCCTTCTAAAACGGTGCTATACTTTCCCAGTGCAATACTACACAAGCCAAGTGGAACTTGATTTAGTCTTAACCTTAAATACTTAAATAGATATACTTTGCACATCAGTACTTTCGCTCTTGTATTTATGTTTTATGCTCCGTTTCCCTTTGTAATGTAATGTGCTATACGCCTCTGTCTGCTATTTTTGTTTGTTTGTTCTCTGTGGGGAATGCGGATGAAAATGTGCATCTTTTCTAAATCCGGTGTATTTACATTGCATTGTTTTGTAATGTTCATTAATATGAATGTCAGGGCCTTGAAGATGTGATTGTTTTTTTTTGTTTTTTGAGACTTGGGGAAAGATAAATGGCAGGGTGGAGAGGGTGAAGAGGCAAACAGAGGGTCATGTACTGCATTGGTTATCAAATGTTGTTGTGCCAAAGGCATACCAAACGGCAAGTAAAAATCTAAAAGGCACACCTGTATTCATATATGCCAAATAGCCTCTATAACATATGTTATCGCTTTTATTTCATTTACAAATGGCAAATAAAAAGTGTAGCAACTTACACACAACTTTTCAAAAACAATAGCTTATTGAGACCGGAGGTCGCAGTTAACTATGAAACCGTGCGTTTTTGACACCTAACCCAACAATCCCTGTGACTCAGTCACGTAACTCAAATCCCCGTCACTCACCCCAGGCAAACCCCCAGGTGCCCAGGTCATCGTGACATCAGCCCGCATATATGGTGCCCAGGTCATTGTGATTTATTGGTCAAAGTTCATCCCATGCCAAAGCGACCGCACTCGCCAGCAGTCTGACGTCACCCAGGCTGATGCATGCACACGCCGATCTGCCCCAGCAGTACAACCTCCACACTCTCACGTTGGAGACTGCCGACGAGCGGCGCCGTCGTCTGGGCAGGGAACGCCAGAGGCGCCACCATCAGAGATCTAAAATTAAGGCCCGGCCCTATACCTGGGCCCTCATCAAACCCTGTACATTCAATACACTGCCCCCGCTGCCACCCTTAGATCTCCATATATGGAGCTGACCTGTTCTGACATTCCATATCTTGAGCTGACCTCATCACACCCTGTACACTCAAGATACGCTTATATGGCCAGTTCACGCTATTTTCACAGTTTTTTAAACATTGTGAAAGAAATATAAAATGATAATAATAATAATAATGTAACATTTTAATATATTTTAGCCCATAATGACATGGTGGTGAGTGGGGGTCAGAATTTGTGTCCATACTGGGTAAAGTACACACAAAGTATTGATACAGCAAATACAAAATAAATAACAACAAAATAACGTTTCTTTGTAAACTGCATATTGCAATACAAATATATAAGGTAAGTAAGTAGCCTTGGGAACCAACAGTTCCAGAGCCATGTGGCCCCAAAGGTCAGGACCAAATTTGACGTAGCATGCGGGCAGCTTGATCCAAGTATACAAACAAACACTCCCTGGACATGATGCTTGTTATGTCGCAGGGACCTGACCCCATCCAAACCCTTGATGCTGAGTGACAAGCAGGGAGGCACTGGGGTACCATTTTTAGAGCCTTTGGCAGACTCAGCTGGGGATTGCATAATGTGTGGTTGTCACAAAAATCCCAAGGCACAGCTGGTCTCACGGCACACAGTGTGACTTGGAACAGCAGTGAACCACTAATGTATACTGGACACGGTGTACTAGGGTGGCAACTTTACTGTGCTGTATAATACACACTGGACAGGGCATATATGGTACAGTATAGGATAACATGGGAAAGGATGTGATATTCCATCCCGCCATGGGAGCGGTGTCAGCGCTGTGCGCTGTGCATTGATCAGATGTGATCAATGCATCTTGGCTGCATTGATTCTATGCATTCTATAGCTCATTCCAATCTAATCATCCTGGATACGTTCATATCGACGGAGAGATCCGCAAATGTACACAAATAGGAGAGAAGTAACGTTTGACCATGGGCTCGATTCACTGGAAATACACACAGCAGGCACAGGAATATGTTCTCCTCTTTTCTTTCCCCACATACAGTACAACCTCCTCACATCAATGAGATTTAGGTTCAAAAGTGGCCATGTTTGGAGGGGGGCAGTCGGTAGTGCTGTAGCCTCACAGCTAGAAGGTCCTGGGTTCGATTCCCGTCTCTCCATGTCCCCTAGGGTAGGTACCCTCACAAAAATCATGCAGTAATCATGGTCTCTATACTGCCTCCCCCTGGTCAGCTGGGGAGCCTGATTGAGGGGAAAATAACTGGTTGGAATAACGTGTTCTTTCCATGCGGGCGACTGTGGCTCAAGAGGTAGAGCAGGTCGTCCAATGATCCATGGGTCGGCGGTTCGAATCCCGGCT
Source organism: Electrona antarctica (assembly GCF_951216825.1). Taxonomy (NCBI): domain Eukaryota; kingdom Metazoa; phylum Chordata; class Actinopteri; order Myctophiformes; family Myctophidae; genus Electrona; species Electrona antarctica. The sequence goes on from NC_136791.1 coordinate 34,562,497, forward strand.
CCTCCTGGCTACATGTCGAAGTGTCCTTGGGCAAGACACTGAACCCCAAATTGCTCCCGATGTGCTGGTTGGTACCATGCATGGCTTCCGCCGCAATCGGTGTATGAATGTGTGTGTGAATGGGTGAATGTAATGCACAATCTATGTAAAGCGCCTTGGATAAAGGCGCTATATAAATGCACCATTTACCATTTTACCATTTACCATGCGCTATATGTCCTACAGGGGAAACTCCGGCCTGTCAAGTGCTAAGAAGCGGTCTGCTCACTCCTCATGCATTGAAGGAAGCATGAGCTCAGTCTGGGCCCTGGGGCTATCCACGTTGTCAGAAGGAGAGTAACGGCCAGGATTACAGTTTAGGCGTTGGCACCCGGTGGAAAATGGGTTCCAAAATTTGAATGGCCATATTTCCCCTCTACAGTAAAATAAAAAAACAAAGTCTGCCATTCTGTCTTTTAATACATTTTTACTTTCTTTTTCTACTTTACATGTTACATGCATGCTCTCTCAGCCAATATATTTTTTATTATGGCAGCATTTGGACAATTTTGACAGACATCTCACTTTCTCTAATGCACTCTGTCTATCGCCTGTGTCATCTTATCTACTATTCTATTTTGTTCACTCGATGTGTGAACCTCTCTCTCTCCTGAGTGTAAGCTTTCTGTTTTTCATTTCCCCTCCCACTCCAGCCCCTTGATCTCTTTCACCCATAACTTTCATTTATACCACCCAGATTAAAACGCACGCACGCACGCACGCACGCACGCACGCACGCACGCACGCACGCACGCACGCACGCACGCACGCGCACACGCACACACAGTGATTCAATCAACAATCTGTGAACAAATATCGGAGTACACACTACATATCCTCCTCTCTCCTCCAGCTCTTATGTTTGTCTGTCTTTTCCTTTTTCCACCCTCTCTTTCTCTCTCTCTCTCTCTCTCTCTCTCTCTCTCTGTCTCCGTGTCTCTCTGTGTCTTTGTCTCTCTCTCTCTCTGTGTCTCTCTTTCTCTCTCTGTCTCCATGTCTCTGTGTCTGTCTCTGTGTCTCTGTGTCTCTCTCTCTCTCTCTCTCTCTCTCTCTTGTTAAGGAAATTATGAGGTCCCATCATTGGCACTCAGCAGAGGGAGGTGAAGGCATGACACAGCACAAGGAGTATGGCATGAGGTCCCATCATTGGCAACCAGCAGAGGCGAAGGCACGACACAAGGAGTCCGGCATATCGTCAATTCGTTCTTTATTCATCGTTCTTATCATCTCGGTACAGCAGAATGGTCGCATGGTTGCTCATCGTCGTACAGCCAAGAGTGAAGCATCACCCCGTTCCTCCCCTCAAGTTCTCCTTTCCCTCCCCTTTATTTCCCAACCACACACCCCCAAATTGACAGTCAGTGACAGGTGTTTTATTCAAATACAACAGGACATGGACAGATAATAACAGGTGGTGTTACAACATCTCCGTTCATGGTGTTGTTCACGGTGTTTGCTGACAGACAGGAACCCACTCTAAATGGGATAACAGAGATGCTATACAAAATGTTCATATAAGGATCTGCGCTAAAGATAAGGGTGACACACAAATAAGTATACCTTTGCTGACAGTATGGAGGAGTCAAGTCAGCTGTTAGATTGACAGGAAGACTGCTCTAAATGGGAGATAGTTGGAGGCAAGCAGGAAACAACTAATTTGAGAACACACCCAAGTAGGTAGAGGCAATAGTGACAGCTGTCAGGTGACAGCTGTCGGTCAGTCCGAATGCGTATTTGTGATAGTCCATCCTATTTGACTGAATGGAATACAATTATAGTTCTTATTGAATAGTAGAATTGGCATTCTAAAACTGCCACTACAATCCACCGCTTTATATATGAAAATTGATACCTTATTAATTTACATGGCCCAGGAGATTTTTAGAATGACAAATATTGATGATTAAAACTGTATGGCTAGATTCATGTTTGATGACAGTGGTCAGATAAAGAAGGTTTCGCTATTAAGAAATTTAAAAATTACTGGACACATCTAGAATCAAGAAAAACACATCTATAGTTAAATTAGAAGATAGTAAACACATCTAGTTAAATTTAGGAAGAAATTTAAGAAGATAGTAGAGCTTGTAGATCTGCTATTTATATATTTTTTTCTTTCCCTATACTATTTTTTAACTTTGTAATTCCACACTACAAAATACCTATAATAGTTAGTTTAAGAACCAAATGAACTGAAATGATTTAACTCAAATTAAAATAATTGAAATGGATTATATTAGGATAGAATTTAAACACTCAACAATTAAAATAATGTAATACTTTAAAACTTTAACCTGGTAAAACTTTAACATTAGGATATTCTCCATTGAACAAAACTATGGCCACTGTTAGTCCCCTCTCAGGCTGTTTTTCACACCCGAAAATAAATAAATAAATAGACTGATAATGACCACGTCCTGTATTTTAGGCTCTCTGCTACTTTTAACTCAGTTACACACAAACGCACAAATACCTTTCCTCCCCCCCCCCCTTCTGCCAGCTGGACAGAGAAAGAGAGAGAAAGGAAGGCTGTCAATCAGACATTTGTTTTTTTTCCAATATCGAATTAATTCAAATTAAACTGTTACTGATGTGACCAAGGTGAGGTCTCTTTGTCTTAATATTATCTCCATTCGTTCAACATTTTCTGTATTATATTACTTAAGTTAGCGTTCAACCAAAGAATATTTCATATTTATACCAGTGACTTTCTGATAAGGGACGTTCAACCCGAAACTGCTTTATATCATGTATTACTATACTGATAAAGGACGTTCAACCTTGAAGAGAAAGGAACTATTTAACTTTCGTAAGCTCACTAGATTCGATTTTTTGCAGATCTCACCCCGAAAATAAATCCTTTCTCTCTGTTTTCTATACTAAAGGCCTAGTGCTACCTAGTAAATACCAGAATTGACAGGAGATAAAATAATATTAGACGTTTAACCTTGTTAAACCCTCATAAATGATTGATTTCACACTATTGATTTTAACACCTTGAAACACTCACGATTTGAATAATTACTTAGATCCATGTTAATTTATTTGCAAAACTATAAATGTATTCCTTTTAACTAACCCACACATAGGCTGTACCAATGACCCCTCCCCCTCTTGCCATTTTGGGCACGGGGTGTTCAATGAGGAGTCCTTTTAGTACAGTATATGTGCGTGGAAATGAATTCCAATATCTTATCATCCTATTTTAGGATTTTCTAACATTGTTGTTCTTGCCTATACTTTTACAAATTTTAGATTGGAGTCTAGTTAGATTAAAATTTAGATTAGATTTTTAGTAGTTTATCAAAACTCTTGTAGTTCACTACTTGCACATGTAAGACTAAATAGATTAAATCACATAGGGTAAATTACAAACTAAAGATCTAGTTATTCTCAATTGTATTTACCAATTACAAACTAAAGATCTAGTTATTTTCAATTGTATTTACCCTGTCGTAGTTTGTTTTCTTTAGCCAAAATTGATTTGCTGGCCCGTCGTTGCTGTGCGCCGTAATACAGCCGCATGGTTCAGTGGACACCAACGTTTCATATGACCTGTCTGGCCGCAGTAATAGCACAAGTCGTTGACAGGAATGGTGTTGGCTGCGCTGGCTTCATCCTCTCCCATGTGGCGTGCGTGGTTTAGTTGCCGTCTTCTTCTGTCCTTCCTTTCCTGGAGTACAGCATCAACCCTGGCTCGGGTTTGTACTTGTCCTCTCACTGGTCGGCTGTGGTATGGTCCTGGGTTGCCAGGCTGGTTACGCCAGGCTTCCCACGGCGGTGGGTGTTGTCTTGGTCTTGGGGTAGGCTTGCTGATGTGGTCTAGCTGGAAGCCGCTCAGTTGATTGGTCATTTCTTTTCCTCTGTGTTTGGTCATTTGAAAGTCTGGTTCTGGCTGGTCTCTGTTGTGGTTGCGGTCGGCATAATAGTTGTTGTTTGGTAGGGACACTTGGAGTTGTGTGTCCCTTCCTTGGTCGTTGTAGTAGCTATCATCTTCATCGTTGACAGGAATGGTTGTTTCGGCGTAGTTGGCTTGGTCCGGGTGGTTGGTTGTGTTGGCGTGTAGTAGTAACGCCGCAGTTTGAAGTTCTTGTTCCAAGAGTGTCACACGTGATACTGCCTGGTCGATTAGCTTTTTCTGGTCCTCCAGTTGGAGTTGAAGAATCGCCTCCCTTTGCTGTGCGTCGCTCATTTCTTGTCGAAGTTTCTTTCGGCTCTGCCTTGCCCCCATCTTTAAAATCGTCGGGTTTTTTTTTTTCAAGTACTCATCTATGGTGAAGACGAAATATCGGCCCTGCGTCACTGCGTCCTTTGTTAATGACCCGTCTGGCCAACGCTGATCCAAATACCCTGCTCACATAGCGTCATTTGTTAAGGAAATTATGAGGTCCCATCATTGGCACTCAGCAGAGGGAGGTGAAGGCATGACACAGCACAAGGAGTATGGCATGAGGTCCCATCATTGGCAACCAGCAGAGGCGAAGGCACGACACAAGGAGTCCGGCATATCGTCAATTCGTTCTTTATTCATCGTTCTTATCATCTCGGTACAGCAGAATGGTCGCATGGTTGCTCATCGTCGTACAGCCAAGAGTGAAGCATCACCCCGTTCCTCCCCTCAAGTTCTCCTTTCCCTCCCCTTTATTTCCCAACCACACACCCCCAAATTGACAGTCAGTGACAGGTGTTTTATTCAAATACAACAGGACATGGACAGATAATAACAGGTGGTGTTACAACATCTCCGTTCATGGTGTTGTTCACGGTGTTTGCTGACAGACAGGAACCCACTCTAAATGGGATAACAGAGATGCTATACAAAATGTTCATATAAGGATCTGCGCTAAAGATAAGGGTGACACACAAATAAGTATACCTTTGCTGACAGTATGGAGGAGTCAAGTCAGCTGTTAGATTGACAGGAAGACTGCTCTAAATGGGAGATAGTTGGAGGCAAGCAGGAAACAACTAATTTGAGAACACACCCAAGTAGGTAGAGGCAATAGTGACAGCTGTCAGGTGACAGCTGTCGGTCAGTCCGAATGCGTATTTGTGATAGTCCATCCTATTTGACTGAATGGAATACAATTATAGTTCTTATTGAATAGTAGAATTGGCATTCTAAAACTGCCACTACACTCTCTCTCTCTCTCTCTGTGTCTCTCTCTGTGTCCCTCTCTCTCTCTCTCTCTCTCTGTCTGTCTCTCTCTGTGTGTCTCTCTCTCTCTCTCTCTCTCTCTGCACGTTCCTCTGTATTTTAATCACGCAGGAGCTTGCCCTCCATCTCCAACCATTATTTTTTCTTTCTCGTTTCTCTCTCTCTCTTGCTCTTCTCTTCATCGCCCTCTCCCCATTACTCGTTTCTCTCTCTCTCTCTTGCTCTCCTCTTCATCGCCCTCTCCCCATTACTCGTTTATCTCTCTCTCTCTTGCTCTCCTCTTCATCGCCCTCTCCCCATTACTCGTTTCTCTCTCTCTCTCTTGCTCTCCTCTTCATCGCCCTCTCCCCGTTACTCGTTTCCGTCCCACCACTCAATTCTCCTCTTTTCTCCTTCCTCTCTCCCTCCGCTCCCAGATGGCCAGAGGAGGTGTCGGGTGGAGGCGATCCATCATGGCTGCCAGGCGGGTGGAGTACAGCACCCTGCAGAGCAGTCACGTCAACACGTGATCCCCTTTGTTTCTGAAGATCACCTTATCTGTCTGTCAGTCATATTATTATTAACCCTTGGCTATTCGGGGTGCACCCATGTGGAAATGCTTGTCCGATACAGATACCGATGTTAAAAAAAACAATCTAGCCGATAGCCGATAGTCACCGATGCCAATGTTTGTATTTTTCCAAATGGTAGCCCGGGCTGTTAATATGCTAAATCGATTTGGACCCTGTCGTTTATAAGAAACTAGGCTGCTATTTGCAGTAGGCCGTTATTTATTTTTGCACCGGTCTGCACCGGGCAATTATTTGGTTACAGTTCCTGTCGAGCATGTTTTTTAGTGCAAACTTAAAAGGTATGATATACATACATAGCAGGCAAAGTCTTTTGTCTTTTTGATTTAATATTAAGAATAGGGGAGCTTAGGCAGTTACTGCTGCTTAATTGATTTGACCCAGATTCGTGCAAACAGACTGGTAGCACAGCTGTGTAAAATTCTAATATTACAGTATACTCTGAATATATTCTTTAAAATGAGGTTTGGCCTTATAGATCAAAAATACATGTGCTCAGTTTTTTAATGAATACATTTGCAACTATTTGAATAAAGGTTGTACACATCAGTGAAATGAACCGCTGGGAAAATCCCTAATTGAGAGAGTGCAGGCCTAACAAGCCACCACAGCTCATGAAATATAGGCTGCATGGCTAACAGGGCTTAGTGCTCCCTACCATCTCTCTCCTTTCTCTGACTCTATGACTTATACACCCATGGAAAATTGAAAATATAAATTTCATATTTCAGTATATACCATTTGGAATTATAACAATCGATTGGCTGAGTATAGCACAAGTTATATCTCAACTTTTTGCGCGACGGGCCATTGCGGACTGTGGTGGCGGTGTTTTACCTATACTTGTGAGGACCTCTGCTTGGATTCATGGTGAGTGTGCGCCGAAAATACTCAAAATAGTAAGCTCACAACGTGCTGCATGTGGACGCAGCAACACTATAGATACACGGGATAACAATAAACATTTCACAGAATATATACCACTTTGAATTAAAACAATTGGTTGTGCATAAACTGAGTATGGCACGAATCATTATTTTGGGGATGTGGACTTGTGGAGTGCTGTTGTGAGGTGGTGAGGCCACGGTGAAAGGCGTGCAGAAAATAGGAGAGCTGCAAACTCAACACGCGGTGTATATATATACGTTAATAGAAATGAGGCTGACTAAGTTTGAGCGTATACGGACGAGTAGCCTACTTGTTATTATTGTATTTGTTATTTGGCCCAAAAAAAAGAAAAAAGAAAAAAAATATATATATATATTAGTGGTGGGCATCGATTTTTTTTAAAATCTCGATTAATCTCACTGCAATCCTGGAGTTAATCTCGATTAATCTAAAATGGCTCATTTGAACTCTGCCGAAGGCATTCAAAATACGTGCGCTACCTAAATAATGACCAGAAGTAAGTCCTAATGATGGATACAACTAGCCAATTAATACCTTATGTTTCATATTGAGAGATTTGTAGAACTGTTCACAGTGTTGCCAAGTCTAGTCATTATAAGCTACTTTGGACTTGTCTATCTGTAAAGTTTCTTTAAAATATTGGTGGTCCTTGACATGAAAATGCTGGAGAACCACTACTCTAAAACAACATTGGACAATTATGTTTGACAGTCAGCACTATACAGTAGTTGCTTATTTTAGACTTATTTTCTGGCTTTTTCGGATTTTCTGACTTGATCTAGCTAGCCTGTTAACATTTTCATAGACCTGGTTGCTTGTTTCTCTCTCAGTCACGAAATGTGGCAACCCTGGTCAAAGCTGTGTATGTTGTGATCATATTGTGATGCATGGGTGGTGGTTTAGCTTAGCACACAACAGCTAACATGATGCAGCAGGCTGCTTCCTCGATATGGAATATGGATATGGACTTATGGCTCCATCTGCCTCTTTCTTTTCTAGTAAGTAGAACTTTTTGTTGGCGTTGCTGTTTACCGTCCCTCTCACAGACTACACAGGGAGTCAGGGACGAGTGCACTGATTCCGTCTCCGTGCAGTCTACAGGCCGTGTTCGGAAATAACACAGTCGCCTATTAGTTTGCATTGCACAGTGGGCTCAGTGCGCTATTTCCGAACGTGCCCACAGTCTCTCACTCACGTCACACACACACACACACACACACACACACACACACACACACACACACACACACACACACACACACACACACACACACACACACACACACACACACACACACACACACACACACACACACACACACACACACACACACACACACACACACACACACACACACACAGCCTGCCTCCTGGCCGCTGCAGACCCAGCTCCCAGACCCAATTTTGAGAATAGATTAACGGCGATATTTGTTTTATCGCGGGATAAGAGTCTCGCATTAACGCAGCACGTTAACGCTGATAACGGCCCAGCTGTAATATATATATATATAGAGAGAGAGAGAGCGAGAGAGAGAATATTTGAACACCACACATTCAATGCCGTCTCACCGGATTTAGCAAGAATGCTAGTTTATAGATATATATATATATATATATATATATATATATATATATATATATATATATATATATATATAGAGAGAGAGAGAGAGAGAGAGAGAGAGAGAGAGAGAGAGAGAGAGAGAGAGAGAGAGAGAGAGAGAGAGATACAGATGAATAGATTCACACATTGAGACAAATAGATAGATACAGATGGATAAATACATTGAGACAAATAGCGATGAATAGTTGCATAGATATACAGGCATACATAGAGACAAATATATAGTTAGTTACAGATGAATAGATACATACGTACATACATACATAGAGAGAAAAACAGCTAGTTACAGATGAGTATAGGCCCACAATCATACAGACATGGACATAATACAGACAAATAGATACCATTTCCAATGCCATGCATGAGGTACTGTAGAAAAGCTAATTAAAGTCTATGCTGACAGACAGACCTAGTGTAACATGGAGTGCAGCTGGGTGAGCAGCAGGGAGTGGGCACTCTACACAGGCCTGTCATGTGAGGGTTCTAATCTATATGGAGAGTTCTTGCTGTATCTGTATCTGATTCATGTCAACCATAATCCAAATGTACATTTAACGACATTGGCCACTGCATGCAGAATCCGACATGAAAGATCCTAATTCTAATTACAGCTCGTTGTAACAACGCTCAACCTGGCGTCCCAAGTTTGGGCATAATAGGCGAATATCTTTCCAATACAACATCAAAATCACACCCGTGTGAACTGAGTGGTGTAGGGTCTTATATAGCCTGATCAGCTGTGGTCTGACGTAATGTCTGACGTAATGAAATCACACCCGTGTGAACTGGGTGACCATAGCAACCATGCTCATTTTTTGGTACGAACAGACAGACAGACATACACGTAAACTAACAAAGCCAGTTGTAGGAGTGGTTTACACCACTCAAAAAATGTAATGATCAAAAAGCCCACAACGCAGTGCACTGCAACACATTGTGAGCAGCTACATTTGCTATCCGTCCTACAACAAAACATAGGGCCTAAGTGGTTACGGATTAAGGATAAGGATAAGTCCTCAGCATGCTTCTGTTGAATAAAGTAGTGCCCAGTGAATCAAACCAAAACCAGCCACTGATGACTCAAACGTCAGGTCATGGATTATGGGAAACGGCACATATGATTGTGCAGGTCTACTTTAAGTGTTAAGCCTGGTTTATACTTAGTTTATATGTCTGACACCGGAAATAGCCAAGCTTGTAGGTCGGCTGTTTTCGGCGTGCGACACCGCCGTGCGACAGAGCTTACATCAGACTTTAGTGTAATTGGGTTGAAAGGACGTGTTTTCAATGCATTAGAAGGTTAATCCGGGACAGCCCCCATCAGGTTGTACTGTATTTGAAACCTGCACAGAGTCATGACTCAGGTGTGAAACTATATTGCATGTATTATAACCGACAGTTGTGAACATGATGGGCAGATTGGGCACTATTAGGAAACTAGGGCAGGGGGAAAAAGAGACCTATATCCTTTGATGCAAACCAAAGTGATTTTAAAGAGGGTCTTTATGGGCCTAACGGCACGGACATAGAGTAGATGTGATCTCATTTCTAAGCCTCGTTCTTGCCAATAGCACTTATCTGACACTATTGTGTTGATGTGGTTGCTTCGAACAATGCAAGCCTTTAAAACAATCTGTGAATTGACAATCTAACTGTGTCCCTTTCGAGTTACTGTCACGCCTCCCTGTGTCCCATCTTCTGCTTCCGTGCAACCTGCAAGAGTTCAGTTCAGAGTTGCAATGAAGCAACTTGTCTTCCGTCTCTCTCTCTCAATTCAAAAGGCTTTGTTTATTGGCAAAATATGTTGATATTGCCCAGTATTTATGTACATAAAAGGGAATAAACTAAACAATTGTGTAAACAGAGCTGTTCCATTGGAACTTAGGACAACTACTGTAACTTGCAAAACCAAAATAATTGTGCTTTTGCTATCAGAAATTCACAACACGTTGGTAAGGTTATCTTGGGATACACAAATTGCATTGACGTTTCAATGTTTTGCATTCACTTCATATCAAACCTGTGGGACAAGTAGCAGCAGTTTATCCAATGTGTTTGAAGGTATTTGCTGTGTCTCTCTCTCTCTCTCTCTCTCTCTCTCTCTCTCTCTCTCTCTCTCTCTCTCTCTCTCTCTCTCTCTCTCTCTCTCTCTCTCTCTCTCTCTCACTGTGTGACTACACTACAACATCCTGAGTGCAGATGAGCTCAGTATAAAAATGGAGTGTGTTAAATAAACACAGGACTTTACAGTGTATACATCCCCTTTAGGAAGCCTTCGCTGGCGACACCCCGCAGAGCACTGGAATTAATCTGCCCGTATGAAGAGAAAGGGAGAGAGAGATAGAGAGAGAGAGAGAGAACCACAAACAGCAGAGATGGGTGAGACGGTCAAACGTTCACGTTTGTTGCCATGGCTACTCTCATCGTTTCTCCAAAAGGAATAACTTTTTGGCAGCTGAGGAAAACATTGATTAATGTTTCCAATTCCCAGCTTTTCTTTTTCCCTTTCCGTTTAATATGCCACAGCCACGCTGCCATGGTTACGGGTTCAGATTCCTGTGTAGGGGAAGGAATTAAAGGGATATTTTACTTGCAAAAAAGACGATTTCTTTTTAAGTGAAATATCCCTTTTACACTTCCAGTTAGTGATGGAAATTAACTAAGTGCATCTACTCAAGTACTGTACTTTTAATTTTCTTTGTAGATTTATATTGAGCGCTAATATATTAAAGTCTAACTACGATATATGTGTTCATATTTTGAACGAGAGGCGGATAAGGAGCAGAAATGAAGCGCTAGTATATCCATCAGATCAAAACCACGGAGAGCGCCCTGCATTAGCAGATACGAGGCATTCTTTCTGCCGTGCTAACAGCTAAGTGAACGGTAAGCTAGACCGTAGAGCGCGAAGTACGGTGGCCGAGAGTCGGACTGAAAAAAAGGAAAAAATCAGAATATTCTTCTCTCGCCTGGTATCATTGAGGATGCGCTAGGACGTGTACACACGTCCAATGCATCCCTCGATTGGATTCCCTATGACGTTTCCAGACGTCCTACGGATGGAATGTGTTAAACGCCATTAACAATAAAGAGCAGTGGCGTGCACAGACATTTAGAGGGGCCGGTGCTCAAGTGAAAAAGGGGCTGGCGCCCCTCAAAAATAGAAAATAGGGCTTGGTTAATGAATGTTTTGTAGTAATAATTAGCGGCCCTCACTTCACACAGGTTTGATTTTTGAGGGGCGCTACAGCTTTAATGTTTGTTTTTCAACGATGCTTGTTTAAGAAAACGCCATAGACAATAAAGAGAAATGTAATGTTTGTGTTGAGGACTAAAACAAACATTAGCACCCGTTGTTTAAACAAACATTCTGTTGTAATAGATGATAAGAGCGCCCCTCACTTCACACAGGTGTGATTTTTTTCAATCGTATCGCTTTGCAAAAACTTTTGATTTCAGTACTTTTTGCGACCGTATAGGTCGCACATTACTATGAAAACCTGCAAAATCTGTCCGTCCGTCAGGTATGTCACGCCTCCATATAATATATGGAGGCGTCACAAGGCGTAATGGACTGACAACCATATTATGGTTGTCAGTCCATTACGCCTTGTGACATCACGTGCCTCCATATGGTTGTCAGTCCATTACGCTTCGTGACATCATGCCTCGGGACACGTCACACCAACATATGGGCTCCATATATCAAGATCACGATACTGACCTCATCAAACCCTGGATAGCCATACATGGAGAAGACTGGACATCACCTAGATCTGCATATTAAACCTCAAATCCTTAGATCTCCATATATGGAGCTGACCTGTTCTGACATTCCATATGTTGATCCTTCACCACCTGTCCTTCCTCTTCAATGTCTCCCTTTTGACTGACACCTGTCCATTTAAACTCTAGACGGGCCTGCCCCAAAGTTATTAGTGCAGCCTCGCCTGGCAGCCGGCAAAAACTAGAGTTCTCAACAGGCCCAAAAATTAAGGCCCGGCCCTACCTGGGCCCTCATCAAACCCTGTACACTCAAGACACTGCCCCCGCTGCCACCCTTAGATCTCCAAATATGGAGCTGACCTGTTCTGACATTCCTTATGTTGATCTGACCTCGTCAAACCCTGTAGACTCAAGACACGCTCCATATAATATGGTCATTACAGAATTCATTCCATATGTTGATCTGACCCGCCATGCCAAAGCGCCAGCGCTCGCCCAGCAGTCTGCCGTCACCTAGGTGGATCATGCACGTGAGCTTCTCGCCCTCAGGGCATCTTACT
>NC_136791.1:34575281-34607781 GCF_951216825.1 Electrona antarctica
CCTTGTCATGATATAACTATAGTCTAGTTGGTGAGAGATCTCTGTTGTACCATTAATTAGAAATTGATAATCGATGACTTTGTACGGTCGGTGAGACAGCTCTCAAAGTCACTCATTCAGCATATGAACAAATTCAAAGCTGATTCAAAGCTGATTCTTTCAAAAACATCACAACACCAGTTTGTTTTTTATATTTAAAACAACTTCCTTTTGACCTCTCTCTCTCTCTCTCTCTCTCTCTCTCTCTCTCTCTCTCTCTCTCTCTCTCTCTCTCTCTCTCTCTCTCTCTCTCTCTCTCTCTCTCTCTCTCTCTCTCTCTCTCCTCTCTCTCTCACTCCTCTCTCCTCTCTCTCTCTCTCCTCTCTCATCTCTCTCTCTCTCTCTCTCTCTCTCTCTCTCTCTCTCTCTCTCTCTCTCTCTCTCTCTCTCTCTCTCTCGGCACCTTTGCGCAGTTTGCGGTTGCGTAAAATAGCAGCTTGCTGCTATTGAAATAGAAATTCAACACCAGAAAGTGTGGATTACATTTACCCTTGACTGCCTCAGATTTAATCGTTAGCATGTCAGACGTTCTGCCAGATCCAATCACGCTACGGTCAAAGTGAGTGCTGTGTGTTTTTTACACCTAAGTTGTATCCCCTCCAGATAAAATATCCATATACACATCACATTTTAATGAAGGCATAAATGAGTACCAGACTCTCCATTCATACAGTATAGTGTGCCATTCTCTGCTCACACCGCGTTAGCGTTGAGCTGTAGTCAAAGCACTACAATATTACAATACACTATATATATGTTACATCTATGTATCGCATTCGCCAGTGAGTTAATTAATGTACAGTACATTCACAGTGAGTATACGAGTGTATCATGTCTATTAACAGTCTATCAACACTGTGAATGAGATTTGTGTTAATGATGTGGATACCGAACATTGAATTTCTAAATATGAGCACAGAGTAGGGTGAGACTGTATTACTGATAACAGAGAATTATAAATGAAAATAGAGGAGAACACGCACGCACGCACGCACGCACGCACGCACGCACGCACGCACGCACGCACGCACGCACGCACGCACGAACGGAGCACGTGTTCTCTGGGTCTGTTCTGTTCTATTTGTGTTGCAGAAAGAAAGCTTTGGTATTGAACTGGGTTAACCCTGCTCACACGGACACGTTGCTCTCAAAAGCAACACCTGTGGGAAATCACTGGGTCGGCTAAGTCTCCACACTGATCTCAGAGACAGACAAGCAGAGAGACACAGACAGGCAGACAGGCAGACAGACGTGGTTGCGGTACTCTGTCACACCATCTGATTGAAAGCCACTCACGCAGGCTGACTGTCACTGCTTTCTGTATCCATCGTTTCAAAATAAAAGCCTCATGTCAAGCGTGCAGGTGGTACAGTGGTCAGCCCTGTACCACAGTGGTCAGCCCTGTACCACAGTGGTCAGCCCTGTACCACAGAGTTTAGGGGTTTGAATCCACCCCGGTGCATCCGGCTTCATCATCTATAGATACCAACACTATTGGCCCATGTTTGAGAGGGAAGCCGGACAGGGAGGGTGATATTTGTCCCTCTTGCAAAGTTGCACGTACTCCGACAGGCAGGGGCGGCACCTGTCAACAGGTCCTGGGCAGTATAGGACGAAGGCCCTACGTCTTTCTGGTGGGGGGATCCTCACTGGCAGGTGAGCCGCTAGGATACAACAGCAGTGTAAACACATGCAGAAATGTGTATATATGGGAAGGAATCATAATGACTACATTGGGGATAAATAAAAAAGCCACTACTAAGAAGTCACTACTGACCTTGTTTAAAAATACCCACATGGTTAACTGCAGGGCTAACAAGCATTGGTAGGCTACTGCACATTCATGTCTCTGTGTGTGTGTGTGTGTGTGTGTGTGTGTGTGTGTGTGTGTGTGTGTGTGTGTGTGTGTGTGTGTGTGTGTGTGTGTGTGAATGGTGCCGCCGCACAGGGCCTCGCGCATGCGAGGCCTCGCGCTAGTGTTTTTATTTTTTTTAAGAAACAATACTCGCATCGCAGCCCGTTCCGTCGCAGTTGATTTTTCACCTATTTAAGCTGCGGTCGGTTTGGAGCCGCCCAGCTTGTGATCTGGTAGATCGGCCGCGCCACCGCGCAACGCAGTCGAATTATACACACAATGGAAACGAAACAAAAACAAGTTGAACACATGTAGCCAGGCTAGTTGAGTGCACAACCGCTCCCGCTTACAAACAAAACGACTCGTCACAAGAGTGAAGTGAAAAGGTATGCTGTCATGACTCATGTCATGTAGGACTGTGTGTGGACAAAAAAGGTTTTATTTCAAATAATTAGTCACGCATGGACCGACGACCTCTCTCTCTCTCTCTCTCTCTCACTCTCGCCGCGCTCACACATACATAGACAAACACTCTCTCCTCCTCCCCCCCCACCCCCCCCCCCTCTCTCTCTCTCTCGCTGTCCAACTGGCTGCGCTTCGAGCGTGGCGGCGGCGGCCTTGGGGGGGGGGGTTGGGTATTTCTGGGGGCGCAATGCACCCCCTCATTTTAATCTGCTGGAGCAGCTGCTCCGTTTGCTCAATGGCTCAGGCGCGCCTGAGCTACACATATTATTTTATGTAGTAAAGTACGTCGGCTGAAGGTAATGTTAAAAGATAGCATAATTGCAGGGATTTTGCTCCATACTGAATGTACTGAATTACAGCAGTAGCGGTAGTGCTTCTCGCAAGTATCTGCTTTTGTAAACATTAAACTGCAGCTCCCACTTAAAGCCAGCATCACTTTGCTTCTAGCATTGTGTTTCCATACTGTACATTATCACAGCAGTTAGAAATATCTGTCAGTCAACAAATATAGGTATAAGAAAGCCTTCCAGCATGGAATTCTCCTTTAACTCATAAAGTGCGAGCGGATAGTATCTGTCTTGGACACAATGGTAGGCTACACACAAATGGTTAAGTAATCATAATTCACCAAAACACATCCCCACTGGGTCTGAATTATCTAGGCGTGCCTGTCTTGTTCTTGCAGCAGGACCCGACAGATTATGTAAAAAGAAAAAACGTTGAAACGTCGATATAAAAATAAAAAAGCCTTCTGAAAGAATATATATTCAAAGATTTGTGCCGCATTTTCACGTTTTTTCAAAAATATCAGACCTACAAGCTCGTTTAAAACTGCTAAAGCTCGTAGCAGTTTTAAACAGATATTCAAGATACTTTTTCATTTGCAGTGACACACACACAAGATAAGGGAGAAGAAAACACAACGTAGATGGATCTATATACGCACAAATCTCTTGAGCCTGAGATTAGTCATATTTTGTTTGAAATGGAAATAATGAAATGGTGAAAGTATCATGTGGGTGACTGTGCAGACCTCTTTGTCCATTTATGACACAGCGAGTGTCAAGGCAGCCCCCGAGGTCGATCCATGATGTAGTGAAACACCCCCAGACAGGTGGGTTTTAAGACTTAAGGCCCTGACACATTGAAAGCGTCAGACACTTGCGTCATCAAACACAAACATTGTTTTACGAAAGCACCAACCGAGTGGAGCAACACAGAAAAGCTAACCTTATTATTTCAAATGTATTTGATTTAACTTGTTTGTTTTCACTTGTTTGACCATCCTGTAAACACAAGGCCATCATCTACTGAATTGAGTAGATGATGTGAAGAGGCAGACACAGATGGCAGTCAGTGACGTGCGACAGTGATGCACTCACTTTAGACTCACAACTCACTTTAGACTACAAATATATGTTGCCTTCTAAAACGGTGCTATACTTTCCCAGTGCAATACTACACAAGCCAAGTGGAACTTGATTTAGTCTTAACCTTAAATACTTAAATAGATATACTTTGCACATCAGTACCTTTGCTCTTGTATTTATGTTTTATGCTCCGTTTCCCTTTGTAATGTAATGTGCTATACGCCACTGTCTGCTATTTTTGTTTGTATATGTTCTCTGTGGGGAATGCGGATGAAAATTAGCATCTTTTCTAAATCCGGTGTATTTACATTCCATTGTTTTGTAATGTTCATTAATAATAATAATAATCTTTATTTATATAGCACCTTTCATACATAAATGTAGCTCAAAGTGCTTTACAGAGCAGAAAAGATAATAAAAACAAAAGCAAGAAAAAACAGCATTAAAACAGGCATGCAGTTAAAACAATAGGACAATAACGCAGTGTCAAATCAGGCAAAGGCAGTGGTACAAAGATAAGAACAGATATTTTAAAACTCAACTAAAAGCAAGAGTAAAAAGGTGAGTCTTAAGCTGTGTCTTAAAATTGTCTATTGAGGGTGCCTGTCTCATCCGCAGTTGTAGTTATGAATAAGTAAGTAATATGAATGTCAGGGCCTTGAAGAGGTGATTGTTTTTTTGTTTTTGGGGAAAGATAAATGGCGGGGTGGAGATGGTGAAGAGGCCAACAGAGGGTCATGAACTGCTTTGGTTATCAAATGTTTTTGTGCCAAAGGCATACCAAACGGCAAGTAAAAATCAAAAAGACACACCTGTATTCATATTATGCCAAATAGCCTCTATAACACATGTTATCGCTTTTATTTAATTTACAAATGGCAAAATAAAAAGTGTAGCAACTTACACACAACTTTTTAAAAAACAATAGCTTATTGTGACCGGAGGTCGCAGTTAACTATGAAACCTTGCGTTTTTGACACCTAACCCACAATCCCTGTGACTCTGTCACGTAACTCAAATCCCCGTCACTCACCCCAGGCAAGCCCCCAGGTCATCGTGACATCACGTGACATCAGCCCCCATATATGGTGCCCAGGTCATTGTGATTTATTGGTCAAAGTTCATCCCATGCCAAAGCGACCGCACTCGCCAGCAGGCTGATGCGTGCACCCGCCGATCTGCCCCAGCAGTACGACCTCCACACTCTCACGTTGGAGACTGCCGACGAGCGGCGCCGTCGTCTGGGCAGGGAACGCCAGATGCGCCACCATCAGAGATCTAAAATGAAGGCCCGGCCCTATACCTGGGCCCTCATCAAACCCTGTACATTCAATACACTGCCACCGCTGCCACCCTTAGATCTCCATATATGGAGCTGACCTGTTCTGACATTCCATATCTTGAGCTGACCTCATCACACCCTGTACACTCAAGATACGCTCCATATATGGCCAGTGCACGCTATTTTCAGTTTTTTAAACATTGTGAAAGAAATATAAAATGATAATAATAAAAACAATAATAATGTAACATTTTAATATATTTTAGCCCATAATGACATGGCGGTGGGGGTCAGAATTTGTACAAAGTATTGATACAGCAAATACAAAATAAATAACAACAAAATAACGTTTCTTTGTAAACTGCATATTGCAATAAAAATATATAAGGTAAGTAAGTAGCCTTGGGAACCAACAGTTCCAGAGCCATGTGGCCCCAAAGGTCAGGACCAAATTTGACGTAGCATGCGGGCAGCTTGATCCAAGTATACAAACAAACACTCCCTGGACATGATGCTTGTTATGTCGCAGGGACCTGACCCCATCCCAACCCTTGATGCTGAGTGACAAGCAGGGAGGCACTGGGGTACCATTTTTAGAGCCTTTGGCAGACTCAGCTGGGGATTGCATAATGTGTGGTTGTCACAAAAGTCCCAAGGCACAGCTGGTCTCACGGCACACAGTGTGACTTGGAACAGCAGTGAACCACTAATGTATACTGGACACGGTGTACTAGGGTGGCAACTTTACTGTGCTGTATAATACACACTGGACAGGGCATATATGGTACAGTATAGGATAACATGGGAAAGGATGTGATATTCCATCCCGCCATGGGAGCGGTGTCAGCGCTGTGCGCTGTGCATTGATCAGATGTGATCAATGCATCTTGGCTGCATTGATTCTATGCATTCTATAGCTCATTCCAATCTAATCATCCTGGATACGTTCATATCGACGGAGAGATCCGCAAATGTACACAAATAGGAGAGAAGTAACGTTTGACCATGGGCTTGATTCACTGGAAATACACACAGCAGGCACAGGGATATGTTCTCCTCTTTTCTTTCCCCACATACAGTACAACCTCCTCACATCAATGAGATTTAGGTTCAAAAGTGGCCATGTTTGGAGGGGGGCAGTCGGTAGTGCTGTAGCCTCACTGTCACAGCTAGAAGGTCCTGGGTTCGATTCCTGTCTCGCCATGTCCCCTAGGGTAGGTACCCTCACAAAAATCATGCAGTAATCATGGTCTCTATACTGCCTCCCCCTGGTCAGCTGGGGAGCCTGATTGAGGGGAAAAGAACTGGTTGGAATAACGTGTTCCTTCCATGCGCTATATGTCCTACCGGGGAAACTCCGGCCTGTCAAGTGATAAGAAGCGCCCTGCTCACTCCTCATGCATTGAGGGAAGCATGAGCTCAGTCTGGGGCTATCCACGTTGTCAGAAGGAGAGTAACGGCCAGGATTACAGCTTAGGCGTTGGCACCCGGTGGAAAATGGGTTCCAAAATTGTGGGATAGAATTTTTTATTTAAAAGTGGCCATATTTCCCCTCTACAGTAAAATAAAAAAACAAAGTCTGCCATTCTGTTTTTTAATACATTTTTACTTTCTTTTTCTACTTTACATGTTACATGCATGCTCTCTCGGCCAATATGAAAGCGATATCAATGTTTTTATTATGGCAGCATTTGGACAATTTTGACAGACAGACATCTCACTTTCTCTAATGGACTCTGTCTATCGCCTGTGTCATCTTATCTACTATTCTATTTTGTTCACTCGATGTGTGAACCTCTCTCTCTCCTGAGTGTAAGCTTTCTGTTTTTCATTTCCCCTCCCACTCCAGCCCCTTGATCTCTTTCACCCATAACTTTCATTTATACCACCCAGATTAAAACGCGGGCGCGCGCGCGCACACACACACACACACACACACACACACACACACACACACACACACACACACACACACACACACACACACACACACACACACACACACACACACACACACACACACACACACACACACACACACACACACACACACACACACAGATTCAATCAACAATCTGTGAACAAATGTCGGAGTACACAATACATATCCTCCTCTCTCCTCCAGCTCTTATGTATATGCCTTTTCCTTTTTCCACCCTCTCTTTCTCTCTCTCTCTCTCTGTCTGTCTCCATGTCTCTGTGTCTTTGTCTCTCTCTCTCTCTGTGTCTCTCTTTCTCTCTCTCTCTGTCTCTCTCTCTGTCTCTCTTTCTCTCTCTCTGTCTCTCTTTCTCTCTCTCTGCACGTTCCTCTGTATTTTAATCACGCAGGAGCTTGCCCTCCATCTCCAACCATTCTTTTTTCTTTCTCGTTTCTCTCTCTCTCTTGCTCTTCTCTTCATCGCCCTCTCCCCATTACTCGTTTCTCTCTCTCTCTCTTGCTCTCCTCTTCATCGCCCTCTCCCCATTACTAGTTTCTCTCTCTCTCTTGCTCTCCTCTTCATCGCCCTCTCCCCATTACTAGTTTCTCTCTCTCTCTTGCTCTCCTCTTCATCGCCCTCTCCCCATTACTCGTTTCCTTCCCACCACTCAATTCTCCTCTTTTCTCCTTCCTCTCTCCCTCCGCTCCCAGATGGCCAGAGGAGGTGTCGGGTGGAGGCGATCCATCATGGCTGCCAGGCGGGTGGAGTACTGTACCCTGCAGAGCAGTCACGTCAACACGTGATCCCCTTTGTTTCTGAAGATCACCTTATCTGTCTGTCAGTCATATTATTATTAACCCTTGGCTATTCGGGGTGCACCCATGTGGAAATGCTTGTCCGATACCGATACCGATGTTAAAAAAAACAATCTAGCCGATAGCCGATAGTCACCGATGCCAATGTTTGTATTTTTCCAAATGGTAGCCCGGGCTGTTAATATGCAAAATCGATTTGGACCCCGTCGTTTATAAGGAACTAGGCTGCTATTTGCAGTAGGCCGTTATTTATTTTTGCACCGGTCTGCACCGGGCCATTATTTGGTTACAGTTCCTGTCGAGCATGTTTTTTAGTGCAAACTTAAAAGGTATGATATACATACATAGCAGGCAAAGTCTTTTGTCTTTTTGATTTAATATTAAGAATAGGGGAGCTTAGGCAGTTACTGCTGCTTAATTGATTTGACCCAGATTCGTGCAAACAGACTGGTAGCACAGCTGTGTAAAATTCTAATATTACAGTATATAGATTTTAAAAGGCTGTCATATACTCTGAGTATATTCTTTAAAATGAGGTTTGGCCTTATAGATCAAAAATACATGTGCTCAGTTTTTTAATGAATACATTTGCAACTATTTGAATAAAGGTTGTACACATCAGTGAAATGAACCGCTGGGAAAATCCCTAATTGAGAGAGTGCAGGCCTAACAAGCCACCACAGCTCATGAAATATAGGCTGCATGGCTAACAGGGCTTAGTGCTTACCCTACCATCTCTCTCCTTGCTCTGACTCTAGGACTTATACACCCATGGAAAATTGAAAATATAAATTTCCTATTTCAGTATATACCATTTGGAATTATAACAATCGATTGGCTGAGTATAGCACAAGTTATATCTCAACCTTTTGCGCGACGGGCCATTGCGCTGAGGACTGTGGTGGCGGTGTTTTACCTATACTTGTGAGGACCTCTGCTTGGATTCATGGTGAGTGCGCACCGAAAATACTCAAAATAGTAAGCTCACAACGCGCTGCATGTGGACGCAGCAACACTATAGATACACGGGATGACAATAAACATTTCACAGAATTTATACCACTTTGAATTAAAACAATTGGTTGTGCATAAGCTGAGTATGGCACGAATGATTATTTTGGGGATGTGGACTTGTGGAGTGCTGTTGTGAGGTGGTGAGGACACGGTGAGAGGCGTGCAGAAAATAGGAGAGCTGCAAACTCAACACGCTGTGTATATATATACGTTAATAGAAATGAGGCTGACTGAGTTTGCGCGTATACGGACGAGTAGCCTACTTGTTATTATTGTATTTGTTATTGCCATCGGTGAAAGTCAAGTTTTTTTACTGATGCGCCGATGGCAGTTAACAAGGCAAACATCGGCTCCTACCGATTGTCGGCCGATGCATCGGTGCACCCCTAATATATATATATATATATATATATATATATATATATTAGTGGTGGGCATAGATTTTTTTTTAATCTCGATTAATCTCACTGCAATCCTGGAGTTAATCTCGATTAATCTAAAATGGCTCATTTGAACTCTGCCGAAGGCATTCAAAATACGTGCGCTAAATAATGACCAGAAGTAAGTCCTTGTGAACAGGTTTAGACCAGGAGCCCTAATTATGGATACAACTAGCCAATTAATACCTTATGTTTCATATTGAGAGATTTGTAGAACTGTTCACAGTGTTGCCAAGTCTAGTCATTATAAGCTACTTTGAACTTGTCTGTAAAGTTTCTTTAAAATATTGGTGGTCCTTGACATGAAAATGCTGGAGAACCACTACTCTAAAACAACATTGGACAATTATGTTTGACAGTCAGCACTATACAGTAGTTGCTTATTTTAGACTTATTTTCTGACTTTTTCGGATTTTCTGATCTAGCTAGCCTGTTAACATTTTCATAGACCTGGTTGCTTGTTTCTCTCTCAGTCACAAAATGTGGCAACCCTGGTCAAAGCTGTGTATGTTGTGATGCATGGGTGGTGGTTTAGCTTAGGACACAACAGCTAACATGATGGAATGGAATATGGATATGGACTTATGGCTCCATCTGCCTCTTTCTTTTCTAGTAAGTAGAACTTTTTGTTGGCATGGCTGTTTACCGTCCCTCTCACAGACTACACAGGGAGTCAGGGACGAGTGCACTGACTCCGTCTCCATGCACTCTCTGTCTCCGCCTCCTCTCTACAGGCCGTGTTCGGAAATACCACACTCGCCTATTAGTTTGCATTGCACAGTGGGCTCAGTGCGCTATTTCCGAACGTGCCCACAGTCTCTCTCACACACACACACACACACACACACACACACACACACACACACACACACACACACACACACACACACACACACACACACACACACACACACACACACACACACACACACACACACACACACACACACACACACACACACACACACACACACACACACACACACACACACACACACACACACACACACAGCCTGCCTCCTGGCCGCTGCAGACCCAGCTCCCAGACCCAATTTTTGAGAATAGATTAACGGCGATATTTTCTTTTATCGCGCGATAAGAGTCTCGCATTAACGCAGCACGTTAACACCGATAACATATACATATATACAGTATACTGTATATATATATATATATACACAGTATATATATATATATATATATATAGAGAGAGAGAGAGAGAGAGAGAGAGAGAGAGAGAGAGAGAGAATATGTGAACACCACACATTCAATGCCGTCTCACCGGATTTAGCAAGAATGCTAGTTTATATATATATATATATATATATATATATATTGCATAGAGAGAGAGAGAGAGAGAGAGAGAGAGAGATACAGATGAATAGATTCACACATTGAGACAAATAGATAGATACAGATGGATAAATACATTGAGACAAATAGCGATGAATAGTTGCATAGATATACAGGCATACATAGAGACAAATATATAGTTAGTTACAGATGAATAGATACATACGTACATACATACATAGAGAAAAACAGCTAGTTACAGATGAGTATAGGCCCACAATCATACAGACATGGACATAATACAGACAAATAGATACCATTTCCAATGCCATGCATGAGGTACTGTAGAAAAGCTAATTAAAGTCTATGCTGACAGACAGACCTAGTGTAACATGGAGTGCAGCTGGGTGAGCAGCAGGGAGTGGGCACTCTACACAGGCCTGTCATGTGAGGGTTCTAATCTATGGAGAGTTCTTGCTGTATCTGTATCTGATTCATGTCAACCATAATCCAAATGTACATTTAACGACATTGGCCACTGCATGCATGCAGAATCCTAATTCTAAATACAGCTCATTGTAACAACGCTCAACCTGGCGTCCCAAGTTTGGGCATAATAGGCAAATATTTTTCCAATAAAACATAAACAATGTAATGATCAAAAAGCCCACAACGCAGTGCACTGCAACACATTGTGAACAGCTACATTTGCTATCCGTCCTACAACAAAACATAGGGCCTAAGTGGTTACGGATTAAGGATAAGGATAAGTCCTCAGCATGCTTCTGTTGAATAAAGTAGTGCCCAGTGAATCAAACCAAAACCAGCCACTGATGACTCAAACGTCAGGTCATGGATTATGGGAAACGGCACATATGATTGTGCAGGTCTACTTTAAGTGTTAAGCCTGATTTATATGTCTGACACCGGAAATAGCCAAGCTTGTAGGTCGGCTGTTTTCGGCGTGCGACACCGCCGTGCGACAGAGCTTACATCAGACTTTCGTATAATTGGGTTGAAAGGACGTGTTTTCAATGCATTAGAAGGTTAATCCGGGACAGCCCAGGTTGTACTGTATCAGGTTGTACTGTATTTGAAACCTGCACAGAGTCATGATTCAGGTGTGAAACTATATTTCATGTATTATAACCGACTGTTGTGAACATGATGGGCAGATTGGGCACTATTAGGAAACTAGGGCAGGGGGAAAAAGAGACCTATATCCTTTGATGCAAACCAAAGTGATTTTAAAGAGGGTCTTTATGGGCCTAACGGCACGGACATAGAGTAGATAATATATAATGTGATCTCATTTCTAAGCCTCGTTCTTGCCAATAGCACTTCTCTGACACTATTGTGTTGATGTGGTTGCTTGGAACAATGCAAGCCTTTAAAACAATCTGTGAATTGACAATCTAACTGTGTCCCTTTCGAGTTACTGTCACGCCTCCCTGTGTCCCCATCTTCTGCTTCCGTGCAACCTGCAAGAGTTCAGTTCAGAGTTGCAATGAAGCAACTTGTCTTCCGTCTCTCTCTCTCAATTCAAAAGGCTTTGTTTATTGGCAAAATACGTTGATATTGCCCAGTATTTATGTACATAAAAGGGAATAAACTAAACAATTGTGTAAACAGAGCTGTTCCATTGGAACTTAGGACAATTACTGTAGCTTGCAAAACCAAAATAATTGTGCTTTTGCTATCAGAAATTCACAACACGTTGGTAAGGTTATCTTGGGATACACAAATTGCATTGACGTTTCAATGTTTTGCATTCACTTCATATCAAACCTGTGGGACAAGTAGCAGCAGTTTATCCAATGTGTTTGAAGATATTTTCTGTGTGTCTCTCTCTCTCTCTCTCTCTCTCTCTCTCTCTCTCTCTCTCTCTCTCTCTCTCTCTCTCTCTCTCTCTCTCTCTCTCTCTCTCTCTCTCTCTCTCTCTCTCTCTCTCTCTCTCTCTCTCTCTCTCTCTCTCTCTCTCTCTCTCTCTCTCTCTCTCTCTCTCTCACTGTGTGACTACACTACAACATCCTGAGTGCAGATGAGCTCAGTGTAAAAATGGAGTGTGTTAAATAAACAGATAGGACTTTACAGTGTATACATCCCCTGTAGGAAGCCTTCGCTGGCGACACCCCCGCAGAGCACTGGAATTAATCTGCCCGTATGAAGAGAGAGGGAGAGAGAGATAGAGAGAGAGAGAGAGAGAACCACAAACAGCAGAGATGGGTGAGACGGTCAAACGTTCACGTTTGTTGCCATGGCTACTCTCATCGTTTCTCCAAAAGGAATAACTTTTTGGCAGCTGAGGAAAACATTGATTAATGTTTCCAATTCCCAGCTTTTCTTTTTCCCTTTCCGTTTAATATGCCACAGCCACGCTGCCATGGTTACGGGTTCAGATTCCTGTGTAGGGGAAGGAATTAAAGGGATATTTTACAGTTTTACAATTTTTTTAAAGTTTTTTTTAAAGTGAAATATCCCTTTTACACTTCCAGTTAGTGGTGGAAATTAACTAAGTGCATCTACTCAAGTACTGTACTTTTAATTTTCTTTAAATTAGATTTATATTGAGCGCTAATATATTATTAAAGTCTAACTACGGTATATGATCCAAAAAGTGTTCATATTTTGAACGAGAGGCGGATGAGGAGCAGAAATGAAGCGCTAGTATATCCATCAGATCAAAACCACGGAGGGCGCCCTGCATTAGGAGAGACGAGGCATTCTTTCTGCCGTGCTAACAGCTAAGTGAACGGTAAGCTAATATGACCGCGAAGTACGGTGGCCGAGAGTCGGACTGAAAAATAAGAAAAAGGAAAAAACATCAGAATATTCTTCTCTCGCCTGGTATCATTGAGGATGCGCTAGGATGTGTACACACGTCCAATGCATCCCTTGATTGGATTCCCTATGACGTTTCCAGACGTCCTACGGATGGAATGTGTTAAACGCCATTAACAATAAAGAGCAGTGGCGTGCACAGACATTTAGAGGGGCAGGTGCTCAAGTGAAAAAGGGGCTGGCGCCTTTAAGAAAACGCCATAGACAATAAAGTGTTTGTGTTGAGGACTGAAACAAACATTAGCACCCGTTGCTTAAACAAACATTATGTTGTAATAGATGATAAGAGCGCCCCTCACTTCACACGGGTGTGATTTTTTTCAATTGTATCGCTTTGCAAAAACTTTCAGTACTTTTTGCGACCGTATAGGTTGCACATTACTATGAAAACCTGCAAAATCTGTCCGTCCGTCAGGTATGTCACGCCTCCATGTATGGTTGTCAGTCCATTACGCCTTGTGACATCACGTGCCTCCATATGTTTGTCAGTCCATTACGCTTCGTGACATCATGCCTCGGGACACGTCACACCAACATATGGGCTCCATATATCAAGATCACGATACTGACCTCATCAAACCCTGGATAGCCATACATGGAGAAGACTGGACATCACCTAGATCTGCATATTAAACCTCAAATC
The DNA here is from genome assembly GCF_951216825.1 of Electrona antarctica. Taxonomy (NCBI): domain Eukaryota; kingdom Metazoa; phylum Chordata; class Actinopteri; order Myctophiformes; family Myctophidae; genus Electrona; species Electrona antarctica. Next base: position 34,589,258 of record NC_136791.1, read on the forward strand.
CTTAGATCTCCATATATGGAGCTGACCTGTTCTGACATTCCATATGTTGATCCTTCACCACCTGTCCTTCCTCTTCAATGTCTCCCTTTTGACTGACACCTGTCCATTTAAACTCTAGACGGGCCTGCCCCAAAGTTATTAGTGCAGCCTCGCCTGGCAGCCGGCAAAAACTAGAGTTCTCAACAGGCCCAAAAATTAAGGCCCGGCCCTACCTGGGCCCTCATCAAACCCTGTACACTCAAGACACTGCCCCCGCTGCCACCCTTAGATCTCCAAATATGGAGCTGACCTGTTGTACTTTTATACCCAAGTGAAATTTTGAATACAAGACTTTTACTTGTAACAGAATATTTCTATATTGGATACTTTTACATAAGTAAATATTCAGAGTACGTTTTTCCACTACTGCTTCCAGTGTTAGAGGGTCCATTCCGTTGTGTAGCTCAGTGGGTAGAGAATGTCAATGACACTTCTGTGGGGTTGAAGAATAACATATTTTTTTTCCATTGATGTACTGCATGTACGTAACAGAAGTATGGCTACTTTAATGCTTTTCTACATTTGCCTGTTTAGCAGTTATAAAGTGTTGTTTTGTTTTTCCTTTTCTCGATCGCATTTTGACATTGATGGATTACGTTGATGGAGGCATGTCCCAAACAACTCACTGTGGTCACCCATGCTAAAAATGTATGCAGTGGAGATTTATGTGATGCAAATTACGAAATACAACGGGGGCAATGTGGAGATGTGATGATTTCACGGGACAGGGAAACAATACACAGTGACATAAAGAGCGCACCTATATCACTGGCAAATGGCTCCATTTAAACTGTTAATATATCAGGAGGCCTCCACCACAAGATGGTCCAGCTTTGATGGGATCGCGCTCGGGCAGATAGCGGTAATGAAATGCAGTCAGGTGTGTTTCCATTTGCATGCCATGAAGGCAGGATGACACTCGTGAAGATTATGTATTTGCTGACAGCGAGGAGGATCATTTTGGAGTCGGTGCTTGGTGGAGTAGAAAATCACTGTTGGAAATTCCGCATGGAGAAGCAAAATAAACACGCGGGCATCAATCTATTATCTTTTCCGAGGAGGAGCCCCCCCCACCCCCCCCACCCCCTCCTATCTGCTCTCCCCATGGTGAAATGCAGGTGTCATTTTTCAATTCATGCACACCTCCCCTGTCCCCTCCCCAATAGTGATCATGACCACAGCACATCTTATTCCTGGAGCGCACCCTCCCAAACTGCCTTCCTGCATCTCTATCTCTCTCTCTCTCTCATTTGTACACTCTCAGAGTTCAATTAACATTGATTTTACGATAGAGCCTAATGCATGTCAAACTGGGGGTCCTTGAAAATAAATGGGATGAGAATCACTGCTAGAGCCGTACAAATCTTCTCTTGTGGGGGTACTTGGCATAAATTGTCTAATGGGGGCTGCGGGGCTAATTAGTGTCAATTTGGGGGTCCTTGACATGAAAAAGTTTGGGAACCAGTGACTTACAGCGTGAACTCAACACACATTTTACAGGCTACAATATTACAATGTTGACAAGGTGGACTGTTGCCATTGTCGTCGTCGTGTCCCCCCCCCCCCCCCCCCCCAGGATATGTTTCCAGGTCACAACAGGAAAGACTAGTGTGAAATGCATCAGCATGAGTAAACGATACTGAAGAGTAGCTCTCCACTATTTCTACTCCATGGGTATACAGTAAGTGCTACCATATCAGGGTCTGTTAATGATAGCATGTGAACACTCACAGGCGTCTGAGCAACACTTTAAGTGTAGAAATATCAATACCTGTCTCCCGCCGAACAAGAGCTTATTGGATATTCACATGACTCCGCTCACACACGCACGCACGCACGCACACAGGTGTACACACAGACGCATGCACGTATATCTGATAACATTTAATTGAATATTCACCTCTCCTCTATAATACCGTATACCGTTTTGTGTGAATTGTGAGGAGCTAGTGTATCTGTCTCTCATTATCTCACACTTCTCATTTCAGGACCGCACACGCACGCACGCACGCGCACACACGCACACACACACACACACACACACACACACACACACACACACACACACACACACACACACACACACACACACACACACACACATCCAGACTGAACACAACTGCCAAGCTTTATCTTCCTTCTACTGACACATTCATAGGGAGACACAGTCAATGGGGCTTACAGGTTTTTATCTTGTCAGCAATGACCTCTATTTGAATTCCAAAACATCATATGATAACATTGCAACTTTGTTTTATATTGAGCAGTTCCCTTTACCACTACTGAAATACAGTCATATAGCTCATGTATAGATTTGAATTGTGTTTCATTGTCTCCACCAGGCCGAAGGCATGGGGAGAGAGTATGTTTTGCACTCCGTCCGTCCGTGTGTCCGTCCGTCCGTCCGTCCGTCCGTCCGTCCGTGTGTCCGTCTGTGATCAGCTAATCTCCGGCACCGTTAACCCGGTCGATGCCAAATTTTGCACACACACTCCCTGGATGCCAACGATGAACCTCTGCCCCAAAATTTCCAGAACGGCCTGTTATAGCGCCACCAGGAGGCCGCTTTGTGCAAAACAAGTTTTTGGACAGTACACCTACAGATTTTGTCCAAACATCACGCAAATTGGTACACAGTCTCTCTAGAGCCATTCAACGAAACGGGTCTTTCAGATTTCTCAGACTCCATCCTAATTGGCTAAGATTGGCTTCCAAAGCAAGCAGGAGTGCTCAGTTTCAAACAAAATGCTGCAAATCATGAACACATCGTGTGATTTCCGTGAAATTGTGCACACACATTCCCACTAGGCCGAGGAAGAAATGCCACATGAACATTTTCAACTCAGCCTCATGGTGGCGCTATAACTGGCAGAAAAGTGTTTTTACCTCTAACTGCACGGATCTGTGGATAACTTTGTATGCCAACTCCCTAGAGGCCAAGGAAAAACCTTTGCCTGGATTTTTTCACATCTGCTCTTTATAGCGCCACCAGGAGGCCGACATATGTAAAACACATTTTCTAATATTACTCCTTCAGATTTTATCCAAATTTCACGCAAATCGGTACACATGCTCTCCATAGTCATGTGATCAAGACGGGTTTGTTTGATTTCTCATAATCCACCCTCATTGGCTACGATTGGCTTCTAAACTTTTCAGGAGTAGCCCGCTTTGTACCCATTTTGTACAAATCGCCGATTGTCCGATTGTGGTGAAACTGCATGCATATTCCCACTAGGCTTTGGAAGAAATGCCACTTGACAGTTTTCAAATCAGCCTCATGGTGGCGCTACAACAGGCCAAGCCACGTCACACACACGCACGCATGTACGCACGCGCACACACACGTTTATATTGCTCCTAAACATTTTGCCAAACATCACACTCACACTCCTATCCTCCTGGTGGAGACCTGTGCCCAGAAGGGCACTTTTTCTAGTTTATAATGTGGTGGGAGAAAAGACACACTTGTTGAGAACAACAATGAAATCAGCAGATAAATAGACTGCCAGATTTCTCCGTTTCTAGCGACTTCACAGTTACATAACCCACTGAGGAGGCACACAACCCACTCGAGCATATCTGCCTGAACTTGCAGATTATGCATCATTCACTTTTGTGACTTGTGCTACTTATTATAATATAGCCATGTACTGTATACAATTTACAATTTAGGCATTTAGCAGATTATCTTAATCCAGAGAGACAGCACATGGTAATACTGTACAGTACATCAAATACACAGAAATAGTCATCAAGAATCATAAGCAAGCTAAGAGCCTAACATCCGTCTAACGGAATAATGAAACTATGCATATACACTATATTGCCATGCTTTTTGTTCTTGCTTAATGTAAATCGGTCTGGATTAAGAGCGTCTGCTAAATGCCTAAATTGTAAATTGATAGGGTGCTATGTCTACATAAAATGCTATCTAAATTACATAAGCTGAGCCTTTGCATACGCCTGTTAGTTGCTGCGAGAGTGAGGTCTAGCCAACACCAACTCGGGATTCCTGGATCGCTGCCCTCCACAAATTCCTATCCAACATCAGGTTCTTGAGCTCTGCAGTGTTGTTAGCCAAGCTGTCGCGCCGCAGCACGTCTACATAGGTGGTACGCTTCTTTCCCCTCCTGGTTTTGCCCTGGGTTGGCTTGTAAGGCCTTACAGTATACGCCTGTAAGGTTGTTGAGGCTAGGGCAAGTGCTATGGCAAGTGCTATACAGGCTAAGATGGAGTCTGAAGAGGTGGGTTTTCAGACTACGGCAGAAGCTTGGGAGTGAGTCTGCAGTTCTGATTGCAGTGGGAAGTGCATTCCATAGTTTTGGAGCCAGAAGGGAGAAGAGTTTGGGACATGTGGAGCGATGTCCTGGCGTTTTTAGTGAATGTTCTTCCAGCTTCACTGCATTGGCTGATCTGAGCATGCGGTATCACAGTTTCACAATCTATGTCTGTGCAGATGCAATTGTGTATTCTATGTTGTAGACTTGTAAATTCATTTTCAGGGAGAGAATGATCAACAGACATCAGACATCTCTTTAATTTAATTCAAGCTCAATTTGCACCAAGGAAGTGTCCAGGTTGTCTTGATATAAGATAATTAAAATACAGTGGCATGATCCCGGAACAATGGAAAACTGTCCGAAAAGCAAAGTGATGGAATCTGCTGTCACATACTGTATTATCTCTGTTATCTCTGTTTAGACAGGTTTCATCCCATCCATATATGCTTGAAAAAGATGCTGAAGTGTGTGTTGTTCTAGATATAAAGGGCACATTTGACAAGGTCTGGCATGATGGCCTTTGTGTAAAGCTCACATCAAAGGGCATAACTGTAAAACCACCCGGCTACATAATTACCTTCAGGGAAGAGCAATCTGAGTCATTCTCTTTGGTATTCATCAATGCATCAGTACCTCATGGGATCCATTCTTCTCAGCCCATTACTATTCTCCATCTTTATAGATGACGTTGTGGAACAATAGGAAACAACATGATTGTCTACCCACCAGAGTCGTATAGAGAGAGTGTGGAACAGGTGACCTCATATAAGTACTTCTTTTGATTCTCAGATAAACTGGGCCAACCAAGTTGACTCCGTTTGTCCCCGAATTAACCAGCGCATGCACTCTGAGAAGGCTCAGGGTCCATGGCGTGGCAACAAACATCATGCTACTGTTCTACAGGGCAAACATAGAATCCATCGTCCGTTATGGCATCACCACATGGTTTGGTAACCTGTCCGTCAAACTCAAATCCCAACTTCAAAACCTAGTCAAGATAGGGCTGGAAAAATTATAGGTATGCAATTATAGGTATCTCTTCAAGAGATATTTGAGAGTACAGTGAGGAAGCAGGGCCTCAAAATCACTCCACATCCTCCATAAAGAATATGAGTTGATGCCGTCTGGCAGACGGTACAGATCACCATACTGTAAGCTCAACAGATATAAATTCTCCTTTGTTCCACTGTCAATCAAAGCACTCAATAAAGATAAGTAACTACTGGGGGAAACGGGGAAGACCTTATGATGGGAGAGTGCAATACTGTACTACTTGAACCTCTTGATATATTTGCACAGTGTGGGTATTCTTTGTACTATGAACTGTATTTTTGAGTGGTGTAAACCACTCCTACAACTGGCTTTGTTAGTTTACGTGTCTGTCTGTCTGTTCGTACCAAAAAATGAGCATGGTTGCTATGGTCACCCAGTTCACACGGGTGTGATTTCATTACGTCAGACCACAGCTGATCAGTCTATATAAGACCTTACACCACTCAGTTCACACGGAAGGGATTTTTTGTACTATGCTGTGTGTGTATCTATGTATGTATGTAATGTATAAGGCTGTCTCTTGGTGCCCAAGACAAATTTCTCCTCGGAGACAATAAAGGCTAATTAAATTGAATTGAATACAACACCCAGGTCAGAAGGTCAGAAGCATCATGGAGTATCCTATCTTGCCTGGATAAATAATGCATGAAGGGTGTATACTGCTGTCTATACTGTCGTTTTGTTCATTATTGATGGTACTTGTTTCTTGTGCGATGTCTTTACCCTGTTGTAGGCACTAGGCCTATCTACAGTACTGTTTCTTGCCCTAACTAGTGCTACCTTTGCCGACTGAATCTCCCTATCAATGAAGGTCTTATCTTATGAATGCCTCACAAAATACTTAGGTAAGCTATCATCCCGAAAAAAACACAAAACATCATCAGTGTGGATGAGGGATATGATGCCATCACCAAGCTAAGTCATCACAGAACAAAATTTTGGTGGTCAAATGCGGAAGTGCAACCGAGCGCTCAATGTTAAAGCCCAGCTGCACAGGGTTTCCCGGTCATGAATCCACGGGTCCGCCTGTAGTCCCTCCTCCTACCACTAGGACCCAGAGCTTCAACGTTGAATAGCCTCACTGGCCCCTTGGCCCTGTCGCTCCTCAGGTTGAACTGGAGGTTAACACCAAACCATGCCCTGACGCTCCTCAGATTGAACTGGAGGTTAACACCAAACCATGCCCTGACGCTCCTCAGATCTGAAAGCTCATGGCACAGGTTGAACTGGAGGTTAACACCAAACCATGCCCTGACGCTCCTCAGAGCTACCACCAAATGACTCGACAGGAGCCATGCATCTCCACTCTGCTTTAACAACACAGAACAGACTTCCACCTGCTGCTTGTTGGGGACATGTCACATCAAGTTATTGTTCTTCAAGGAGAGACTGAACAAACACCTCCTCAGTATGAGACTGCCCACAAATACACAAATCAGTTAAAATATACCGGTATACAAAGAATATATATTTGTTTTCCTGCTGTTGCAGAGGGTCTTTCCTGCTGTTGCAGAGGGTCTTGTGTTGAAGAGGGTCTACTACAGTATATGCAATCATTTCACTGTTACATTGTGAGTGCATAAGACAACAAAAATCAATGATCCTTGACTTTGTACTCGTGCCTTTTATGTAGTCAGGACATCACATGCAAACCACACCACATCACTTATAGGATGCATTCAGATCACACTCTTCCAGCAGGTGTCCCCCATGGGGAGGAACCGCTGACCACCAGCACTTTCCTCCCTCCTCAGTTTCACTGCATGCAATGCAAGGTAGCGAATGGTGTCGGGGAAACGGCAGATAGCCGCGCTCTCTTAAATGGCTATGCTCGATTTCCTGCCTGCCTCTGACCTCCCGCGGGCATGAGTAGACAAAAGATAGATGTACGTTTGACTCGGAGCTGGATAGAGAGACACTGAGAGGCAAAGACATGAGGCGAAGGGTGGGGGGGTGGGGGGGGTTTCTGGGGTGGAGAGAGATTGAGGAAGCACTCATCCATGGTGTGTGTGTGTGTGTGTGTGTGTGTGTGTGTGTGTGTGTGTGTGTGTGTGTGTGTGTGTGTGTGTGTGTGTGTGTGTGTGTATGTGTGTGCGCGTGCGTGCGTGCGTGCGTGCGTGCGTGCGTGCGTGCGTGCGTGCGTGCGTGCGTGCGTGCGTGCGTGCGCATGCATGTGTGTGTGTGTGCATGTCCTCCCATCGGCCCCTGGAAGAAGAAACTGTGTAGTTTGTGTTCCGGATGGGCCTCTATCAAGACTGAAGGGGAGGAGGGGTAGGGAGGAGGGGTAAGGAGGAGGAGGGGTAGGGAGGAAATGGAGGTGCAATAGTGCATCATACTTTTTCTTGAAAGACAATGGCCGCTAAAAGAACACTTGCACAGTAAAATCCTGTTACAGTATATCACTCTGAACTATTTTAGAGTAACATTTACAATCCAGATTTGATTCTGTGGTCTGTGGTCTCCACACAGTAGCGTGCTGGTGCTGCGATGTCAATACAGTAGATGATCTACAAGCTCACAACCGGTTGTGAACTGCTGCTGAGTTGTGAGCTTGTAGATCAGCTATTTACAGCAAGCAGTCTTAATAGGCTGTATTATTATGGAGTATAACTGAAAGTGAAAGTTGAGGCTTTCATTGACTGGCCTAGAAAGGATATATGTGTATATAACAGTATCATTCTCCAGGGCTATGAGATACTATACATAATATTTTCAATAATAGTATTTACAATACTATTATTGAAAATATTTTGCAGAAACAAAAACAACAAAAATCCATGAAATAGCTTTTTCTTTTTTTCTTCTTTCTTTTTTTTGCTATTTCAATAACAATCTGAGCTGACTTTCTTCTGTAAGAGATTTCCTCCTATGTAGGCGTTAACATAACCAAATCTAGTGGCATTGGACAGTGTAACATCATTGATGACTGAGTGATTGCTCATTAATCTTACAAATAAGAGCTGGTGAATAGCTGTGCATATTTCAAACAGTGGCATGATTGGTAGTTTGGTACTAAGTTGATGGTCCAGTGGTCAACTCATTCTATAAGATAATTAGTATTATTAGTATGCGTTATTTCAGATTGTTCAACACAAACAGATCTGGGATAGTGTGTGAGAAGTTTCATATTAGCAGTGATTTATGAACTGACAAGTGGTAGGCTCATAAGCACTTTGTCACAAGGACCAATGATCAATGGAGTGTCATTTCAGTATTTTGCCCTTTATTTGTTATACTGTATATCAGCCAGCCAGCTAGCCAGCCATTCAAACCCTTGATTAGTCATCCTGTTATAGTCAGTCAATCTGCCAGTGGCTAACTGAGTCTAGTCCCAAAATGGGTGCATGTAATCTCTAAATCCTTGGCTAATAATGTGCTTGGAAAAAAGTAGTATGTTCTGTGTCCGACCATTAGTATAATTGCACTGTGGGAAGGAGGTTCACGTCTGTCTCCAGAGTGCCTTGCAGAGTGACACAGGGTTGACAGAGCAAGATTGTTAGCATGCTATGGTCAGCACAAGCCTTCTCTAACGGATCCCTTCACTAGGCTTTACAGCTCCATTAATTTTCTCCTGTGTCAGCCTGAAGCCGAGCAGCTTTCTCTCCACTTCCACTGTTAGAGCACAGTCTAATAGACGCCTTAACAGACGACGTCACACTGATAAGCACCAGCATGCGCGCGCATAGCGGCAGCACAAGAACCCTTCCTCTCAGATGCAATGGAAAAGTTCTAGCTGCACTCACGTGTAAAAAATGCCCCATCAAACTTTCAGATGCTGTTTTTCTCCCAATGTGGAGAAATATATAATCCTTGGTTTCTGTTGTGTTTGAACAATAATAGCAATTCAAAACAGTTGTCCTCAAAACCACACCTCCAGTCGCTGTCATAAGAACGGGAGGTGCGCTCATGAACAACACGGCAGCAGAGCCTATTTGTGCACGGCTGCACGCGCACCTGCAGCCCATCAAGTATAATTTATGCTTTGTCCCACGATGGTGATCTCTACGCACGCAGACCTCTACGCTCACAACAGTCGCATCTGCGATGCGATGTGAGCTTGTATATCAGCTGTTCTCTGTGCGCAATACTGTTGGGCTTTGAAGTATAAATGTCTGTCTCCTAGGGTGCATCTCACTAGCCAACTCACAAGAGGAGGTTGAATTCACTGAAACCAGCGCTCCCCAAAACAACAGGTTTGGAATGCATTACATGAACCCGTGCGCCCAGTCCTAATGTTTGTAAACAAATAATTGGTCTATAGAACACTGCATGACAGAAAACATTCAACAGAACACAATAGAATGCCTTTAGTAAGCAATTCACGTTTTTAAACTATTTCATAATCATAATGCTTAATGATTCTTGGTTCAATCAAGCCTCGGTTCAATCAAGCTCAATTATGTGCAGTGCATAACACTTCAACCCTGCAGGACGTACTTCATTGAGTGGGGTCCCCCACGCAGCGGTCTAATCTTTTTCTTTGCCAAACATAGCTTCAAGCTCACAACACGTTGTGTGACAACTTGAGGTAATAATGGATTGTGAGATTGTAGATGATTTCCCACAGAATGTTCACCTACTGTATTGTTGTTGAATGTTCACTGATTATTAATTATGCACTGCCAGCATAGTGGTTAACTGACAGGGAGCACTAGGCTAATATCCTCCGCAGGTTGGTTTTAAAATAGGGTGACCCAGAAAGAAGCAGGTGCATGAGCTACGCTACACTCAGACCAATTAGCAACAACACTTAAGATGAATGACAGTCCCTTTCTGCTTCTGTTTTTGCGTACTTGTCGACATGGACAGCTTATTAGCGTGTCAGTCGTGGCACATGCACGCCACGGCAATGGCTGAAAGGCCCAGCAGATGCTGTTGGCGCTAACTTGTTGTATTGTATCATCCGCAGAATAAAACAACCAAAGCCTGCTTCTCTCAAATTAATTCCTACAAATAACCACTTGGGGAAAACGCTCAACATAACAAAGCTTAAGACACAGCATCACCATCAGAGTCTGGCCCCACATTCCACACTAAAGTAAAAAATCACACCCGTGTGAAGTGAGTGGTGCAACTCCGTATGGGGGTCCCCGGGGGGTCCCCGGAAGTTGCAGATCCACAGGAACATGCCCAGGGTGCCGGCCCAGTTCCGGCGAGCTGCCCCGGTCGAGAAATTACAGAGTTACCATGTGGGGGTCCCCGAGGGGTCCTCGGAACATCCAGACCCCCACTGGCGGAACAACCCGGTACCGGGCCGGGGGGGTGACCGCACGATCGGGCCTCGCCGAACCTGACTCCCAAAGCACCCCCCCCCCCCCGCCCCCATATATCGACGGTGACGCTTGACGTCGCGTAACATCACTTTTAAACGAACATATCCCAGCAACTGCAGATAAGTTGCTCTCTCAACTTGATTACGGTGTCAGACAAGCTACAAATCGTATTTCCTTGTATGCTTGCTGCATGTGTGCAAGCACCAGACCGCGGAGCTGCAGGTAAAAGGTTCTGAACTAAAATGAATATGGCACCGCGGCCAAGTCGAGCCAACAGTTCCAAGTACCTCCTTGCAGGCAGTGACAGTATTGTAGGCCTACTGTAGCCTGCCTGCCTACCTGTTAATGTTTTGGGCAGCTGCTGCTGCTGATTTTACCACCGTCAGCGTGATACTTTTACAATGAATTAATTACTCACCTAATGCTGGCTACCGCCGCAGTAGCTCGATAGAACCCACCACTTCCACCATGTTTAACGTATATTCCAAAGTGTGTACACATTGTTTAAGTCAAAGATGCGCAGCATCATGGCTTTCATATGGTAATATAAACTTTGGCTAAAAGCAATCCACCACCACCATCACTTCTAATCAATGTTTACAGTCTGTCAGTCCCTCCCTCCCGGCAATATTATGATCTGGAAAAACAACTGTCTGTCATGGAAGTAGGCTACAGCCGAAACAGACTTCCTCTTCCTCTTCAAAATAAGAGCTATACTTGTAATGATTAGTCAACACTAGTTTTATGTCTTAAAGATGGAGTGCCATGATTATCAGGTGTTATTGTTATATAAGGAGGTATACGTTTTTCAAAAAAGTGTACAGTATTTGTTAAAATGATGGTTTTATGTGGACACACCCACCAGTTCATTAGGTATGCGTGAGTTTAACCTTAGCACCACCCACCTAATCCTGTCCCTCCGCCTCCTCCTTTATTACACCATTGCACATAAAAACGACTCCAGGGTGTCTAATGAAGTACTGTCACCTCATAGACACATGAAAAACTGGAGAAATACAAAAATTGTGGCACTCCATCTTTAAGTGAACTTACAGGATGTGTAGATATATTTGTAGCGCCCTGAGAGATAATGCTTTGAATGGGTATCTGTCATGAGTGACTGTGTAACGCTGTGTGGTCGTCGATCGATCATCTGACAGCCGGGGGGAAACTACACCCCCCCCCCCCCCCCCCCCCCCCCCCGGTAGTTCCGCGCCTGCTTGGTGGTGAAAACCAAACGCTATTTTCGTGCTTGGACACAGCCAGCCAGCCAGGAACACACATAGCTGTCTATAGGAGTGGTTGCACCACTCAAAAAAGTAGAAAAACAGACAGACATATAATTTCATCATTTCATTTCAATGTTGGACTTTTTCTTTGTTGTACTACTGCTGCTGTGGAAATCAACAGAAAAGGTTCCCAAATTTGGAATAAAAAGCAGCAAAAAAAAAAAATTCTTACGCCTTTAATGGCAATTGGATGATTTGAGGCATTTTGTTCCAAAAATTTTTTTGCAAAAATCCACCTGTTGGTGGCGCTATAACAGGCCAATGTGAAAAGGGTGGGATTTATTTCTCAGCCTAGTAGGAAAGTGCGTGAAAAATGTACGCTGCGTTCATGATTTGAGGCTTTCTGCAAACTTTGGATCTTAGCTAATCGGGATCTGTGTTGATCACATGAGTATGGATAAAATGTGTACGAGTAATGTAATGAAATGTGTTTAGTAAAAGTTGGCCTCATGGTGGCGCTATAACATGCCGTTCTTCAGGCTGAATAATTTTGGCAGAGGTTAGTCGTTGGCATCCAGGGAATGTGTGCTGAGTTCCGCATCGGCCGGGCCAATGGTGCCGGAGATTAGCTGTACACAGACGGACGGACAGAGTGCAAAACATACTCTCTCCCCATGCCTTTGGCCTTGGGCCTGATGGAGACAATTACCTCTCTATTGGGAAAGGACATAACACCTATATGGATTGCAGTCACACTCATAAACGCCAGTGCCACTGCCAACACAAACGTGTTAGAAGCTTTGGTCTTATCCTGTCAGCCATGTTGTATTATGCATCCCTGAAACTGCAAAGCCTCAGAGATAGGAACACAACACAATACATTATTCAACCACGTTGTGTGAATGCTATGAAAATGGAACACATGTCAGATCTAACAGGAGCAGTTTGTGCATCGTAACGTAACGCATGTTCTGTTCACCATGTGGTGAATAAGCCCATGGGGTGAACAAAAATCCTATATGCACTCTGTACAGTATAGTGTAGATACATAACTACAGTACAGCATACAGTAGATAGACAGAATATTATCACCATCAAGCCATACCACCAAATCCTTGTCCAAAAACCTGACTACCAGTGTATGTTAAGATAAACAGTAAAGAGACATTTTCTCTTCTATTTATCAGGGCTGTATAGAACATATATAATCCTCTTGCCATAAGTAAAAATCTGTTTTAAGTTTTCAGCCACTGCTGCTTTGCAAGGTTCTTGAAAGAGTGTCTTTATACAGAGGAGGAGAGTGGGCGCTCTGGTGGAACACATGACAGGAGCAGTTTACATGTAGGAACAGACTGTAGGATGAAAAGGATTTATCTCTAAAGTGTAGGCCTATGCATTTTCTGTCCACACCCGCTACTCATGTAAACTGCTTAAATAAGGTACCAGAATACGATTACTTGGTCAGTTGGGGCTGGTCACTACCTGTGGCCAGCCTGTGTGAGCCTATGCTGTGCTTTGCTGCTGTGTACTTTGAAATTAACCATCTGAGGAACATCTCAAACTGCTGTCTGCCATGTCACAACCTTTCTCCTGCTCTCCCATTTTTGGTTAGTCTTTGTACAGTGTATACGGTAGGGACTAGGGTGTCCTGTAGAAATAATATACCACAGTAACACACATGTTCTGTTCACCACATGGTGAACAAGCCCCTGTGGTGAACAAAAGTCCCAACATATGCACTCTGTCAAATAGATAGACAGAATCTTATCAACATATCAAACAACCATACCACTGAATACTCCAAAATACATGACTACCAGCGTAAGGAAAGACGAAAGAGACACAGATACATGAGACGTCTTCTTTTCTGTTTATCAGGGCTGTATGGAAAATATATAATCCTCTTGCCTTAAGTTTTCAACCGCTGATGCTTTACAACAATATCAAATGTAATGGGCGCTCTGGTGCCCGAGGGATTTTCTGCTTTACTCGGTTAGAAGCCCAAGAAAACATACCCAGCGTGGTGAGGGGGATTTGAACCTGTGCAACAGTCAGGATGTCCTGCTTCCAGGCCCCACAGCAGCTGGCCTTTAAGAGCAGCATTGTCTGTGATGCTCAATCAAGAGAATGTGAAATACACTGCACGGCAAAAAAAAATAAAAATAAAAGACTGTTAAACGATCAAAATAGAATGCATGCAACACAAACGTGTTAGAAGCAATTGGGAATATTGTGTTACTGTGACATATGGAAGAAAGAGGGATTTTGTTTTGTGACAAAATATAACAATAGATTTAACCTTGGGATAGGTATTGAAGTATACAGTGAGTACAATACATACAGTATATAAAGTTATACATAAATTAACAACATAGAAAACTTGTTCATAATTTTCATTGGTTAAATATTTATAAAACCCACAGACAGAGTTAGCCACTTTCAACTATATTTTGAGCACGGAATTATAGGCATGACATGTTTTATAGGCCTAAGAAATATTTAAAAATAGCAGAGCTGCAAGCAACACTGAGCTTGTAGATCTGCTATACGCTACTGTTGCACAACACTGTCATGAAAACAAATACAATACTTTTTCCCATTAAGATTTATTGTATGTATTATGGATGTTTTTATTTAACAGCATGCAGACTATGATGACTTGACTACTATGACAGACTAATTAAAAGTTTATGGCATAATGTTGCTCCTGTTGATGCACTGAACACAATTTCTTTGTATGTTCATTGTTCAATACAGTAACAATGAACATCTTATCTTATATAATCTTATCTTAAATAAAATCGTGAAATATGGAAATATACTGTAGGCCTACACACAAAGGAACGGTGTCACGGCTAACGTCTATAATCTAAGGCAGCGAAGCAAACTGTTACTGTTCAGCATCAACCACAGCACCTTCAGTCTGATGTGACACAAGCAACACATCTTTTTTTAGTAGTCTACATTGGCATTACTCTGGATGTGTGTGTGTGCGTGCGTGCGTGCGTTACCTCTGCCAGGCCTTTGTATTATTTCTCTTTTACTTATGGGAAGTATAGGTTCTTATAATGGTCATAACAAATTATGAACACTCTGTTCTGCTCTCATTATGCTGTGGTGTGTTGGTGGTGTTCATTTGTTTGTTGCTGGGACTACAGTATATGGCTGGCGGTGGTGGAGTTTTGCTGAGTCTGTGTTTAACGAGCTAGGGGCCACTAATGGGCCCTCAGCACGATAAATCTTCTGTTGAGTTTGTTGAGAAGCTTGTTAAGGAAAGTGCCAAAATAAATACTTATATGCCGTTACGTACACTGAGGTGGATACAATAAGATAAGGATGATCAAGTATTGCTGATCCACTGCTGCACAACAATGCATTTCTCATTTCATGTTCATTTATGGGCAATGGACATCCTGCATTATGTAATGTACAAACAAAACCTCCCACTGCTCAAATGATGTTATATCACATTGGCGTAGTTTCAAATACACATTTCAGAAGTGTCCTTTCTCTACCACATGCCGTGGAAGTTTATAGCGATTTGGAATAGGCTACCTATTGATAAGGAGGACCATAAATTACTTCTGAGAAATCATAAAGTACTTTTACACTTTTTACATATTTTCAACCCAAGACGGACCTGGGGTGGAGCAGATAAGCTCTTTATGTTTATATTCTCATTCAAGCAAGCAATTTCAACCCGAGCTGAAAAAAGGTACAAATAACAGAGATTGAGTTTGCACTGTACTGTATAACCACAAAGAAAACATGTTTTCCAGAGGCCTAAGAAATAATGATGATAAAAAACAGTGCTAAAATATATATATCTTTTCCTCTACTGGATTTTAGTGATGTTACTGTTGCTATGGTAACTGGAAAAAAAGAAACTTTAAGCTGTTAAATCTGTGGCTTTGACATAGTATTAAACTAACATGCCTGTATGAGAGTTGAGTTGAGAGTTACGTTAAGTAAGGTCATTCAAGTTAGATGCGTGAGAAGAAGCACGACTGAACTTAGACTCAACCCTGGCCGTGTTGTAACCCCCAAGGCGATGATCAAATAGAAAAATACAAACCAAATAGGCCACATCTCCAGTCCAGACTAATCCAAAGACAATCGGTAGCAAAGTTATTCTTGAATACTTGCCAGAGGTTCCACTTCCAACAGCAGAATTATGAGCATTAAGCATGTCTTCATTCGAGACACAGCTCTTCTAAGCCTTCTACTGTATGAGACTGGAATATTTAGTTCCAATATAAACCCTTAACTCTCAATTTAGTTTCAGCTGAGTTGACTTAAAGTGGAGTCTGTTACACTGTGAAATTCATTTAACTCTGACCCCAATGGGTCCATTAGTTCCATTCATACACTCTCAGAGTTAAATGAACACCTACCATTTTTGTGTGTAGCCCACGGCAGACCTCATATGGAAGTGTGTGTGTGTGTGTGTGTGTGTGTGTGTGTGTGTGTGTGTGTGTGTGTGTGTGTGTGTGTGTTCTCAAACACATACCAATTATACCACATACTTTGTGCTCACTCCAGTGACAATTTCCATTCAAATTGGGCAAGACAATGACAGACAGTGTGTGTATCCAGCTGTCATGGAGAGTGTTATGGTCCCAAAGGCACATCGCACTTCAATTAGAGTTAAATGAACACTGTGTTGAGAGAAGGGTTATGTGCATGTGTGCGTGCGTGTGGGGGCAACGATGGCCGGATGCCATGATTGTACATAAAATAATGAATCTCTCTCTTCAGCCGTCACTCATCCTCTTACTGTAACTTATCCCTCGCTGGCAAGCACATGCATGCACGCGTGCGCACACATGCACATAAAGTAGTACAACCAGGGCTGGGGGCAGTTGTCTCCATGCAGTGTTGGGTCTGTGTCATTAAATCCTGCAGTCTAGATGAGATAATTATGAGGAAGTAGTGAGACACTGGACATTTGCTCTGATGTCAACATTCATTCAATCTGCGTATTGTCTCTGTGTGAGTCACTCTGTCCTTTGCTGTCTCACTGGCTCTGCACAGGAACACCCTCACTAATAGTCTAACTCGGACAGTGTATAGCCTGATCTATACTTTTTGAGCCGCTCCAATGTTTGACAGAGAGTGTATGTCTCGGTGTCTATATGTTCGTACGGTCTTAACAGCTGCAATACAGCTGGCTGGCCTGTTGAGCAGCCTTCAAGTGGCACTGTTGAGCAGCCTAAAGGACCATTCACACTGAGCACAATAACAACTAGAACTGCACTTTGTCGAGTGCCTACTTGCTTGTTGCACACAAGTAGGCCATAAATGGCCTACTAGTGCGCAAGCAGAGCATGCAAGTGATGTAGACCGCTATAAACTTTCAAATCTTAGTCTCACATATTGAATTATTAGATTTACCTATTTGCTACGTACCTTGCTTCTGAAGGAAAAAAAGTAGTATGGTAAAATCATCGTTACGGTAAAATTACCGTCAACTATACCCTGGCATTGGTACATATATTCATCACGTCATATGCTCATATGTCCATATATGTGTACATGTCTATATGTATAGTTTTCTGAGTGGTTAGTGGTATAATGTGATCGGCTGGGTGGTTTGATGCGTATGTACTTGACACTGAAACGTATCATCATTACGTCACCATCGTCAACCAATTATACCCTGGCATTGGTACATAATCTTCATCACGATTCACAGAAAACATACCTGCACGGTCAGCTTCCGTATGTCCGTATGACATCATATCACGTGCATTCTAAGGGACATGGTACATATCTTCATCACGTCATGGGACATATGCTTCGTAGCATGACAAAAACACACCTGCACGGTCTGCTTGGGGCCAGCATATGACATCATAACATGTGCTGGCCCCAAACATGCGCATCGTAGTACCTGACTGAAAACATGACTTGCACGCTCTGCTTGCGCAAGTAATAACAACTACAACTGCACTCTGTCGAGTGCCTACTTGCTTGTTGCACACAAGTAGGGCCTACTAGTGCGCAAGCAGAGCGTGCAAGTGCTGTAGACCGCTATAAACTTTCAAATCTTAGTCTCAGATATTGAATTATTAGATTTACCTATTTGCTACGTACCTTGCTTCTGAAGGAAAAAAAGTAGTATTTTTAAGTATGGTAAAATCATCGTTACGTCACCGTCAACTATACCCTGGCATTGGTACATATATTCATCACGTCATATGCTCATATGTCCATATATGTGTACATGTCTATATGTATGTATATGTAGTTTTCTGAGTGGTTGGTGGTATAATGTGATCGGCTGAGTGGTTTGATGCATATGTACAGTACTTGACACTGAAACGTATCATCATTATGTCACCATCGTCAACCAATTATACCCTGGCATTGGTACATAATCTTCATCACGATTCACGGAAAACATACCTGCACGGTCAGCTTCCGTATGTCCGTATGACATCATATCACGTGCATTCTAAGGGACATTGGTACATATCTTCATCACGTCATGGGACATATGCTTCGTAGCATGACAAAAACACACCTGCACGGTCAGCTTGGGGCCAGCATATGACGTCATAACATGTGCTGGCCCCAAACACGCGTATCGTAGCGCCTGACTGAAAACATGACTTGCACGCTCTGCTTGCGCAAGTAATAAAAGT
>NC_136791.1:34612781-34682781 GCF_951216825.1 Electrona antarctica
ATACATGCAGCCTACGCATTCATTGCTCCATGTGTCCATCTGCCAGCGTATCTCTACAGTCGTTTAATCCATTGAGACCTGGAACGCATCCATGTCACGTTAGCGTTTAACCATTAACCCATTTTGGGCGGGAACCCCTTTTGGTGTTTTAAACATTGTTATAATTTAGCTATTGAAAAATAGCAGATCTACAAGCTCATAGCGCGCCACCGAGTGGCGCGCTATGAACTTGTAGGTCTGCTATTTTTGAAAAATCGTTAAAATGTGCCTCAAATCTTTCCGAAAATTGTCATGATTTAGAAAAAAATAAAAAATAAATTTCGACGTCAGGCCTGAATGGGTTAAGCGTGAGCCACCGAGAGCGGAAGCGCCAGAGGGCTCAGTCGTGCTTTGGGACGAAACTGAATCCTTGACCTTGAAAGCACACAGGAATTGTCTGCCTTCTGAAAGCCTGGTATAGCAGTTGTACATCAAAGCTTGCAGTCACCACACGTGCAGAGCAGGTATAGCTCTCAGCTGCTCCAGAGTACTAGAAAAACTGATGGGCTGACAGTGACACCAGGTGATACAATGTCTCTGTGTAAACGCACTCGTAAGTTCAAATGCCAGGTATTTTCCATGCTTTCATGGTGATGTTTCTAACACCATGGCTGCTGGACCTGTTGTTTGTGTATTGATTCAAAGTATAAATGAGCATTGAAGCTTTAAAAAAGCTAAATGGCACAATGGCACAGTAATATTTATTTTTATGTGGAAAGGGTTGTTTGCTGTTACTGTAGGGAAAGTAGGGCAAGGAAATCCCTGGATGTTTCAGGCAGCCCTTACTTCCAGGCTGTTTACTGCATACCAATCAAAGGTTACTTAACCCTTAATCCGCCGGGATTAATTAATAACATGCCAGGATATCGCCCCGTTCAACCCTTATTTTGAAGATCCAAAACACTGCGACCGGATGTTGTGTCAGCTTAATGGTGTGTGTGTGTGTGTTGTCGGATCTATTGGCATTGTTTCACAAGCCGAGGAGAAGCATAGGCCGGCGCCATTACTGGGAGGGGGGATTTGGAGATTAAAGCGACTGAAAGCGTGCGTCCACGTGCACACACGCGCGTGCACAATCAAGATGGCGCAGTCCAGTGTCTAAGCTAACAACAGATAGCCATCGGAAGCTAATGTGAGTAGCCTTTCCACTAGGTCGGGTTAAACACATTTATACAACTGAATAAACGTAGGCTACGTATTTTGACAGCGTCGCTTCCCGACAAATAACACAGGCTACGTTTTTTGGCGTGGAAACGGTTAACCTCTGATTAGGTTAGGTAGGTTAGGTAGGTAGGTTCATCTTAGAGATGGCCCAGTATAGGATAGGTTAACGGTTAACCTCTGATTAGGTTAGGTAGGTTAGGTAGGTAGGTTCATCTTAGAGATGGCCCAGTATAGGATAGGTTAACGGTTAACCTCTGATTAGGTTAGGTAGGTTAGGTAGGTAGGTTCATCTTAGAGATGGCCCAGTATAGGATAGGTTAACGGTTAACCTCTGATTAGGTAAGGTAGGTAGGTTCAGTATAGGACAGGTTAACGGTTAACCTCTGATTAGGTTAGGTAGGTAGGTTCAGTATAGGATAGGTTAACGGTTAACGTTACTATTGTTCGTTACACTCTGGTTGCTATCAGTTGTCTTGTCCACGGTCTGTTCTTTTTCTTCTTCTCTCTTTTCTTTCCATTGTGCTTCCCTCAGTACCCTGGTGCCCACCGTCAGGCCCGGCCACCACTTTGAAAACCTGTGCCGTACATTATAAGTGAGTAGAGTGACAGACTGAGGCTGTTCTCACAATGTGCTGTTGTCATGGGAAGGGGAGCTCAGTGAAAGGGAGAAGCTCTGCTAAGCAAGTAGCCTACACGCAAATCACAGCTATGACACCCAGGCGATGTCCTCACCGTCTGTGTCTCTGTCTAATTGGAAGCTATATTTTATAGATGCCACGCTCCCTCATAATTAGAGCCCCTGTATTATGGATGTGGCATGGCCATAAAGCCATGGCACAACAACGTGATGTTGTTGATGATGCCTGTGTGTTCTTTCCTTCCGTGACAAGATGGAGGATCTTCCTACATAGCGGCAGGGGCTGGAGCTAGCGCTGGTTAGCCCCGTGGCTATGCATTATAGAGCGTAGTATTCGGCAGGGGGCCAAGTGCACGCAAGCACGCACAGATACGCAGACACACACACACACACACACACACACACACACACACACACACACACACACACACACACACACACACACACACACACACACACACACACACACACACACACACACACACACACACACACACACACACACACACACACACACACACACACAGAGAGAGAGAGAGGTGGGGAGCTAAGCCTTGCCAGGCATCTGGCCTACTGCTGCTAATACCGCTGCTCACTAACATAGTCTGACATCACTGGAACTAGAGGACAGAGAGGAGGACAGAGAGCCACACACAGGAAACAGTGAGAGAGAGTGACAGGCACATACTGTAGGATATCACAGGCTCCCATCTTACATTATGTATCAACTAACATAAAAATCACACTCGTGTGAACTTAAGTGAGGGGCACCTGGTAATGCTTGTTTAAAGGGCTCTAAACAAACATTACAAGTCTATAGATTTGAAATGTTTGAAATGTCCGAAAGCCAGATGCTGGAGGGGATAGTGCCCCTCAAAAAAGAAAAACCTAGGATCTTCTCAGGATCCCACTAGAAATGGCATGACTCCAATGTGGATCTCGGACTTGGCTCCAAAGTCAATCTCGGACTTCATGTGACCAGATTGACTATATGACTCGAGTAGGACTCAAAATTTAGAAATGTTTCATAGTATTCACAGACCCTTTGACTTCCATTATAAGAGACTTGGAGCCAACACATAGTGGGTTGCATGATCAGCTCCAGACACTCAAAACACACAGACAGACCCACTCACGCATGCATGTACACACACACACGCAGGAAAAATAAATAAATAAATATATATATTCACGTAACTCCTCGCACTAGCCTACAGTGTCTCTGTCTCCAGAGTAGGGTTTAATCCCGGGATTCCGGGCCTCCCGGGTACAGGGCACGCAATTTCCCGCCCGGGAAATGGCTTCGGGACCCGTTGTCCCAGAGGTTGTTGTTTTTTCTTGTTAGACATAACACTAAAGGAGTTTGCACACAGTGCACGTTCTTTCCCCTGATCTATGAGTGGTCAAATGTCCAATCTGAACCCTCCCATCATTTTCAAACATGTTTGAAACATGTGATGATATTTATATGGAATTATGGATCACACTCGAGGGCTGCAATGGGAACGGGAGCCAGCGGGACCCAACGTAAATGTTGGTGGCGCGGGTGGTATTTAACGGGCGGTCAAGATAAAATCAGCGGGACCCAGCGAATCCTGCATCCTCCCGCAATTAACCAGATACAGAGCTTATACAGTACACTTTAG
Source organism: Electrona antarctica (assembly GCF_951216825.1). Taxonomy (NCBI): domain Eukaryota; kingdom Metazoa; phylum Chordata; class Actinopteri; order Myctophiformes; family Myctophidae; genus Electrona; species Electrona antarctica. The sequence goes on from NC_136791.1 coordinate 34,616,268, forward strand.
CAAAATATGAATGTCTGAGGAGAACGTATAATTTCCTGTCTGCGCTGGACAAGCACCGTGGAGTCACTCTCTCCAGAACAGACATCTTCAGGCTTCAGGCTCCCAAAGCTGCTGCACCTGTCAATCATTAGTAGCCTAATCAGTCACTCTGTGAGAAGTGTGTTTTACAGACGGAGTGAGGAGTTTCCTTTCCCTGTGATGGACATTGTCGCTTCTAAACCCCTTTTTGCTTTTGCATGCATGTGTGCGTCACTCATGAGCAATAACGTGAAACGGAACACAAACAAAGATGAGTAGGCTACAATTTGTTTTAGAACACGCAGCGTCTCTCTCTCTCTCTCTTCCCCCCCCCCCCCCAATATAATCAGTGTGTTGTGCACTGGCCGTGCTGGCTATTTTAACACCCATCGGACTTTTCATAAAGTACAAGGCGAGATGATCACATTCTCAACATTCTCTGTAGCGGAGAACCAACACTGCTCAAAGGGTGAAAGAAAGACCATAGCTAATCTACTGTATGTGAAAGACGTGAGGTCGTTTATTTTTTTCCCATGCTTCGACAGTCACATTAGTGCAAACTCCTTAAGTGTCACTTTTTCTGAATAGCGTAGTAGCCTAGGCCAATAACATTATTAATATTTTAATTAAATAATTTAATTGTAGGCTAATTGTTCATATTTCGTTCAAATAAAACGTTTTAAACAAAAAAATATCACTATTCTATTGAACATATGAAGTATCTGTATATAAATGCATTTTGGTGGGCACTTTTTTTCTTTTCTTTTTTTTCTGTCGGGAATTCCCTCGGGAGCCCGGTAAAAGGTCTGCAAATTCCCGGGAATTAACATCCAGCCAAATCCAGGAAAATATTAAACCCTACTCCAGAGTGCTTCTTCCATTCAGCTTTAGTGTTGTGTCGGTCATGAACGACCGAATCAAATTAACTAGTTATTTTTGGTGAACGAAACCGACCCCTGTCTCGTTTCGTCTCGTCTCAGCTTTAGTGTTGTGTCGGTCATGAACGACCAAATCAAATGAACTAGTTATTTTTGGTGAACGAAACCGACCCCTGTCACTTCCGTAAACGGTATTTATAGAGCACATTTTACATGACCAGGTCAACCAAAGTGCTGCACAGGTTAAAAGAAGCAAAGAACAAACAATACAATATAAGCAACCATTTAAAAACATGACAACAAACAGACATTTAGAAAGCTAGAAAAACTAAACGGTACAATATAAGCAGACTTTAGCAGGCAATATAAAAGCACAAACAAAGCAGACAATTGCACTAATGAGAGGAACACGGCTACCTCAGCCCAAGGTGAAGGTGAATAAGTGGGTCTTAAGCAAAGATTTTAAAGTAATGGACTGGGCAGCTCTGATGTGAAAGGGCAAATTATTCCAAAGCCTGGGGGCAGCCGCCGCAAAGGCTTGATCACCCTTTGTTCTTGTATTGGTCGCTTGATCACATCCAGCTTTAGCTGGTCGGCCGACCTCAAAACCCTTGGTGGGTTGTAATTTCAAATGAGGTCTGCAAGGGATGAGGGTGCTAACTAGAGATGTATCGATATCGGCCCTTATTTGTCATATCGGAATCATATCGGTATTGGCGAATACCGTATGCCAGTCTAACCCCCGATCCGACACAGGGGTAAGGGGTTGACACTATGGCAGGTAAATAAAATGTTGGGGCATGTGGAGTTTGCTTTCGAGTTGTCCAAATTGCAAGTGCACATATGAGTGAGGAGTCTGCTATAAACACGAGAGATATATAGCTATAAACACAACACGAGATCACAACACTGGTATCGGTATTTGGTATCGGCTAACACAGAAATTGTGGCATCGGGATCGGATCGGGAACGAAAAAAGTGAATGGGGACATCCCTAGTGCTAACCCATTTAAAGTGAATGGGGACATCCCTAGTGCTAACCCGTTTAAAGTGAATGGGGACATCCCTAGTGCTAACCCATTTAAAGTGAATGGGGACATCCCTAGTGCTAACCCATTTCAAGTGAATGGGGACATCCCTAGTGCTAACCCATTTAAAGTGAATGGGGACATCCCTAGTGCTAACCCATTTAAAGTGAATGGGGACATCCCTAGTGCTAACCCATTTCAAGTGAATGGGGACATCCCTAGTGCTAACCCATTTCAAGTGAATGGGGACATCCCTAGTGCTAACCCATTTCAAGTGAATGGGGACATCCCTAGTGCTAACCCATTTCAAGTGAATGGGGACATCCCTAGTGCTAACCCATTTAGCCAATTGAGCGAAGCTAGGACTGGGGTGATGTGCTCTCGCTTCTTAGTGCCAGTGAGGAGACGGGCAGCGGCATTTTGGATCAGCTGTAAGCGCCTGAGCAACGATTGGTCAATGCCGACATATAATGAATTACACTAATCCAGTCTGGATGAAATAAAAGCATGAATAACCCTGTCCAGGTCATTATGGAAGAGGTAGGGTTTGACCTTGGCTAAGAGCCAACTGCCAAAGGTCTCGGATGGCCTCAGAACGATCCGTTCTGAGGCCGTCCGTTCATTTGCAAATGCGAGGACGGGGATTCGCCGGCTGCTCTTCTCATTCAGCTCGAGTTGGAGCCTGGAGGGCGAGCCGTGCTCTCCGGCTCCCACAGCACAGCACAGAGAACAGAGTTTCAGAGGAGAAGAGGTGGTGACTGTACTGTATGACCATTGACCATGAGGACTGAAGACCGAAATGGATATTTCGTTCTTTGTTCAAAGTGCTGTAACAGTATAACCGACCGGGAGAAGTGGCTGGTGACTGAATGAAGTGCTGTAAACTAACTGTGAAGTGTGAACGAATATCCTACTTGAGTCTAACCGAGTCTAGCCTCGGAAACCCATACGTTTTTTATTTCGAGGAAGGAAAGAACGAGTATAATAATGCATATGACTGACTGACTGACTGTAGCCCTATGGTTGCAATTACTACTTGGCAGTGCAAAACAACGTCATGGTGATTAGTGTAGAAACATTAAACTAATAATAAATCAAAATGAGAGTGACTGGTTATTTAATTAGCTATCTTCAGTTTAAAGGCACCACTATTATGGTGATATTGTATGAATGAATGAATAGTTTTGTCGGTCTTAAAAACATGTACATGATTTTTACAGCAAAACTTTACAGGAAATGTTTGGACCGAAAAGGTGTAGGCTGAAGCCGTAGCTTATATTGTGCCTACTGCCTACCCTTTTTGACTTACTTATATTACATTAATACAAATAATAACAAAACGAACAACAAAAAACAGAAAAACAAAGGAATACATTTGGTAGAATCATATGGAACTATTCCATATTTCTGCTGCCATTACAGATGGACATCTTTTTTTAACCCATTTAGGCCTGACGTCGAAATAAATAAAAAGTCTTCTGAAAGAATATTATATTCAAAGACTTGTGCAACATTTTCACGATTTTTCAAAAATAGCAGATCTACAAGCTCGTAGCGCGCCATGAGCTTGTAGATCTGCTATTTTTCAATAGCTAAAGTATAACATAATGTTTAGTTAAATCACCAAAACGGGCCCAGGCGGTGGCGTAACCGTCTGGGCACCCGACTGGTAATCCAGTCGCAGTGTGCCGCGGGTTCGACTCCCGAGCCCGACACGGCCTTTACTGCATGTCTTCCCCCATCTCTCTCCCGTTTCCTGTCAGCCTACTGTCTGTCCCTTCAAAAACCAATAAAAAGGCGTAAGCCGCAAAAAAAATATCTTTACAAAAAAAAAAACACCAAAACGGGTTCCCGTCCAGAATGGTTCTTGCTGTTTTGCTTTCAAACATCAGTATAGCCCTCAGCTCGTAATGGTTTACTTTAGTTTGGAACAGCTTCTGAATGCAGTCAGGGATGGGATCACTTCAATATCAATGGAAAATAAATAGGCTAATAAATGTAAAAAAATATACCGGCATATAGTATTTAATGCTATAAAAACATGATAATATAAAATAGAGGCTACTAGTTTTTTCGAAAATGTATTTTATTTGTGGATATAATTTATATATTTCCCCTCAAATATCTTAGTTTTACCAACATTGTTAATGTGGAATAGTTTGTATATGCTTATTTATTGAAATTGTGATTGCTATAGCTATTTGGAGCTCTGGTGGTCCCAGACAGACAGGGGACGTAAAGATGAAGTTATGCCCGGGCAGATGAAGGCTTCATGACTGGGGGTGACTGGGAGGAGTGACTGGTGTTGACATTGCGGATCATCTAACTCTGACACAACGGAACAGTTACCCTTAACAAAAACACATCAATTCAGTTTCATTGTAACTAAGATTTTCGATGATGGTCCATCATTTTTTAATGCCGTATTTAGCTATAACGACGGCAAATGTCCAATGCTAACTGACAGTGCTACTACTAGCAGAGATTGAATCCAAAGCAAAGCAAAGCAAAGTTCTTTGTTTACCCAGGGTGAATGGACTAAGCTCGAGATGCTTGTTTACAGCCAGACCCTGCTCATAGAACATTTCATGGTAGGGGTTCAATGCCTTGCTCAAGGGCACTTCAGCGGTGGTAATTTTAACGTGCCGGTCCGGGGATTTGAACTGGCGACCTTCCGATAACAAGACCACTCCGCAAACCGTTCGGCCACCGCTGCCCCATCCCATCCCAGAGACAATATCCCATAGCCTGTAATGACGATCGGCCTGGCTCGGCCAATAGAGTTCCCTCAAGGTACGTCACGTAGTGTTTGGAACATGTTTGACCGACTGGTTCGAGTACTGCTGGGTCTGTGCGGGAGATCCTATACCTTACGGCAGTAACCGAACGACCGACATGAACGAAATGAACTTTTTACTGAACGACCGAACGATGATCCGGTTCACTGAAATGAACGAAAGTTCCCATCACTATATTCAGCTTCTTCCAAGTCAATTCTATGCATCTGCTCTTGGATTCTCTATATATTAATATTAAGTAACTGTCCTCACCACACTTCTGACCTACTCTGTTCCTTTCACCATGATTCACCCGTTAAGATTACTGATTTTTTTTCCTGTTCTCCTCTCCTACGAGCGATCACGGCACATTTCATCTCAAGGTGAGAACAGATGGAGAGAGACGAACCAATAAATATGGCCAAGCACAACCAATAAAACAATGGAATAGAAATACTCTTTTCATCTCACTCTCATCCATGACTCTCTCTATTCCCCTCTCTCTATTCCCCTCTCCCCTCTCTCTATTCCCCTCTCCCCTCTCTCTATTCCCCTCTCTCTATTCCCCTCTCCCCTCTCTCTATTCCCCTCTCCCCTCTCTCTATTCCCCTCTCTCTATTCCCCTCTCCCCTCTCTCTATTCCCCTCTCCCCTCTCTCTATTCCCCTCTCCCCTCTCTCTATTCCCCTCTCCCCTCTCTCTATTCCCCTCTCCCCTCTCTCTCCATGACTCTCTCTATTCCCCTCTCTCTCTATTCCCCTCTCCCCTCTCTCTCCATGACTCTCTCTATTCCCCTCTCCCCTCTCTCTATTCCCCTCTCCCCTCTCTCTATTCCCCTCTCCCCTCTCTCTATTCCCCTCTCTCTTTCTCTCTCTCTCTCTCTCATCCATGACTCTCTCTATTCCCCTCTCTCTCTCTTTCTCTCTATTCCCCTCTCCCCTCTCTCTTTCTCTCTCTCTATTCCCCTCTCTCTCTCTTTCTCTCTATTCCCCTCTCCCCTCTCTCTTTCTCTCTCTCTCTATTCCCCTCTCCCCTCTCTCTTTCTCTCTCTCTCGCCACAGCATCATCCTCTAGTTTTCGGCTCATTCTCACATTGAGGTTGAACTCAGCCCATCCCTCCCCGCTTTCAATCTGTCATTTGTTCCCTCCCTCTCCTCGTCCTTACTCTCATCTTCCTCGATCAATCAGCTCTACATCCCTCTGCTGGCTGAAAAGGTGCCAAGCTGTTGGTGATGTGCCAACCTGTTTAGGCTCATCACCATTCTACACTATGTGTATGTGGACACAAATGAAGATGGCTTCATTGTGCAACTGGAATGTTGATCTCGCTTCGCACTCTCTTTCTAGTTGTAAACTAGTTGTAGTTTCAGGTACACGCACGCACGCGCACACACACACACACACACACACACACACACACACACACACACACACACACACACACACACACACACACACACACACACACACACACACACACACACACACACACACACACACACACACACACACACACACACACACACACACACACACACACACACACACACACAGCTAGTGGCCTTGGTCAATAGAGAGAAGGAGAGATAAAACCGCCATAAGTGCACCTGGTCGCTTGAACAAAAGAGAAATAGATGGGCTCCTTTTGTCATTATAGAGACTATGTACAGTACAGAAGGTGGGTGGGGGTCATTAGGGAAGGCCAGGTGTGGGCCAAATGGCTCTCGTTAACGTAGACTGCTCTCTGGCGCTGTTGGGGTTGCAGATCACATAATACACGATCAATATTATTCCAACCTAAGCGCAACTATTACTCCTGAGCTTTATTAAAGCATAGCTGGGCGTTTTATGGAATGAAACAAAAACAATCGATGCATAACGAAGGGCTAATGGGTGCTACTGCTACTTATTTAATGTGAGGCCTTGTTTCATTTATTTTTCTCTGGTAGTTGCTTTCCTTTTTCCCGGAGGCCAATAACACGCTAACCTAAGTAAACTGAGTAAGTGACTAAGTAAGCATCTTTTCGAAACAAGAGTTAAAAGGTGTAAAATATTACATGAATAGACAAAAAAAAAGAATATATAACTAGTTTCACAAAGGCAAAAACTATTTAAGGCCTTATACAAAAAGAAAATGAATTGGACATTTTGTAGTGTTCTTCAACAAAAGGGAAATGGCAAAAAAAGAGAAGAATAGCCTGCTCCATTGCCAACGGGGTGAGCTGGTGGATGGTCGGGTGGTACGGTTCTCTTCCCTTCCAGCTGGAGAGTCATGCTGCTTGGTGTTCCCCGACTCCTGCTCAATTTCCAGACTCCCTGCACTTGACTGTGTGAATACAGACAGAAAGCACCTGAGGTGGACACGTTATGCTATCAACATGCCAATGCGTCTGGCATGTCTGACCAAGATTATGTTGACTGTTGATAATAAACTAACGAGTAACATTTCTTCATCACTCCCACGCCCCTTCTATGTCCTCCTGCAGCTTCAGCGGTGTGAGGAGGAAGCTAATTATTTCAATGATCATCCACATTATTAGTGACTGCTGAGATCGTGATAACCTTTGTTCATGGACTGGGCTGGTGGGTGGGTGGTGTATACTGTATGTGTGTTTAAGCACGTGCGTGCGTGCGTGCGTGTACACACATGCTCGTGCGTGTATGTGCATGCTCACTCACAAGCATGTTTAATTGTGTCCGTTGGGAGCTTAGGTTTAGCTGCAAAACAGAATCCCCTAATAATGAAGCTCACAGAAGCAACAACGGTATACCATACTAATGGCTTATACCGGCCTTGAAGATTTCTCTCTCACACTCGCGCACGCACGCATTTCTTTAAAGGCCAGTTTCTCCAGGCCTGTAATTCGTGTTTATTCTGACCTAGCCAAACACAGTTTTATCAAGTCTATTCATGATGACCTTCTGTGAAGATATTGGCTGCATTCTCATTCACACTGCCAGCACACTGCAGCTCCATTGCAGGCAGCTTAGGGCTGAGAAACAGCAAGGTTTTGGTGCCACGGACGGAGCACGTACAGTATGTACAGTATATAAGTGACAAACATCTCATGAGCATGAGAAGAGAGCAGTGGAGGAAGAAGTACTCAGATTTTAGTAGAAGTAAAAGTAGCAATACATTGTAGAAAATAGTAACATTCTTGTATTCAAATACAAATAGCTCTCACGTGGTTTTGTAATAATAATCAAAATACTAAAAACTAACATTTTCTAATGATTGTAGTGGAGTATTTCCCTCTGAGATGTACAGTAGTGGAATAGAAATATATAGTACTTTCCGCCACTGGAAGAGAGATGCTGCTGCATTGACGTACAAAAAAAAGAAAAATACAAAAAATGCTTTCAGTGCAGAATTTGAGAAGGACATTACCAATTCAATGGTGTTTTGGAATGGATGGAATGTGGCCTATTTGTGAGATTAGTGAGATAGTGTTTATGCAAAGGCTATGATAGACCCAGCAAGCCAGAACAAAGAGATAGACAGGGCTGTGAAAATTAAGTGGACGGAATGGAGAGAGAAATGTTAGAGAGAGAGGGGGGGGGGGGGGGGATGCAGAGAGAGACAGAGAGAGAGAGAGAGAGAGAGAGAGAGAGAGAGAGGCACAGAGAGAGACAGAGAGATCATGACAATGGAGGTACAGTACCGTCCGTCCGTCCGTAATATGCTAGACGCAGAAGAAGTATTTTGTAAACCGTCATGCCAGTAAAGTCATCAAACCGATGAGGATTTCTTGAAAATATAGCAGACCCTCATTTGATTTATCCTTTATTTCCTCAATTCAATTCCAAAAGCTTTATCGCTAAAGCATCAGCACACTGTAAAACCGCTTCCCTATTATCCTTATCATCATTATCGTTATCATCAAAATGGTGGTGATAGACCTAACAATTTGGGCCTTGAATTCTCAAAACGTGTGTTGAAAAAACATTTGTTTTATAACAGCAGGTGTTATAGTCTGCTTGAGGTGTATTGCAGATACAGTTGTACATTGGAAGCCAGTGGTACAGTAAAACAGGGGGTTACCTGCCTTTCTATTACCACGGACCGGCTGACGGTTCATAAAATGTTCGTGGACCGGCATGGTTGGGAGAGTGGTGGTGGTGGGGGGGGGGGGAATTACGTGGGGCGGTGCACCCCGCATCATCGTACCAAAACAGTTACAAGACAGTTGACTGGAAATCAATGACTCAATACAAAAGCTAAATTATCAGATGTGATGTGTTGTGAGCTTGTAGTGTGTGAGCTATTTTGGTGTACCATCATGTCATGAAATATATTTCTTGCCTACTTGCAGCAGCTGGCTGTTGTGATCGGATGACGTTGAGCGTAAAGGAATAACATTGGCTAATTAAAGCCTAAAAAGCCCACATAATCTACTTTGATACAGTATGTTCTCAGCCACGTGAAAGTTATCCTCACATCCCTTGCAATTTAAATTAAGATGAGTACTAAATGGTTAAGTAAAAGTAGTCACCAGAGACTATGAAGCGAAACAGGCTGCCGAAATGGCTTTTGTAACCCAGACGCGGCTATACCCATGCACTCCATAAGCAGGCATGCACTGTAGGCGTACTCTTTGATGGCATAAACCTCATATCCCTCTCCAGCGTGTCTGAGGTACCGCATCAATTCTCGATTCAACTTAAAAAGTTTCATGGCCAGATTGCGTTTGTTTTGCCAGAGTGAGGTGCATAATGATTGAATTCCACATCAGTAGTCATCAAACTAAGGCTTAAGAAAGTAAGTAGACAGATGCTACATAAAGATAGTTGGATGCAATAGAATGTACACAACAAGCTGCACTAACATCTCTCACAATGTTTTTGTCAAATATTGAATAGTACAGTAGTAACTTTTTATTTTGTTTTGTTTTTTGTTTGTGTTCTAATTTCCGTTATAAAAAAATCAATATTAAATAAATGTATTACAAGATATATATTTATTTCAGCGAGATGACATCTTACATTGTCATTTACTGCCCTAAACAAACAATAAAGTCCATACACTTGGCTGGCCTAAAATTACATCATAACTACCCTAATCAAACATAAAAGTCGATGGGCTTGGCTGGCACGAATTACATCATAATTTCCCCTAAACAACTCCTTAATTATTATTAAGGAGTTACTTTCTTACGTGTCAGAACAAGTCCTTCACTTCACATCACATCACATCACTGTCTGGCATGGGAATAGCCACTTTAGAACAGTGGTTCCCAAACTTTTAACGTTGAGACCCCAGATTAAGATTGGGTGGCGGAAGTTCCAGACCCACAGGAACGCACCCAGGGTGCCTGCCCGATTCCGGCGAGCCGCCCCGTGTCCGAAACGGTTGAGAAATGACAGAGTTACCGTGTGAGGGTCCCTCATATTGTACCCTCTACTGTACTGTACTGTCACTGTACTATACTGGTACACCCGAAATCACCATAGTTAATATGTGCGTGTGTGTTTGTGTGTGTGTTAGGTTGCACACAGGTGGTGAAAAACAACCATGCTGTTTTCGTGCTCAGACGCATGCACCCACCCACCCAGCCAGCCAGCCAGCCAGCCACACACATAGCTCCATAAGGAGAATTAGTTCCCCATGCTTCCCCACCATACACAGGACCCCTCCCACAGCCAATGTTGCGTCAAAAGTCTCTAGATTGTCCACTGTCCTGTAATAGCAGTGGTGTGCCGTCAGGGCCAGCAAGGCCTTCTCTGCTGGCCCTGCACTTGCCTGATGCAGAAATGTATAGTTTATAATAATTCAGACAGGCTAGACGCGCTGCTTCCATTCTGTGCAGGTACAACAGCGCTTTTTTTAACCAATGAGATTTTTTCCATGTGTTGTCTTCGGGTAAAAATCTCCACCGTGAGGCCTTCAGAATCTCCACAGAATCCCCTTGCTGTTGAATTGAATGGGAGCGATATAGAGATTGACAGGTTCCTTAGCCAATCAGATTTCCAGTTTGCACTGCTGAGCGTTTTCTTTCAAGTGCCAGGGTACTCTAGCTGGCCTTTGATGACGTTAACGTCTTGCCTGTATCCCATCGCTGGGGGAAAATATTGTACATTGAGAAAAGAGAACTGGCACTTCAAACTTTCTGCGCGAGTTCCCATCTATGGGTTGACTGAGATAGCTAAATTAACAGATTTAACAAACGCAGAAAACGGCTGAAGGAGGAGAAGAAACAGATTTAGTGGTGGATTTACAGTCAAAGCCTTTTTCGAGAAGGAAGGAGTTTTTAAGAAAAGCTTGCCATTGTAACGAAGGGACGAGGAAGACCATGGTATGATGCAGGCAGCCATGGTAAGGATCTTTATATAATATTTATACATGCGATGCGACGCAGCTTATGATGATTGATCGTTTGATAGGCTGCCTATGGTTGTGGACTTGTGGTTGTTGTTCGTGCTGACAGTGTGTGGCCGAGTCTCAAGTGGTTGTGCGCTGCGGAGCTGTGTGTGTGTGCGTGCGTGCGCATGTGTTTACTATAGTCCCCGGTGCACCTTGGCTGGGATATGTGACAAAGCCTGAGTGTGGTTCAGTTCCACTTGTTTTTTGCGTGCTTTCGTGTTGTATAAGACAATATGACAGGTTGTTGTTATGTAATGCCGTGTGTGTGTGTGTGTGTGGGGGGGGGGGGGGGGGGGGGGTGTTGTGGACGGTGTTGAAGGCCTGGTTCATTTCGGCCCTGCCCGCCACTGTGTAATAGGCGTGTTCAACCCTGAGGCGGGCTGCCACCAGGAATAAATCCCGTAGCCCGGTACACTGTAAGAACAGATGCTCTAAAGTTTCCTCCTGAGTACAGAAAACACAACCCACTCCATGACTATAGGATCGAGGTGCACTGTGTGTCTGTTCGTGGCTATCGCTCCATGCACTATCCTCCACTGGAGGTCAGCTGTCCGTTTTTCAATGGGGAGAGAGCGAGAGCGAGAGCGAGAGCGAGAGCGAGAGATTTGTTTTTGGGACCCCGGATTTCAAAATATTTCAAAATATTAGTTTTTGTTTGGGAAAACAGTGCTTTTATAGAAGGTGGTGTATTGGGCTCATATTTACGTAGCACAGGGAGCCCCCCCTATGTCCCTGACTGTGGTGTATTGGGCTCATATTTCCGTAGCACAGGGAGCCCCCCCTATGTCCCTGACTGTGAGATAAGGTGGTGTATTGGGCTCATATTGACGTAGCACAGGGAGCCCCCCCTATGTCCCTGACTGTGGTGTATTGGGCTCATATTTCCGTAGCACAGGGAGCCCCCCCTATGTCCCTGACTGTGAGATAAGGTGGTGTATTGGGCTCATATTGACGTAGCACAGGGAGCCCCCCCTATGTCCCTGACTGTGGTGTATTGGGCTCATATTGACGTAGCACAGGGAGCCCCCCCTATGTCCCTGACTGTGAGATAGAAGGTGGTGTATTGGGCTCATATTGACGTAGCACAGGGAGCCCCCCCTATGTCCCTGACTGTGAGATATCTCCGACAGCAGATGCCTGAGGAGGGCAAAAAGAATTATGGAAGACAAGCAACACCCTTGACACTGATTGTTTGAGATGATGCTGACCTCGAGCTGTCTCAAAGCCCTGGGCGCTACGCTCGGCAAGAGCTTTAACCCCACGGCTGTTGTAGCTATAAACAATTGGACATAGAAGAGGACAAAAAGAAAAGGAAAACCAACAAGGGGAAAAACAACAGAATGAAAAGATAAAGATTGCTCAATCCAACATCACACAGTGTACAGTCTACTATATATAAAGGTATCGGTCATGCCTTGCATATTTTTGTAGGCTATAGTTTAAAATACACTTTCCAATTGTTAAAAAAAATACTGAAAACAACATACAAGCTAGATCTGCAATTTTAATTATATAAAAAATACAAATTGTTGTACATGTTAATACTGTAATTGTGTTCAATTCAAGTCGTGGGAGGTAGGCTGTTTAGGCAGTGTCTGTGGTGGAAGTGCAGATATGGAAGCCCATATAGACTGGACATTTGCAACATAATATCAACAGGATAACCTTGGCAACAGCGGGTACAGTGAGGTATTATGTGTCAAATATGGACATGCCCATATATGGAGAAACCCATGGGTGCGTGTGGCCAGATTATTAATTATACATTATGGAGTTCCCATGAGAGCCATTGGGAGATCCCTGCCATTAGTGCAAATCAGCGTCAGTTTTGAGCCCATATATGGAGATCCCAGAGGCCGAACACGAATTGGTGTCGTGACACAGCGGTTTCGGTGGTGAATGTCCACATGCCCGTATACTGTATAATGCAGATTCCCTGGCGACAGAGAGATAGAGGGAAAGAGGCCACGGGGATAGGGAGAGGGGAGGAGGGGAGGGGGAGGAAGGTATGGGAGAGAGAGGGAGGGAGAGGAAGAGAAGGGAGAGTGTGTGAGGCTATTTCACCCACTCAATAACCCTGCATATGCTGCTGAAACATGAACACGCTGATCAACGTGTCACAATGTGACAGTTGTGACACTCTAGGCAAAGCTGATAACGTTTTCTACTTATGTGGACATAGAAGCATGCTTTTGTATCTCATTGAAATACAGGATCTTGGTCTCTTTGCTCTTTGAGTTCTGCCCTGTTCATTTATATCCTGCTGAGTGACAGCATGACCACTCCTTCATCGACTGACGGTCTAGCGTAACCGGACCTCCATCTCGTCTCAATAGCTGGACCTGATAAGACAGCGTTACAGTAGATGCGTATAGCTATTGCTGATCAGATTTGAATGGATTCAGTTTGTTAGAGGAAATTGCATAGAAATTGCATACAATTTATATGTCCAATAATAACGGTATAATAACGGTATTTAACTTTAGGTGCATATGCGTATGTGCGCACTTGCATATGCTGTGTATGCACACACACACACACACACACACACACACACACACACACACACACACACACACACACACACACACACAGTCATTAGAAGTGGATTACTGCGGGTACATAAACCATTGTTAGCTGAGGTCATGGGACCATTTAGAATGAGTGAATGAACACTAGGCCTCAGATAGCATCAATCCAAAAGGACTGGGGTATAAGCTAGTGCTCCGTTAGCTGCACATTTAGCAGAACTGATAACAATGCCTATGTTTGCTCATCCAATGTAGATGATTGTGGTAAATGGCACAGATAACGTGTCCATTCAAACCCTTTCACCCGGACGTCCCTGTTTTGGGCCAGTTTCAAAACTTTTTCCAAAACATTTACTAATTTGTTATCCACAAAAACCAGTGGTGGAAAAAGTAAGTAAAAGTATCAATACTGCAATGTAGAACTACTCCTAAGTAAAAGTCCGGAATTTAAAATGTAGGCTACTTGAGTAAAAGTACAAAAGTATTGGCATCAAAATGTACTTAAAGTAGAATTCCATGCTAGAAGGCTTTCTTACCATTCGTTGCAGTTGTTAGGTCCGCACCAACGTGGTCCAGGTGTCATTTTGTGCAAAAACGCATTATTGGCTATTTTCCCTACCCCACCATAAGCCCTGAATGGGGTGCTGGGTTTTAGTGCTAATTCGCTTACCTGGCTTATGGTGGGGTAGGGGAAATAGCCAATAATGCATTTTTGCACAAAATGGCACCTGGACCACTTTGGTACGGACCTAACAACTGCAACGAATGGTAAGAAAGCCTTCTAGCATGGAATTCTCCTTTAAAGTACCAAAAGTAAAAGTATTCATTGTGCAGAATGTCCCATGTATAACAATCTTTTCAAAATAGCAGATCTACAAGCTTCACAATGCGCTGCTATTTTCAAATGGCCAAAATGTACTGTAATAGGGCTGAAGAATAATACTCTAATAATCTAAATCTAAAGTAAATAAAGTTTTCAAATAATTGTAGTGGAGTACAATATTTGCCTCTGAGATGTTGTAGAGTTGAAGTAAAAGTATTGGAAATTGGAAATACTTAAGTAAAGTACAAATACCAGTACTTAACCCATTTTGGGCAGGAACCCCTTTTGGTGTTTTAAGCATTATGTTATATTTTAGCTATAGAAAAATCTAATATTCTCAACAGAAGAGCAGGCAGACATAATATACTGTAACTACCACCGTAGTTTGTATTAACATACTCTACCCTAATGATTGTTAAAAATGACATTTTATTCACACAACACAAATGTACCATAGTGTAGCTTAAAGAAGTTAACATGACTGCCCGAGGCTGATTCTGCCATGTGAAAGAACTGTGTGATCCAAAATGTTCAGCTCAGAAGTGTTTTTATGCTTAATTTGATGGCTACCTGCTTTTTTAAACACAGTGCAGTACAACTCAGGACCCCCACAGAGTAGAGGCAAGCATGAGGTTCAAGAGAGGGAATGAGTGGCAAAACTGGCATGCGCACGCACGCACACGCACACGCACACACGCACACACACACACACACACACACACACACACACACACACACACACACACACACACACACACACTCAAATTACACTAGATGCTAAATTGAAGTTGTGGAATATCGCCATCCCACACTTTCCCAACTACCCTCAGCATGTTAGTGTTCACCGACTTGTCAGCGCTTCAGCCAATCCTACTTGAGCCATAGAATGCCATGGTGAGCTCCCAGAAAGGAAGATGGAAAACAAGGACGACAGTAGCAACACATGACAAATGCAGCACAGTCTGTCAGCTTGCACATACAGTAAGCTATTCATCTGTATGTAAGCTATTTATCTGCACGCACTATTGAGGTTAAGACAGAAAACGATGCATTTTGCATGTCCTGTGCACTGGAAAGACGTGGCACATATAACATCTTCTCGACGCCAGTCAACTGGATGGAACCAAATGTCACACAGAACATGTCATACATGACAACATCTTATATGCTGCAGAGACACCATACCTGGAGACCTGATTACAGGGATGGGAGGGGAGCAAAAGGAGTGACGAACGTGAAAAAAGAGAGAGAGAGAGAGAGAGAGAGAGAGAGACACTAACTACTATGCCCATTAAGCCGTGCCTGGCGTGTTGTGAAGCAGTCCGCTCCTGGCCATGTACCCGTCCAGTTGTGTCACGGCACGGATGAGTGACAGAACCTAACGGGGGCCCCAAGCCAATGGCAAGACTGTCATCCTGGCCCCGAGCTTCCAACGGAAGGATAGATGAAGTGAGCAGCGCCTGGCTGTCAAGACCGCGTCATGCCACATCTTGTCACCATCGCTAAGTGGACGCCCCCACAAGCAGTGCAATATCAGCGGAGAGGCTGACGGACAGACTGTGATGGTGCGGCGTTTTGCCCTGCAACGTGTTTTAGTTGACGAACCATCGGTCGGTTGATTGTGGTTTGGTTGTGTTTTGATTGTACTTGTGTTTTAGTGTGGTTGCTGTTGTCATATTATATTACAAATATGATTATATTATGATTTAAGCAGAAATTGTAAAAATTGTCAAATTTGTCATCCTGTCAAAATCACACAAACATGCATACAGTAATATACTTAATTTACCCTCATACAGTAAAAGAGTATGAACCAGGTTTTCTAAATCTATTTTAAAACTATTCCCATGTGTTTTTTAATAGAAAACACATGATCCAATGTGAGCACTTTGATGTAAATTGGATGTGACGGTAATATTATTTTCATATGAAGCCAATTTATTGAGGAAACATCAAATATTATTTCCAAAAGCAGTCACATAACTCAAGTACTGTAGTATACAATAATTATACACAATAGTGGGTCAAGAAAATTCGCAAGACAATCACCATAACATTGGGTGCTGTTTGACACAGATCAGTTGGAGACACACAAACCACAATGAATGTCATGTCAAGACAAAATAAGAAACCATGGGCAATATAGGAATGTTGGCAGAGGCTACTGTATCAGATAGGCTACTGTATCAGTCACAATCCAATCCAAAGGGAATACAAGCATTCCAGATGCCCAGTTTATCACAGGTATTAGCAACGTGGCCTTTATCCAATTGAAATATTGCGGTGCATTAAAGGTATAGAGTCATGCATACATATTCACATAGGGTACTTGCTAGCGCGTGATTTGAATTACATACAGCATAGATAGAGACAGAAATGAGGTCTTAAGTCTGAACATGCTGCCTTTTACTGCTTTGCTGGGGTGTGACCTTCAGTTGAAGGGTTCATATTGTACAGCCTAGCATAATGGAATTATTGTTATGATCAGCTTCATTATGTTTGTTCCCTTTGGGATTACGTGTTTGGCAGAGAGAGACAAAATGTCACCATTCCAATTCCACAGGGAATGTGTGGAATGGAATGACATTTAAGTGTACCTTGGATATTACAATCTGTGAACTTAGTTGCAGGACCTATTGTTCACAACCTTTTCAGACAGTGGGCTGGGTAATGATTCATTATACTAGTTGAACGGCAGCGAATGTCGCATGCGACAATAACATCTCTACACACGTTGCACTGAGACGTGTTGTGAGCTTGGAGATCTGCTATTGCTATTATCGTGCGCGACAACGTATACATCAGGCGTCTGATGGTGTCTATTACAGTGTTACATTGTTGTGGTCTAGTGCTGGTACTGGTGAGAGGATTGTGTACAGTTCAAACCAAGGCTAAGAGTAAAGTGCTGGATGTCTCAACACTGGCCTGGATGTGCCATGCCAGAGGCTGACTGACCACATCATTCCACTTCACATTTCTTGGCAGTGACTACAGGGACAGTGTAGTGAGGAGAGGAGTTAAAGGAATAGGCCACTGTTTTTCAACCATATCGCCGTTTATTGATTCATTCTCTGACATTTCAGCCCGATCTGAGACCCATTGACTTCCATTGTAACGTTTAAGTTATGTCAAAAAGTATAGTAGCCCAGGCGGTGGCGTAACCGTCTGGGCACCCGACTGGTAATCCAGTCGCAGTGTGCCGCGGGTTCGACTCCCGAGCCCGACACGGCCTTTACTGCATGTC
Source organism: Electrona antarctica (assembly GCF_951216825.1). Taxonomy (NCBI): domain Eukaryota; kingdom Metazoa; phylum Chordata; class Actinopteri; order Myctophiformes; family Myctophidae; genus Electrona; species Electrona antarctica. The sequence continues at coordinate 34,633,927 of NC_136791.1, forward strand.
TTCCCCCATCTCTCTCCCGTTTCCTGTCAGCCTACTGTCTGTCCCTTCAAAAACCAATAAAAGGCGTAAGCCGCAAAAAAAAAAAAATCTTTAAAAAGTATAGTAAAGAGAAGGGTGAAGGGAGTAATGTCGAGATCAAAGTCGAGGGGCCAATCACAGCATTTTTCTGATTATTCAGAAAAGCCCTGCAAATAACAGAAAATCCACTGAATGTTCATGTCTGATGTCATGAGACAGACAGACAGACAGACAGACAGACAGACAGACAGACAGACAGACAGACAGACAGACAGACAGACAGACAGACAGACAGACAGACCCAGAAACCAACAATGAAGACAAGAAGTAGACAAAATTAAATTTTATGAACAGTACAGCTAATTCAAAATTTAAAAGGGTCTTTAAAAGAAAGAAGGCTGTCCACATTCGATGATGCCCAATAATGTGTTTCTTCGTTATGCCTTTTTTCTGTATATCGCATTTTTGCCGATAATCACTTGCATGCCTTTATAGTGCCACCTTCTCAGTAATATGCCATTACACTGACTGTTCATAATAAAACCATTTGGCACGTTTTGTTTTATATCACTTCACATTCAATTCACATTAGGCTACAGCCCATCTCTATGCTAATATGACCCAATCACAGAAGTCACTCACATTACTTCCTTTCTTTGATCTAAATACAGTCACTGACGTGACTGTGACACAACCACGTCATTCAATCACCATGGGCGGAGTGGACCATGGCAACTTTGTGATCTTGTATAAGACATGATCGGTTGAAACACGAGACAAAAATGAACTGCGATGTGGTGCCTTTAATCAACTACAACCTCACTAAAGGTATAGCGTCTTCACTGATGGCATGTTTATGCATGAGTGCCATGCATACATTACTGTATTATGTGGCCGCACACTGAGTTGTATTGTATAGGCAAGACACTCGTGTGTCACTGTCGAGAGATATGCCTGGACGGATGGGAGTCTGGGCTGTCACTGTGCTATATTCTGGGATGCATTGGACCTGCGTTTCCAGTCAGCGGTTGGGAGAGTGCAGCAGCTGCCGCACAGGGAGCAGAGAGTAAATGAGAAACGTGCTTCTGTCATGATCCACTGCTCTCTCTCCCCGTCTCTAACCCCCCCCCCCCCCCCCCCTCCCCCCAATCAAACACACACACACCCAACAAGCCAGTGAAAAAATGCAAGAGGAGGAGAAGGAAAGTAAAGGAATACAAGAACAGAGGAAAGGAGTATTTGCATTCTGTAGTGATTAGTACTGTTTACCTAGGGACTGTACACACACGCACACGCACACACGCACACGCACACGCACACACACACACACACACACACACACACACACACAAAATACCACAACTACTTCCCTATTTATAGTATAGTGTATGTTTCTAATGACGTTAATAGGAGACCAAAGTCAATAAAATGGGACTCAATGTCTCCCTGCTTGACACTCATACTAGCGTCATGTCCAGGGAGTACTAGTACATCAAGCCGCATTACGCTGCAGAAACAGGAGATAGGCTCCTGCCCTGCTATGGCCACGTGTCTCGGCAAGGCTTACTTATAAAGATAGAGGGCAAGTTGAACAGCTAATGTTTAGGCCTATATAAAATACTATACTCCAATGTGTAATCAGGCCAAAGACAAACAAATGCTGCTCAGCATTCAGTGCTCAATAATTCAGATGGATGATGCAGTCAGCATGCTCAGCGGGAACACTGCCAGTGTCAAAACAACAACATGCCTTAGAAAATAACTTGACTCCTTCATTCCCGCTTTGAGGACGAGGTTTTGTTTGTAGTTGTTTTTTAAGGTTTTTGTTGCAAAGTCCACTAGAGTGCCGCAGCACAGAGGAAATGTTTTGGATTCATGTTGTGTTCTTCTCCGCAATAAAAAGGGGATTTTGTTTTCCCCCAATGGATCTTGGATAAATACAATGCCAGGTGTACACGCCTGAGGCCTTATAACATGGGGAACAGGAGAGCGTCCCTGTCCTTGGCCGACCCAATAAAAGGACATCAATAACAGCGTAGCACGAGGGGAGCCTTCTATCAAGGGATCGATCGGTGGAGCCCAGCGATGTGTCGCCACAAAGGAGGAGGAGGAGAAGCACTAAAAGCACGTGGGAAAAAAAATAATACAAATCTACTCATTTCATGTGTTAGAAGAAACAAGGGACAAAGCCGAAGGCGAGGTGAGTTTTACGATGAGAATGAAAGTGAGAGGTTTGCAAAGATGCAGGCGGAGTACCGGAGAGAGAAAAATAAAGAAAAGACACTGAAAAATAACCAAACAAATGATAGGGCAAGATAGTGGAATGTGCCGGGCAGCTGGGGCCTAAACACTTCAATGTCAGACGCACCCACGCACACGCACACGCACACAATCCCAGAGTGTATTGGGCCTCAGGGCGCGGTACAAAACAGAAAAAAGGCACAGCTCTACTATCAGCCATCACTGTTGGCACAGTGTGGCGACAGGAACATTAAACTGTCCCCATGTCAACGGGGGATACACGGGAGTCGGTCTGTGTGGGGGCACACATGTTTTAGCGGCCCACAGGACTGTTTGTTTTGCATCTCATCTGTTCCTGTCCTTCACGTCTGGCTTTAATTTGGATTTTGACCGAACCGCTGTGACTGTTGGGAGCCCTCCATGCAACGTGATGTCAGATGTTCTGCTCAGAAACGGATTTAGACAGGATCCGGGTCCCCTGAGGTGGAGGTTGTGTGTGTGTGTGTGTGTGTGTGTGTGTGTGTGTGTGTGTGTGTGTGTGTGTGTGTGTGTGTGTGTGTGTGGACTTATAGATGTGGACAATACAGGCGGGTGATGGATTAGTGAGCCAAAGGATTGAGACACAAGCCAAAGGGCACGCAAAGGGTACATGCCCTGGCACTGCTGAGCTTTATTCATGTAAATATGCTACCATGAAATGTCTTGGCTATTATTTCCTTACTTATATATTAATGTTGATTTTGTCGACTATGACGAAATGTCTGTCGTCTACCTTTTTTCACTGACAAAAACTACGCTATGGTGACTAACATTAGGAGAGGAGATCCAGTAAAACTAAAACAAGTCACCATGGGTGCGCGGGCGTGACAGACCAAAAATAGATGATCTACGAGCTCACATATTGTGAGCTTGTAGATCGGCTATTTTCAGCATTGGGCATTTCAATGGCATCATGGCCCGCCAAAAATATGTCGACTAAAACTACTGTATATTTGTTGAGTAAAAAAAGGCAACTAAAACTACACTAAAACTAAAACATTTCAGGTGAATAACTATGACTACAACACTCCGTTACGTTACGTTACATCACACACACACACACACACACACACACACACACACACACACACACACACACACACACACACACACACACACACACACACACACACACACACACACACACACACACACACACACACACACTTCATATACAATATATAACATATATACAGGTTTTTCTGTATGTGCAGAAATACAAATAGTGGCAATTGTGGCACGGACACACACACGCAGAGCATGGAAGGTCACAGATTATTCTATCAAAGGACCACAGAGGTTCTGTATAATTTAGAGTCAGAGGTGGTGACATGAGAGATGGAGGAAGTATGAGAGAGAACGAAGGGCAGAGAGAGAGAGAGAGAGAGAGAGAGAGAGAGAGAGAGAGAGAGAGAGAGAGAGAGAGAGAGAGAGAGCAGAGCATTCCGATCGTGTTGAAAAGGGAAAGATTAATTGTGTTGTCATGGATGAGGGGGAGCGCCAGGCACACCACACCTCCATCTATCTTTGCTCTGACTGACTGAGAGACAGAGAGAGAGAGAGAGAGAGAGAGAGAGAGAGAGACAGAGAGAGAGAGAGAGAGAGAGAGAGACAGAGAGAGAGAGAAAGACAGAGAGAGAGAGACAGAGAGAGAGAGAATCAGAGCGAGAGAGAGAATCAGAGGATGATAATGAGCGGGAGAAGAGGGAGGGAGAGGTAGATGGAATCAGAGAGGGAGAGAAGCAGAGCGAGATAGATAGAGAATCAGTGAGCTAGGGAGGGAGCAGGAGAGAATCAGAGAGAGAGAGAGACAGACAGACAGAGATTCATTGAGGGGTATAGGGAGATAGGATCACGTAAATAGAGGGTGTGTATGTATGTATACAGTAGGAAGACAGCCCCGACATGCAGGCACAGAGTTACCTGTGACTGTGCCACAGTGTAGGAGATGTAAGGAACACGTACACTGCCAAATCCTGAGTGTCAATTCAGCTCTCGAGTGCATGTGTAAAAATGGCCCAGGCTCCATTTTTACAGACTCACAGTTGAATTGACACTCAGGTTTTGGCAGTGTACTGTATACGTAAGCCCTAATTCCAAAATAGCTCTCTGAAAAGTGAACAAAATGTTCTCCCCTTTCTGGGACCTTGCTTGTGTCACACACAGCCGTGCGAGGACACGCAGTCCTCGGTGTGCGCACACTGTAACAGCCTGAGTGTTCATTTGACTCTGTGAGAGTACAAATGGAACCAATTGTACACTTTCAGAGATACAAATGGATACATTGACACTCTGAATTGTACTGTGTGCTGTAGTAGTTGCATTCCATTAGCTTAAGAGTGAGGTATTTTTAGTGCACGGTGTGTCAGCTCTCTCCCTTCTTACACTCCCACCATGCAGTCCATAATTATTCCCTCATTTGTCATTTTTCTTTTCAGCCTTCACCCCTCTCTATCACCTTCTTTAATATTCATGGCCTGACGTGTGGTCCGCAGGAGACCAGCACTTGTTAATGTGTCTGGGCCAAATACAAAATGTGTGTGCTGTGCTGCCTGGCTAGAGAGAGAGAGAGAGAGAGAGAGAGAGAGAGAGATAATTGTGTGAGAGAGAGTGTATTGTGAACGTTAATGTTCTATTTGCTTGTTTTCTGTTATTTTGTTTTGTTCTTTGTTGAATTTCATGCTTTAGCAATACTGTAGCCATTACATTCATGCCAATAAAGCTAATTGAATTGAATTGAATTGAATTGAATTGAATTGAATTGAATTGAATTGAATTGAATTGAATTGAATTGAGAGAGAGAGAGAGAGAGAGAGAGAGAGAGAGACAGAGAGAGAGAGAGAGAGAGAGAGAGAGAGAGAGAGAGAGAGAGAGAGAGAGAGAGAGACGGACGGACGGACAGATGGACGGACGGGTATCTCGAATGCTTAGCATATTGTGCAGATGGAATAAGTCTGGTAAGATAAAGAAAATAACATTTCACTTGTATTCAGTAAACCACTATTCCGTGTTTCTTTGGTCGTTGCTCTGCTACAAGCTAACCTCAGTGAACAGCAGAGGCTGCTTGGACGAGGTGGTGTTATTGTTATAACATCAGTGAACAGCAGAGGCTGCCTGGACGAGGTGGTGTTATTGTTATAACATCAGTGAACAGCAGAGGCTGCCTGGATGAGGTGGTGTTATTGTTATAACATCAGTGAACAGCAGAGGCTGCCTGGACGAGGTGGTGTTATTGTTATAACATCAGTGAACAGCAGAGGCTGCCTGGACGAGGTGGTGTTATTGTTATAACATCAGTGAACAGCAGAGGCTGCCTGGACGAGGTGGTGTTATTGTTATAACATCAGTGAACAGCAGAGGCTGCCTGGATGAGGTGGTGTTATTGTTATAACCTCAGTGAACAGCAGAGGCTGCTTGGACGAGGTGGTGTTATTGTTATAACCTCAGTGAACAGCAGAGGCTGCCTGGACGAGGTGGTGTTATTGTTATAACCTCAGTGAACAGCAGAGGCTGCCTGGACGAGGTGGTGTTATTGTTATAACATCAGTGAACAGCAGAGGCTGCCTGGACGAGGTGGTGTTATTGTTATAACATCAGTGAACAGCAGAGGCTGCCTGGACGAGGTGGTGTTATTGGGTGATAATCTACTTTAGCATGGGCACCCTGGTGGAACTGCATGATGCTCCAGAGACCTGTTTGTCAATATTGTATTCACGCCACAGTAACACCGTAAAATACCTCAGTGTTCGTTTCATTCTGAGAGTGTAAAAATTGACCTGTAAGGGTAATATGTGACGAGATATTCATTAGTTCATTATGTCTGTAGTATATTGAGGAATATCATTAAATGTTTCATTCGCTTCAGACTCAACAGAGACTAAGATTGATTGTTTTTTATCGATTGTGATAGCTGTACTATCAATCGTAGTCTCCGGGCATGGTGGGGGAGGAATGAGGGTTAAAACACTGGGGGATGTCTTGGTAGTGAGCATTCTTCTCCTCCATAGACCACAGAAGTAACAATTAACATGTAGAGGTACATAGTTTGTCAGGTAGACGCATAAAGGACACTAATGTGCATGCAAAAGGGTCCATCATGTCATTAAGCAAGTGGGCACAAACACAGGCCAGGTGTAACAGCCCAAAATCTACCCAATTTACCCCGGGTAAATTCTGGGCTAGCAAACTTTTATTTGTATTTACTCCTAGAGATTTTGTCCAAACATCACGCAAATCAGTACACAGTTTGGCTTCCAAAATTTCAGCAGTGCTCCGTTTTGAACTAAATGCCTCAAATCATGAACACAGATAACATTTTTAAATCAGCCTCATGGTGGCGCTATAACAGGCCGATTTGCCTCATGGTGGCACAATAACAGGCCAATTCACGTGTTTACCTATAAGTGGACCGATTGGTGTGAAACTTTGCACGCGCACACCCTAGAGGCCAAGGACAGACCTCGGCCCTGCATTTTTCACATCAGTCTTTTATAGCGCCCACACTTGGTACAGTACTCAAATGGTCTCCTAAGTGGGCGTGGTTGCCTCTCCCTGCCCCAACCCCAACCCACCACACACACACACACACACACACACACACACACACACACACACACACACACACACACACACACACACACACACACACACACACACACACACACACACACACACACACACACACACACACACACACACACACACACACACACACACACACACACGGTGAGAGCACTGTGAGAACACTGTGTGCTTCTGGTCTCCTCAAGGGGCAGGCAGCCATGTCACACACATACAGGAAATCAATCCAAGTTGGCAAGTCTTCGTTTCTCCATCCGTCTTACAACCAGCTGAAGAAGCCTGCTACTGCAATGCACAAATACTCTGTTAAAAGGAAAAGCCTGTGATTCAAAATGTACCTAAAGTACTACACGTATTCATTGAGCAGCATGTCCCATTTCAAGTTATCAAATGTTTAAGAATCTTTTGAAAATAGCAGAGCTATACAAGCTCACAATATAGGGCGGATGTGGGGAATGTATTTTTGTAATAATAATAATCAAAATCTACAGTACAAAGTAACTACTGAATTCTAGTAGTAACCCCTTGAACCCGAGCATGCCAAAAATAGCAGATCTACTGGCTCAAAACGCGCCGCGGTGCAACGCGATCTTGAGCTTGTAGATCGGCGGTTACAGTTGTAACTGAAGTCGGTTTCACTAAGACTAGACTGGGGTTTAAGTGGTTAGGAACACAACCAGTGCAGTGTGACTGTTATATATGGAGAAGTAGGCTGACTATAAAGGGAGCACCTCAGACCCCCCCCCCCCCCCCCGGCCCGCCCCCCCCCCCCCCCCCCCCCCCCCCCCCCCCCCCCATATATGCGACTAAGATTGATAGTACCAATATCAGAATCGATAAAAAACAATCAATCTTAGTCTCTGTTGAGGCTACGTTCACCTCCGTTACTGCTAGATATGGAAAGGCACTCGTCACACACACACACACACACACACACACACACACACACACACACACACACACACACACACACACACACACACACACACACACACACACACACACACACACACACACAGAATGTCACTCACATTAATTTCATCCAAGCGGATTATTAACGGTGACTGCTTCATTTGCATGGAACCAATCACCAAACGTTCCGCTTCTCCCTGTGTGTTCTGTGTATTGACCCCGTGACGGATCCTATTTATAACCACCTTACAACTTCCCGCCGCTGTCGGGCGCAAACCTCATATGGAGCGATTTAAACCGTCACTTTTCTGTGTTGCAATGGATCCATTGTAGTTATTATTTAGTCATAAGCTCTTGTTCATTTGTGTCATTGGTTAAATATTGATAAAACCCATAGACACACTTAAGATTGTTCCAAACTAGTGAAAATGACAGTTCTACGAGCTCACAATACACCACGTTGTGAGCTTGTAGATGAGCTATTTTTGTTACTTTTGTGTGACACTCTTGTACAACAAAGTAGGGCATTCATTTAACAAAACAACATCAAAAGTTGAAATAATATGGATATACAAGGTTTCTGCCTGAGAGCAACGTTTAACATTTGACCTCCACTGAGCAACCACTCAGAAACACAGGGCCGTATGACTACAATGAGTTCAGCCTCAGTTCATTAACTCCAGCACAGGTTGCTGGTGTGTGTTACTTACAATCTTACTATGCTCTATTTGTATGCCTGGAGCCAGGAGACTAAAATGTATTGTAAAGTGATATTTTTTTGATTAAAACAAATATACTATGCAATTATAGTGTTTGTTCAGTAACAGGGGTCTCTCTGTCTCTCCAGCTCTTTAATAAACAGAACATGCATTTTCAGGTAGGTGACAACATTTCTGCCAATCAGGACAGAGTACCCATTTATCAGCTTCATTATTATCATATATAGTGTTCCAGTTCCAATCTTGTCTGTTCATTTATTTGACATCACTTCCAATTTCACTTGTTTAATCTGAATCCTGACTCAGTTCTCTATCCTGATTGGATAAAATAGGTACCCTGACCTGAGAATGCATTTTCAATTTAATAAAGAGCTGGAGAGACATGGAGACTCATGTTATGGAACAAACACTAGTTAATACTATAGCAATGAGTACTATCAGAAAATATGTAACACTTATTTTAACCAAAGAAAAGCCCTACCTTTAAACTACTCCATAGTATGACGGCATTGCTTGTTGAAAAGGACAGTTTTTTTCTTTTTTTCTTTACTTTTTCTTTCTTTTTTACAGGAATCTGTTCTTGTCCCTCTCCCTCTCCTTCTACTGTCAACATTTTGAACCTCAGTCTGTCTCATGCTGTAGATCTCTCTCTGGTTCATCTCTACCTAATTTCCCCTCTTCCCTATGTCCTACTGTGTTCATCATTCTCTCTCTCTCTCTCTCTCTCTCTGCTAGTGGTCATTTGTCTCCAGGGGTCTCTCACTCAGTATGGACGAGTAGAGATCTACAGAGCTCAGCCTGCATCCCGCAGGGACGGAGTAGGAAAAGCCATTAGACTGTTCTTCAGTTCTGCCACAACATTGGACCACGCACGCACGCACGCACGCACGCACGCACGCACGCACGCACGCACGCACACATGCACACATGCACACTCTACGTCACAGTAGTCTATCAGGGTTGAATACAACGGGGAAAGTAAGTGCCTGAGCTTCCACAGACCTTCAGGAATAACAGCACATATCAAAGAGAATTTCAGGGTGGAACTGAGTTCACTCAGTGAAAATCCAAGCAGACTACTACACTACCACTACACAGCACCAAGAATCACCCCCCCCTCCCTAATCTCAGCTTGAACCTTTGTCTTCTGACTACTGATGTAGTGTGTGAGCATACTTTTCCATATAGCAGTACATAATAAGAAGAGTATGAAACCTTTAACAATATATATGCCTGAATAGTGCCTCTCCCACTGAACATATTTAGGATAATACCTCCGCTTTCTTCCATAGCTTTGCCCTTATGTAGAAAGACAGTAATAAAGCAGAGAGTGATACAGACAGTTGTACAGGGCTTCACAATCAAGTGAGACGTGATATATTACTAAATATGGAAACGTAGACTTTGATATGGGTGTTGGGAGCTTGCTGGAAGTGTTAGCTGTGATGTTGTGAAAACAGCTCCTCTCTCTCTCTCTCTCTCTCTCTCTCTCTCTCTCTCTCTCTCTCTCTCTCTCTCTCTCTCTCTCTCTCTCTCTCTCTCTCTCTCTCTCTCTCTCTCTCTCTCTCTCTCTCTCTCTCTCTCTCCCCCTCCCTCCCTCCCTCCCTCCCTCCCTCTCTCTCTCTCTCTCTCTCTCTCTCTCTCCCTCCCTCTCTCTCTCCCTCTCTCTCTCTCTCTCCCCCTCTCTCTCCTTGCAGCGAGACTCTCCTGCACAGTAAAATCCTGGGTGTTCATTGAACTCTGAGAGTTAAATATACACTCAAAGATTTTACAGTGATCACAAAATATTCTATTCATGTTCTCCTCCAGACAGACACCTCTACACATCAAACCCAAACTGTGTTTGATTCCTTTCACTTTGTGCGGCGCATACATTATGGATGAAGGTGTTGAGCTTTTGAAGGACTTGCAGTGGGCAAAATAACCTTTCTATACACACACACACTTTCATATCCGACGAGAAAGGCAAAAACAAATGACTACGACTCTAGTACTTAAATGCTGTACAAATTAAGTGCAATTATAAACAGTGAGACAAATATTATAGGGCAGGCAAGGTTCAGTCCAATTAATACTTTGTCGCATAATGGTGTCGCACTTAAAAAAAATAACAAGTTCACAATGCATCGCAGATGCGGTCGTGCGGCAGCATAAATTAGGCATGCACTGGTGGGAGCGAATGGTACACAAAGCATCTTAGAATGTATGATATGACAGTTCTGTGAATACAGTGCTGTTGCACTGGCAGTCTGGCACGATCACTTACATGTTTGCTGCTAATACACTTACATAAGTGCTGCTAATGTCTTTCACCTGCACAAGAGACTGTGTTTCTATAGTGATGCAAGTTTTGCCTCTACTTGCACAAGAATCAATTTCTTGATTCTAGACTATTTCTATTTTGACCGCAGGTACATTTGACATTGTCTCCAATCCTGAAAATACCAAAAGGTCCATCAAACACTCTATGACATCCACCACGCCGTTGCTTAATGCCAGTTTGCCCTTTTCCCCAAAAATATAGGGCCCTGTTCCTCAAAAAGTATATTATTAATCTTTGTCACTTAGTGCCAGTCATTGAATGTAGTTAAAATGAGCTATTTGACAGATATGACAGTTAAATAAGTTAGTTGAATGACAGATGCTACAGTTACACAGCACACGGATGGAGATTGAGCGTTGGGACTGGTGCGGGTCCATTCCGACAGTGTCAGCCTACTGTAGTAGTATCTGCCATATGTCAATCCCACCCATGCAGGACAGATCCTGTCAATGTGTTTTAGTATCATGGCTGTTGGGCAGGAGCCCCTTAGCCTGCCATGCAGGCCAGACTATAATATCATATCTGCGTAGACATTAGTCTGGAACTTCGGTATGGAAGATCTATTTCCAAGGGGCGGTTACAAACAGATCCCAACGACACAGCAAAAGTCTCACTTGATCTCTGATTGATCACGTGAGCAAAATGTTCTTCAAACTGAGGAGTGCCAGTACCAATCTTCCCGGGGATTTTCTTTTTCTTTGGCAGATTCGTCTGGTTTCCAGGCTAGAAGCCCCTGTGTCCATGTTTTTTTTTGCCTAAATGAATTAATATCATTTGTCATGTACAAGGTGTCTGCCCGACAGCAATGATATAAATAGATTGCTACGACAGGTCCAATGCACAACAACAGTCACTGTAGCAAAGGGTTATAAGACCACTACAGTTGGGTGCCACCGATATTGTCCCTTATCATTTGACCCATTTAGGCCTGACCTCAAAATTTTAAAAAATCCTTCTAAATCCTCTAGTTTTCTGAAATAAATATTTTCACGATTTTTCAAAAATAGCAGACCTACAAGCTCGTAGCGCGCCACTCGGTGGCGCGCTATGAGCTTGTAGATCTGCTATTTTTCAATAGCTAAATTATAACAATGTTTAAAACACCAAAAGGGGTTCCCGCCCAAAATGGGTTAACTGTCCTTTTGCGCAGATCACGCAAACCTCAGCAAAAAGAAAAGGACAATATCGATGGCCTCCAACTGTAAGACCACTATGTCACTACCACTTTAAGGTAACCATAGCAACCATCAGTCTTCAGCGCTTAGAATTCTCATGTTGAACCACTCCTGCACTGAGATCTTACCCCATGCTTTGTTTCTAATGTCTAAAGATCCTCGGTTGTCACATTTCTCGATCTCTTTGATCCTCTCGGATGCTCTCTGTCTCTGCTCTCATGGCATAAATTACAGCCGAGGCCAGAAATCTCACGTTATCCAGCTCAATAAAAAGGATTGTCCCTGTTCGCTGAATGTTTGATCTATTCTCTCCTGTGCGAAATCTCCCCTGGAACTGCCCGATCCTCCAGACTTTAAGTGGCAAAACAAAATGTTTAGATACAGAGATGTTTTGGAGAGCTGTGGTTTGTAGCCTACATGGCAGATACATTCTATTCAAATGCCAATGGCAGTCATTTAGTTAAACTTTTAACGTGCAGAGCAATCAAAATATAATAATCATTGAGAGTTCTACTTAATGTTTTCTGGCCTGGTATAAACGATTATGTCAATTACTGTAGTTTTAGACCTACTGTAATTCTTGAGTCCAGTCAAAAAACTGCGTCAGAGCTGTAGAATAGTTTGCAAGAACAACACAGCACCACAATTAGGCACACATAATTGAGCTATTTTGTATTACTACTTTAGTACTTCAATCATACGCTTATTTAAAATTGCAACACACTTTATCACGTCCATCCTCACCACCCATTGATTTGTACCCTAGATAGAGAAAATATCCCTGGTTGCATAGTACGGCGGGTTACCTTGAGATTGATCTGTGATACAAAGCATTGATTCCTCAACAGTTGACCTCAATTACACTCCTCGCCACTTTCCCTTGTACCAACGCAATATTGTGGATCCTGAAAATGCCTCGCATGTAGCTTTCAGAGCCACATGATAAGACAGGTCAATCCTAAACCATGCCCATTATTCACAGCGATCATTTCAAACTGTTCTGAAATTCTAAAAACAGTCTTGTGTGGCCAAACGATCAGAGATGTCTGTCTACTGATTTGTCTGGGAAGATCTAAATTCAATATACAGTGGCAAGAAATGGCAACTAACAAACCTACGCCCACTGCTTTGAAAACAATATGAAGGGCCACCCTAATAACTTTGTATTGGTTTTGCAAAAAACAAAAAAAAAGTTTCCACCCAGTTTGACCTCATACATTGATTTGAGATGTCCCCTAGACTTATCAGTAGGCGGAGATCTCTGGTCATCTGGGCTTTCCCTCAAGGCTCTGGTGTCTAAACCTCCGACTATCTGCCTTACCCTCAGACGAAATGGGGTCATGTCCCCATGCGATTCAACCCATTTCAGTAAAGCTTTCTCTAGCGAACGTGGTGAATCCAAACTTCTCATTCACTGCTCAGCCAAACACAGCGGGGGAGCCAAGGCCACATCGCTCTGCTGGGCGACGGCTAGATTCTCATCTCCCCTCTTTCAACGGACTGTGTCCATGGCTCTGAATAATCACGGTGCGTGAAGCGAGTTCCATCACGCAACCTATAAAAACGATGTTATCAAACTTACCTGTTGGGTGGCCAGGAGAAATCGGTTGGTTGGCGAAGAAGAATGAGGGGGATGACGCCACAGTCCGGTGAAGCATGGAGAGAGAGAGAGAAGGGGGGGGAGAGGGGGGGGGTGTAGAGGAGAGACAGTCAGGCGTAGATAAAAAACCTTTGTGAATAAATAATTGAGTGTTTTCCTCTCTCGTATACCCCCCTCCCCTTCCCATGGCTCTTAAAATAGCATTTTCAACCATTTTATTCAAATGAAAGGAAAACCTCATGGGATGAATTATTAAAGGAGCAGGTGGCGGCGAGGGCGAGGTCTGCATCTGCACCTAGGTCACATCGCCCAGCCTGTCAACGGGGGTGGGAGGTCGCTGTGAGGTGGGTGTGACGAGGCGACACCTCACCTCGCCTTATTTCAACACATGCAAAAACGGATGCAGATGACCCACAAGGCAGCGGCATTGGAGGTGGCTTTGGCGGCATACAAATCAGTACATAACTATACCATCCAGACAGATTGCTGGTTCCTGGAGCATATCATAGCTCTCGATGTAAGGGCTTGATGATCTACACTGTAAAATACTGAGTGTTCATTTATACTGAGTGTGTAAATCCTATTTGGGATGTTATGTTGCATTTGTATAGGCCCTAATGCAACATAAAAATAGGGGATTATTATAAATGTTTGTTTGCATTTATTTTATTTCATATGAAAGTAGAGAATTATAGAGCTATAAAATGAGGTGTTACTTCTTTAGAGTGATTTGACTGTTTCGTTTTTGAACTACACCGTAACTAACTACACCGTATGTGAATATACTGTAAAACCTGCTAGCAAAGAAAAACACATCGGAGAGGAATGGCTCTTTTCATGTCTGCCATACTATATTGCATATATGTGAATGCATGGAATTCAAAGGTGAAATGTCTTCTCTTTGACTCAGATGCCCAATTTTCGAGATTTTCCCTTGGTACCTACCTACAGTACAGTACAAGTGTCTATGCTCAGTGAAACTGACAGTAGGCTACAGTATGTCTTGGTAAATTAGATCAATCCTGATGAAGACAGCATAGCTGTCAAAACATCTGTGCTTGTCCAGTTCAAAAATAATACAAAATAAAATAAAATAAAATAAAATGTATGGCTGGCTTTTATATATATATATATATATATATATATATATATATATATATAGGCCATGTGAGTAGCCTATTGGAACATTTCAGCAAGACAAAAACAAACAATTGTGAACATCCATCTCTATGAAATGGAACCCAACCTAAAAGACACACAAGAGAAGCTGCTTGGAATTCATTGTCTCATTGCAACATATCAAACTATAGAGCACCAATATCTATAAAGTCTATATAAAACCATTTATTTGAGGGCCCCTGTCATCCCAGGGCCCATGGTATCTTGGTAACTTATGGCAGAAAATACCCCATCAACATAGGGGATAAATCATTTACAGCCTGGGGCATTTGGCCAAGAGAGATTCCTTAACATAAATTGAGCAGTCTTACGGCACCAGAGCACCCTCCCCAACTTGTCCCCATTTGAACACGGGTCTTCAGCATTCCTTTGGGCAGCTGTCCAGCCTCCAGATCAATAGATAAGTATGCCGGAGCAGGCTTGTTGAGAGAGCTGAGGTGCTAATTCAGGACGTGGATCGGTGCCAGTGACAGAACCTGCACACGATGAGACATTCTCTCAGCAGAAAGGATTTATAAAGTGCTGGCTCAACATTGCTGGCCAAGTCACCACGACTCATTTGGAGGAACTGAGGCGCTTTGTACATTGTGCCCTAATTCCCTTGTGTACATGTAGTAAATCTCCAAAATGGTCAGGATGCTATTTGAGAGTAAGGTTTCGGTTATTTTCTTAAACTGTGCTGCGTGATTACTGCTATACATCACCAGGTGACCAGCAGGCTGCTAATTGTGGGTGTCCGGCAGGCTACTGTTTGTGTTGCCATTGCCCCAGCAGTATAAAATCCTCAGTTTTCCCTCAGACAAACACACACATACAGTACACTACCAGCCAGTCAGGGTTGAGTATTCAGCAGAGATCTTATATAAGCCTTGAAAAATTCATGAACACTTTTAGAATAGATTTCCTATTCTATTTGCGATGTATTGCTCTGGAGAGCAAAAGATTGGTGTGTACGTGTGTGTGTATGTGTAGGGGGAGCGGGTACAGGGGTATTGGTTTATCCTATTTCACCCCACGCCCCCCCTTCCGCCCTCCCAATTCCCTTCGTTGTTTATTTCCTCAATAAACCCCCTCACCACTTTATTTACTGTGCCTGTATTTGGGGCCTAACTAAAAACAAAACAAGTAACCCACACAAGGGGCAGTGGGCATGGAGGAGCCATACAATTTCAACATGATAGTTTTTCCGGCTGAAGGAACATAACAAACAGGTAGGATCTTCTGCAACAACCCTGTCTGCAGATCATGTGTTTGGTAGTCAGTGAGCCATGTGAGCCCGCCAGCCAGTCAGTCAGCCAGTCAGTCAGTGAGTCAGCCAGTCAGCCAGCCAGTCAGTCAGTCAGTCAGTCAGTCAGTCAGTCAGTCAGTCAGTCAGTCAGCCAGCCAGTCAGTCAGTCAGTCAGCCAGTCAGTCAGTCAGTCAGTCAGTCAGTGAGTCAGCCAGTCAGCCAGCCAGTCAGTCAGTCAGTCAGTCAGTCAGTCAGTCAGCCAGCCAGTCAGTCAGTCAGTCAGCCAGTCAGTCAGCCAGCCAGCCAGCCAGTCAGTCAGTCAGCCAGCCAGCCAGCCAGCCAGCCAGCCAGCCAGCCAGCCAGCCAGCCAGCTAGCCAGCCAGCCAGCAAGCAAGTAAGCCAGTCAGTCAGCCAGCCAGCCTGCCTGCCAGCCCGCCGTTCCAGTCAGACACAATGTGACTCAGATGCTCGATCTGTCTTATCCTTGCCTGGTGGGAGAAACCGGCCTCCTGCTGAGGCTCTAATGCTTGCATCTCCCTGTATCTGAATTCTAAAACAGCACGATGAAATCTGGAGGAAGGAGGAGAAACATGAGCCAAAGAACACGACAGATCTTTCGTCTGTGTTTTTACAGCTAAAGACTTGTCAGACGAGGGCAACAGTGTTTATCCAGAAAACATGCAACATGTCCCTGTGTATCACCTTTTTTACCCCAACACAAGGCCAATTACTATTCTCATATTAATATTAATTTACAATTGCACTGTAGTCATTTAGCAGACACTCACCAGAGTGACTTAAGAGTGCAAGGTCAGATTAATCCTAGTTAACAAACAACAGGGTAAGTCAGGGGTTTTCAACTGATTGTGAACCAGGGACCACCACCCTGACTTAGAATCAACCTGAGGACCACTATTGTGTTGGGGGGGATATGGGTGGGGATATGGGTGGGGATATGGGGGGGATATGGGTGGGGATATGGGTGGGGATATGGGGGGGATATGGGTGGGGATATGGGGGGGATATGGGTGGGGATATGGGGGGGATATGGGTGGGGATATGGGTGGGGATATGGGGGGGATATGGGTGGGGATATGGGTGGGGA
This sequence comes from Electrona antarctica, assembly GCF_951216825.1. NCBI lineage: Eukaryota > Metazoa > Chordata > Actinopteri > Myctophiformes > Myctophidae > Electrona > Electrona antarctica. The sequence continues at coordinate 34,651,047 of NC_136791.1, forward strand.
TATGGGTGGGGATATGGGTGGGATATGGGTGGGGATATGGGTGGGGATATGGGCTAAGACTAATGCTTTTGAAAGTTAACACTTGCTATGCATCCCATGTGTATACAGTACATCCCACTGTTTCTCAACCGTTGACTACTACTGGTAAAATGTCTTAATAATAATGACTCAACCAGACGATCCGGTGCACTTCCCCCTTCTTGAGATTCTAACTCCCCTTTTCTGAACTCCAACTTGTCAGTAAATGACTACATGGATGGACTCATCATAGGTCAACAGGTCATTCAGTTCACGGTTTCTCAACTAGTGGAAAGAACATTTAAAACAAATCAACAAATCCTACATTACTAAATGAATGGTCAGGGACCACATGCAATACCTCCACGGACCACCAGTGGTCCACGGACCACCTGTTGAAAACCCATGGGGTAAGTGGTCGAGTACTGTAATTAGAGTGTTATTAATAAAACAAAAAGTAAATTACAAGTAGACATAAAATCTAAATATCAGTATCGACAGTATCTAAATAACCCAATAATAACATACTGTAGATGTACATTATAATTTGTTCCTGACATACAGCAGGGAGGTGTGTGTGTGTGTGTGTGTGTGTGCGTGCGTGCGTGCGTGCGTGCGTGCGTGCGTGCGTGCGTGCGTGCGTGCGTGCGTGCGTGCGTGCGTGCGTGCGTGCGTGCGTGCGTGCGTGCGTGCGTGCGTGCGCGCGTTCGTGCGTGCGTATTCACGCATAGGGTGGGGTGTCCATCCGTCTGGCCTCTCCATCCTTTCACCACAAGCTCTTTCTTCCACCATTCATCTTATCACAGCTTCAGTAATGGCCCATAAAACATTAATTTCATTATCCCCAGCAATGTGGCCGTCAGCCAGACACCGGGTGGGCAGGACAGGAGAGGGTTGGGGGCGGTCGGAGGGATGAATCAAAACGTCTAGACGTGATTTGTCATTATAAGACTTTCCACACGAGCCTCCTCTCCCCTCATCTCGAGTCAATGGTGTGCTTCAAAGCGTCTCATGTTGCATAGAGCGCATTGCTTTTTGCATTCCAATTGAATTAAAGTGAAACGACTGTTTTGCTGAATATACTGACTGAGAAAACATCCGTTGAGACGCGGTTGCTTCTAGACAGCTAAGTGTATTGATTACACTTCAACCCAGACTAATATTTGATGTAAATTATTACTTTTTTATGAGACATTTCGTGTGTGTGTGTGTGCGTGTGCACATGCGTGTGCACGTGTGCGCGTGCGCGCGTGCGTGTACAATAACAACTACAACGAAATGGATGTTTAACCGGTGGTTTTGAAACCCAGCAGTAAGTACTGTCGGGTTTTCCATCCTACCCGGTATCTAATTGCATTTGGGTATGGTCATACCAACCATAGCAAATGCCTGCCAAGGCGTCAATGACCCATGTTGTCTTGTGAACTGTGGGAGTTTGTGTAGTTCACCAATGACCCATGTTGTCTTGTGAAATGTGGGAGTTTGTGTAGTTCACCAATGGCCCATGTTGTCTTGTGAACTGTGGGAGTTTGTGTAGTTCACCAATGCTCCATGCTTCCGCTGTGTTGAAAGACCATAACGCAAAGCACCATCCTTTCCCTCCTATAGAATTGCGTGTACTACATGCGATGATACCCTTAATCTTTTTTTTTTTTTTAAGATATTTTTTTGCGGCTTACGCCTTTTATTGGTTTTTGAAGGGACAGACAGTAGGCTGACAGGAAACGGGAGAGAGATGGGGGAAGACATGCAGTAAAGGCCGTGTCGGGCTCGGGAGTCGAACCCGCGGCACACTGCGACTGGATTACCAGTCGGGTGCCCAGACGGTTACGCCACCGCCTGGGCCATGATACCCTTAATCTGGTGACACCAATACACACCTACAGTAACACAGAACATCTGCAGTGCTGGGGGTTCTCAAGGACGGGATTTGGTTCAATTCTGTCATGAGTGTGCACGCCTGCACACACGCACGTACATACTGTACGCACACACGCACTTAAGTTTTCCTCAAGAAGACAGGCAGGTCTGCACTCCACCACCAACATAAACTGTTCAATGATTTTCATGTTTGGAGAATGCATGAACCACAGGAAAAGTCATACTGTCTGGATGTCTGGATACATACGAGGTATTTCAACAGCGGGAGGCTAAAGTCCCACTTATTTTTTGAGCAAGTGGAGTCCATTTAGATGGATTACTGGAGTCTAGACTATTTCTGAAGGCCTTTGCTCTTTCCTGATTGCTTGTTCTACTTCAAAGTACTGTATAGACACAGTACAGTATAATATAATATATAGATATATATAGTATATATACTCCTGGTCAAATACTATGTCACTCAGTCAAATGTCTATTTGAGTTAAAATTACTGGAGTAATTGCTTTTTGAGTATTCAAAAGTACAAATTCGAAAATACATTTGCTTATCAAAGCATTGCTGTATTGGAATTTAGACATTTCCAAAATAGTGAAAAAAAGAACCCTAGTAAAATAACCTGTGATTTGTAGAGCTCGACAACATTCAGACGCTGCTCCCCTGGTTTATATAGTTGGAAGGAAGATCCAGGCACAACACCTACTCCACAGTTAGAGTGAGATGACCTTTGGAAGCTACTGATACTGCCCTGAGGGGTGTGGGTAGGTGGGTTGATTGTGTGGGTGGGAGATGAGGAGATGCTACAGTATATGTCTGTCTGACTGCTGATAAGTGATAAGATGTGAGCCGGTAGAAGATGCATATCTACTTGACTGAGGGGTGCAGGAAGGAAAGCCTCTGGCCTGCGTTTGTGCGCCGTGTGTGCGCGTGTGCGTGCGTGCGTGATCCCGTGGTTACAAAGGTGACTGTAAAATCTAATCTACAGCCTCCGAAAGCATAATTCTCCTATTTCTTGTGTCCAGAGAGGCGGATAATAGTGCAAATTAGAGTAAAGTATACATGAGTAGGCCTACTGGTTATAAATGGAGCAGAGCGTGTAGAGAGGAGCAGAATCGAGTGGATGAGTGGATGTCAGTAGACAGGTGTGGGCTGGAATGGAATGGAACTCACAATTTAGCCATTGAAAAGGCAAGCACCGAAGCACATGGCCCCCTAAAGAGGGCAGGATTTGTGAAATGAACGTAACTGAAATCTGGAGCTGCACTTTCTAAATGCAAGCGAGAAAGGTCTCCTCAATGAGCAGACAGCCAGGCGTGCTGGACATGTACTACACATACTACAGTATGTCATAATGTAGAACAGTGGTTGCTTCTCATCCTTTGCTGGATCAGGGCCCACTTGAAATTCATAGCATTGGTTGCTATAAGAATCCCCTTTACGTAACTAGCTTTTATTTTAACATTCTTTCACATAATCAAACAATGAACTTTTAGAAGTGGATCTTTGGAACATATCATGTCAATAGGTATATTCATATAATTATCCCCGATAATTGCCCTGTATTAAAACATATTAGCCTCTGCTATCAGTCTTAAGGATATTGCCCACTGAAGTCCGTATTTTCGTATGCGAAATGCTGACAAACAAATTATGTTTTATGACACTACTATCTCTACAGTATAGTATATGCTGGTAGAATACTCAAGCCTCAAAACACTGCAACAAACTGTACAGACAAGATGATCTTTTATGATGACCTACATTTTGTATTGATTTATGTGTACCATGTTGTATTTTATGTGATTCATGTTGTCTGCCTGTTATGATGCTTGCTGTACACCAAATCTAACACCTAAATCCTGAACCTGAGATAATCAAGATGACCTCAAATGATGATTTCCTGTTTTAGGCTATATAGAAGTGTATATTCTCTAAAGGTGGCACTAGCCGATAATCGGGCATTTTTGACGCTCGGAGGGTGCCCGGCCGCTCAATGCGCGATCGGGATCGGCCCGATCAACATCAAGAATGTTTGATATTTGCTCTGCCCCGCTCCGACTATCCTGTAGTGTGTGGTGCTATCAGATTTCAGATTAAAAAAAATCGGCTAGTGTAAGGCCACCTTAAATGTTCTGATGAAATGAAAATGGTGGACCCTATTGTAAATAAGTGTAATGCTTTATGGTCGTCCACAGTTAACAGTTTTTGTATGGAGTTGTGCTTGAAATGTAATTCTGCAAAACTGTTAATAAATACTTCAAAAATGCAGAAAATCAAACCTGGTCTGAATAAAAATAATGATGACGAAGATTTCAGAGGAAGTGGTAAAACGCCAAATAGTTTTTTAAATATGCAATTCAGGTCATCAATGTTAATTAACTCAGTGATGACAAGTGTGTATGGTTACATTTGTACACATGAGGTTAAATGAACACTCCCAGTCGACCTCTTATTTTCTAGTGTGCATCTTGTTTACTGTGCGTCTGCATGGGCATCTGCTGGCCTAAACAGGTCTTCTTGACTAAAATCTTGTTCTCCCTCTCCTCCCTCTGTTCAATTAAGTTTATGTTTTCCTCACTTCCTCTGTTACAACCTGTGTACAGTACGTTCTAATAATACACTGGTGCAAAGCTGTGGGGAGTGGAACATGTTCAGTCCCTGGACTATGAGGCTCTCTGCTGCCCTTTCACTGGGCCCTGGGATCATACATCACAACCAGGCGAGAGCCACGACAAGCCAGAGCCCCGCATTTGAAAACACATTACTTTTTAAGACCCCTTGAGAAATGACGAGACCAGGAAGAGTAATAGCGTTTTCCCACCCTCTCTTGTAAAGCACCCGCTGTGCCCATATGAGATTGTGTATCTCTGTGTTCGTGACATGTGTTTGTCTCATCATTGTCTGTGTGTATGCATATGTGTGTGTGCGTGCACATGTGCACGTGTGTGCATAATACAGTACATGCATGTATGCATGTACTGCATTTGTCTGTTTATCATTATCTGGGCTACGGAGCAGCAGATAACAGTGTATGGTAAAACATTCCTTTATCATCACCCAGGGTGGGACTGGGCGAAACAACTGCTATATTCTTTCCTTTCATATTTACAGCTTGAATGCCTAGATAGAGCTCTCCAACCACTATATAATTTATAATGATGAATTACTGCAAGTGCATAATGCATTACAGCCACACAGTCCAAATATTGTTTTAGGATAAGATAACAGATGATATATGGAGAACATTTTAAACTCTGTATATCATAATAAAATCACAGTCAACCTATCAAATACTTTTATATAGCCATCGGTAAATTATACATTCATATAGTTTGTGTTAAAACAAACAAAATGTCCCCAATGAGATAATAGGAACGATGGAACATATGAAGATGTGCACATAGGGCCGGAGGGATACCGTAACAAACTGAAGGGTGGGTATGAGTGCATGCTTATGTCTTCTGTTTGGCTTTTACATCTTTGGTCACAGGCCAGGAGATGTGAAGTAATCCTAATTTGGAAAGGAGAAGCTTTGTGCATCATAGACTCCATTAATATTGGGGCTGTGAGCTAAAGATGGTCAGCAGGGCATAACGTGGTGTAACATTTTCCATAAAGATCCCCAGAAGATTGTCAAAAGCCGATGGCTGCACTTTGTCTCGAGTTAATCACTTTTCAACTTGTAAAATTGTTCTCCTGTAACATTAACACACAAAAAAACGTCAATACAGTTGTTAAGAGAGTTACAATGACTTTACAGCCACAAGACTCATAAACCTGCATGTGCTTATGGGGATGGTGACAAAAATTATAGCCGAATGATGTATTACACGGATTGGTTGAATGCTCGATTCTGATTGGTCAATCACGGCATTTTAGAAGACCATTGCTATTTGTAAGTGACCGTTAATGGACGGAGACTGAGCACCTGTAGCATGGCAATCCACAGTGCTTGGGTTTTGCCATATCCAACATGGCATGTAAACAAACACACAATATAATAATAATATTACATTAATAATAATAATAATAATAATAATAATAATAATAATAATAATAATAATAATAATAATAATAATAATAATGGTAATCATAATAATAATAATAATAATAATATTCCAGCTTAACAGTACACTAAATAATGTTTCAGAAAACATCCTTTGAGAAATAGACAATGCAGTAACAGAATATTGACCCAAATACTTCCCACCGAAATGTTGCAAGTTGGCCATGTTGAGCAGGAAGGATCTGGCATAACAGAATGGACTACTTTCTCTACAGTAAGCATTAAAATCCTTTAAAATCAATTACATTGTTATGTTGTAACAATTTGCCACTAGTCATTTCTTTATCAAGCAGCTGTGTAATAAGCGGAATAATGAACAAACTGTGAGCCGGTCATTGTAATGAATTAAAGGCCTTCAGGGTGAGTAGACATCTCTGCTTTGCGTCAGGGTCTAATCACCTTGTCTGGATGTATTTATCAATAATGACTCGTTCACTGTTCATTGTGATTTGCACAGAATGATGCAAATCATTTAAACATTACATGTAGTTGCTCCTCATACAGTACTGTGATATGCTATCAGTGCTACATGCTCGTACTGTCATGGCCATGCCGACCAGTGCAATTTCACATGCCATTCTTGTCTTTTCTTTTTTTGAGTGGTGCAACCACTCCAAGGAACAGCTTTGTCCCTATGTCACTATGGGACTATGGGACTATGTTTAGAGTTTGATGTTTAGAGTACCAATATGGGGTGCTGTTGCACCACTCGCTTCAGACTGGTCTGATTTTCTTTGCACATACAAGGAATTTGTCTTGGTGAGGTTGGTGCATTACACTACACTGAGGCAACAGTATAGTAACATTTCAGTTATTTACGACGCATTCCATCATCGTCAACATGGTACGCTAAAGGGCGTCCTTGCCCGTCAGCTTTGGATTTCAAAGCTACCTGACCAAGACATTTGACGAGTTGGGAGTGAGTGTTGCAAGGGGACATTAACCACATTACAACATCTAAACCAAAGATCGCAGGGCAACAATGCCGTTGAATTGAAATTACAGATCACATCGTAGATGGTCAATTGTTATTTGTTATTATTCTGGTATAGAATAATTAAATAGACTTTTATATTCAGATGTGTTAGTACCATCCTAACACATTTCCACAGGCTGTGCTTTGAGATAAACATAGTAGCAGAATGCCACTGTCTGACTGTCAGACTTCACGGCCTTCAGTGACTTGTTTACTCTCTGACATCAAAGACAAACACGTCTACTGTAAGACGATGCAGCTATTAGCGTTGACAATAAAGCTGTTGGATGCTTGGACTGGTTTAAATTAAAATGCTTATAAACAAGGATTAAAACTTGTACGCATGTCAGTGCTCATGAACATTTATTTTGTTCTACGAAACTGAATCATCACAGGTAACATGAGGATTAATCAAATGCCATAAATGTTATTGCCATGGCTTCTAATGTGCTGCCAGTAACCAGATTGTGCAATGTCCACATGACTGCAACGTTCCAGGTTGAACTCCTGCCGGAAACTTGTGTTGCATGTCGTTCCCCTCTCTACCCTCAGTCTTCCTGTCTGCATAAAGCATAGGGGGAGGGGGCATTGTACATACTCCTACGGCAGTGGTGTCAAACTGGCGATCCGCGGGCAGGTGCGGAATGTTGTCACTGATGGGCTCGTTAACAGTCTATTCAACTACTAGTTGAGTTGTTGTGGATTACTCTCCTCACACTCTGATACAGCAGGACATGGAGAGGCTAACCATAGTTGTTACAGCTCAGTAGAGTTTCATTTCCCTTACCAAGTGAGGAATATAGTCTACTTACACACGATAGTCAAAGCAAAGAGATGCAAAGTGTCAGATTTTATGATGGCTACATGTCAATTTGCCATTTTGGATATTTTTGATAAAATAATGATCAACCCATGTGAGCTGCAACTGGCCGCGGCCCTCATCAAGTCACCGTTCGCGCAATGTGGCCCTTGCCCCAAAATGAGTTTGACACCCCTGTCATACGGGCTGGGGCTAGGAAGTGTTGGGTGGGAGGAGTAGAGAACGAAGGCTCTACATCCTCCTGGTGGGGGCTCCTTATTGGCAGGTGAGTCAGTAGGATATTGCAGCAGTGACAACACAGAAATGTGTGTGGGGAGGAATTAATTGGCATAACTACAGTACTAAATTGTGGCGAAAAGGGGGTAAAAAAGAGTCTTCTTTATCTACAATTATTCATTGTCTTAGAATCACTGTTTTGTTGAAGCCCCACAGTGCAGTGTCTCCAGAACAAAAACAGCATTTGACACCCAAGAGACAGTGAAGTGGTTAAGAACTATTTATGGAACTGCATGATGCACTGATGCCCTAAACTTTAAAGGACATAATCTGACCAGAACCCACTCTCTCTCTCTCTCTCTCTCTCTCTCTCTCTCTCTCTCTCTCTCTCTCTCTCTCTCTCTCTCTCTCTCTCTCTCTCTCTCTCTCTCTCTCTCTCTCTCTCTCTCTCTCTCTCTCTCTCTCTCTCTCTCTCTCTCTCTCTCTCTCTCTCTCCCCCCCTCCCTCCCCCTCACGTTCTCATTAATCTGTCTCAAGTGGACTAGTGCCGCGTTCACGTGAAGAGAGGGTTTAAAATAAGTTCAGCGTTCCACTTGTTTAATGTGGTTTGAATCGAAGCAGCAGATTTCCAGCCCTTTAAGACAAGGGGTCAGTCTGTGGAATAGAGGTGAGAAAGGACGGATGACGGGACACCAGGAGCGGGTTCAAAGGTCACTGGCACCTGCTGGGGTTTTCGTCTGATGTAGTCGCTTACACACGCACGCACACACGCACAAACACGTGTGCACGCGTGCGTGCGCACACACGCACAAACACGTGTGCACGCGTGCGTGCACACACACACACACACACACACACACACACACACACACACACACACACACACACACACACACACACACACACACACACACACACACACACACACACACACAGTTTCAATGTTGCTTTGAGGAACGAAGTGAAAGGTTAATTAGTTACCATGGGGTAAAATTAAAAGGGTGCCGGCTCTCTCTCTCTCCCTGCCTTCCATCCATCCCCCCGCTCCTGCTGTGATTTTGATTCCACTGTGAGGGAAAAGACCACTTCAGATCTAAATTAAGAACATGAGTAAAAGAAAAGAGAAGATGACTAAAAATAATGGCTTATCTCCTCGCTGTGAGAAATGAAGGAGCGATTGATAGATGGGTGGGTAGGAGGGTGGGAGCGAGGGGCTGCACCATTTCCTCTGCACCATAAATCCATCAGGGTACTGGGAGGGCCTATGGCTGCACAGTACATGCAAGTCATGCATACATGTATATATCTGCATCCGTGGGCCTCTGCTACACATAGCTAACGAAGCAATGCCAAGGAAGCGTTTACCAGATTGAATTCATCCATCAGACATGTCGACCTGCCGAATCTCTACGGCTGTTTCACCCTTACTCAATGCATCCTCAATGCATCCCTGTTGAACAGCACACTGGAGAAGGAAGGTATTTTTCTATGCAATTCCAAATGCAAACGTACAAACATAATGGCAATTTTGAGAAAAGCACAGAATGTAAAGTGATCGACAAATTATTGTCTCCACCAGGCCGAAGGCATGGGGAGAGAGTATGTTTTGCACTCCGTCCGTGTGTGTGTGCGTCTGTTTGTCCGTCCGTCCGTCCGTCCGTCCGTCCGTCCGTCCGTCCGTCACCAGCTAATCTCAGGCACCGTTGGCCCGATCCATGCCAAACTGTGCCCACACACTCCCTGGATGGCAACGACGAACCTCTGCCCCAAATATTCCACAACGGTCTGTTATAGCACCACCATGAGGCCGATTTTGGCAAAACACATTTCTGTAGATTACTCCATACATTTTTATCCATACATCACACAATTCGGTATACACTATCTCCATAGTCATGTGATCAACACTGATCTGCACCATTTCCCATCTTCCATCCTGATTGGCTAAGATTGGCTTCCAAAGCTCACATGATTGGTCCGTTTCGAACAAAAAGCCACAAATCACAAACACAGTGTGCAATTTCTGTGAAATTATACACACACATTTCCACTAGGCCGAGGACGACATGCCACTAATTTTTTTCCAAATCAGCCTCACGGTGGCGCTATAACAGGGCAATACCTGTTTTTACCAATAACTGCATCGATCTGTGTACAACTTTGTATGCTCACTCCCTAGAGGCCATGGAAAAACATTTTCCCTGCATCCCTCCACATCTGCCGGTTATAGCATAAACAAGGAATGATTACATAGTAATAATGTGTCAGGTGAAAGAGGCACCGTCTCCGCTGTCTTTTTGCCTTTGTTCCCCCCCCATATTATTGTTATTATTATTTTAGTAATTAAAGTACAGATTATGTGCTGCGCTACCGAATCTGTCAGCAAGGCCATTCAGAATGTGTATACACTGTTGATAGTGGGAATGAAAACACAGGCACACCACAGGAAGTGGAGGACTGAGGCCGGGCCAAACGGGCCAACATCCTGTTATACACATTCTACTGGGGCCACGCCCCCAGAGGCAAATTCAAAGGAAACAATCAGCAGAGGGTGGTGTTTTTTTTGCCGATGGGTTCTCAGATTATGTTTCTCTGCCGCAAATAATTATACAACACTATTAGAAATTGAAAACTATCATTTCAACAGCGATTTGGATTTGGATTAGATTTTTTCGGGCGGCTAGTGTATTATGGTGTGTGCAATATTGGTAAATAAATGGTAAATGGTGCATTTATCCAAGGTGCTTTACAGAGATTGTGCATTACATTCACCTATTCACAAACACATTCATACACCGATGGCAGCGGAAACCATGCAAGGCTCCAACTAGCACATCGGGAGCAATTAGGGGTTCAATGTCTTGCTCAAGGACACTTCGACAGTAACTCTGGGGGAGCCCGGGTTCGAACTGGCAACCTTACGGTTACCATGCAGGCACTCTACCCCTGAGCCACCGCCGCCATAATCACCATAATCACTTACCATAATCACAGTCCTTGCACTTCCTTGACTCCATGCAGTCACTTTCAGTAGAGCACTGCAGAGGGGATGTTTAATTGTCTCCACCAGGCCGAAGGCATGGGGAGAGAGTATGTTTTGCACTCCGTCCGTGTGTCCGTCCGTGTGTCCGTCCGTGTGTGTGTCCTTCCGTCCGTCCGTTACCAGCTAATCTCCGGCACCGTTAACCTGGTCGATGCCAAACTTTGCACACACACTCCCTGGATGCCAACGATGAACCTCTGCCCCACATTTTCCAGAACGGCCTGTTATAGCGCCACCATGAGGCAGCTTTTCACATTTTTACCTAAAACTGCACCGATCTGCGTGAAACGTTGCATGCACACTCCCTAGAGGCCAAGGACAAACCTTTGACCTGCATTTTCCGCATCTGCCTTTTATAGCGCCACCAGGAGGCCGACTTTTGTAAAACACATTTTCTGATATTACTCCTCCAGATTCTGTCCAAAAATCTCACAAATCGTTACACAGTATCTCTATGGTCATGTGCTCAAGTCGGATCTGTCCGATATTTCATATTCCATCCTAATTGGCTATAATTGGCTTTCACAGTTTGTAAGATTGCCCCGTTTTTAACAAAAGCCTCAAATCATAAACGCAGCATGCAATTTACGTGAAATTCTTTTTCTTACTAGGCTGAGGAATATATCCCACCCTTTTCACATTGGCCTGCTATAGCGCCACCAACAGGTTGATTTTTGCACAACACATTTTTGGAACAAAATGCCTCAAATCATCCAATTGCCATCAAAGGCGTATGAAGAAATGGCAATCGGTACACATGATCTCTGTAGTCATGTGATCAAGACGAGTCTGTTGGATTTCTCAGAATCTACACTGATTGGCTAAGATTGCCTTCCAAAGTTTTCAGGAGTGGCCAGTTTTGTACAAAATGCTGCACATGTCCTGCTCATCCAGAATTCTATCCTCAGAGATGCTATGAGTGATCTGGCTCTGCATTTCCTCAACAAAATGAAGAATTGTTGCAAAAACAAATACAAAAAAACATCCTAAACATTTTGCCAAACATCACACCCACTCCTATCCTCCTGGTGGAGACCTGTGCCCGGAAGGGCACTTTTTCTAGTTGTGTCTGTGACTGTGTCCAGGTGATGGTCGTTGATGCTCATTAATGCATCAAGGAAGGCAATTATGTTTCTGCACTGTCAAATAGGTCTACATATATCCTAAGATATGTCGGGGTCACCAATGTACAGTTGGGTGCCACCGATATTGTCCCTTATCATTTGACCCATTTAGGCCTGACCTCAAAATTTTAAAAAATCCTTCTAAATCCTCCAGTTTTCTGAAATAAATATTTTCACGATTTTTCAAAAATAGCAGACCTACAAGCTCGTAGCGCGCCACTCGGTGGCGCGCTATGAGCTTGTAGATCTGCTATTTTTCAATAGCTAAATTATAACAATGTTTAAAACACCAAAAGGGGTTCCCGCCCAAAATGGGTTAACTGTCCTTTTGCGCAGATCACGCAAACCTCAGCAAAAAGAAAAGGACAATATCGATGGCCTCCAACTGTAGGTATAGCAAGTAAGACGAATTGCTATTTCTATCTTTGAATCAGAATGTGTGGAACGGCACGTCTGTTTATTTCACACACTTCAATCATACTGACACAACACAACACACACACCCCCACTTCCTTGTTTACCCCGAAATCCCCGCCCACTCTCTTAGGGTGAATTATGTCCCTAGAAAGTCACTACAGTATCTTCAATACAAGTTGTGAAAATATGAAGCACGTTGTCAAGTGTATAGATTGATAGCACGAGATTGGGGCGCAAAATATTTGCACAATATTTGCATAATTTTATGGACAAAAGTGCATAAAATTACCTACGGGGTTAGGTTGGGGTTGTGAGTCAATGGCAGCATTATTTTGTGGTCGTGGGCTGAAAAGTTTGGGAACCCATGGTCAATAGGAGAGACAGACAGTAGGAAAGCTGAGAGGGAGACAGTCTAGGAGAGACACAGTGTTTTCAAGCTTATACAGTAAGCATTTGATCCTTAATTTGTGTTCAGGGATTTACCTATTGTCTCTTACTATGAGATTAACCTATTTGCCACAAAGGCCTTCAGTACTGTATCAAGAATGTTTGAGAAAGCACTCTCTTCCAATTTACAGACTAAAAAGTGGGTGTGTTTGTGCGCATGTGTAGCTTACATTCTTGCGTGCATGTGTCTGTTTTGGAATTTTCCAGAGATGTCCTGGATTTACCCCACACCTTTGATGTTGTAGTGAGAGATGGCTCGATTCAAAAAAATCCTTACACCAGGGAAAGATAACATGCTTATTTACAAAGTTCTGATAACATTCAGCACTTTGATCTCTCCCACTCTCGCTGTCTTTCATTCTCTCGTTCTCATTCGCTCTCTCTTTCTCTGTCGCTCTCATTCTCATTATCTCTCGCTCTCTCATCATACCGCTCATTAACTTGAACCTGTACAAGGGCTTCTTACGCGATTTGGAATTGGCTTCTTAATGAAATGATGGGCTCAAAACAGCTGACACAAACACATGCAGTACATACAGTTACAGGAATCGCTCCGAAATGTGAGGGAATCTGGGGTTGACTTTTCCCCCAATATTGGCATTGAAGGAGAGGATGGGGGTGAAATGTGACGGAGAGTTGTAATGTTTTCTCTTTTTGTGAGTTGTGTTTACAAGCTTAAGCCACATAAGCTTTAGCCCCCTCTGGTGGAGGCCTAGCCCCCCCCCCCCAAGCCCCCCTTCAAAACAAACCCAATTGACTGACTTGTAAACCAAGATTCATTAGCCCCCCCTCTAAATAGCCAGCCCCACCCCCAGTCACAATTTTCTGGAGACGTCGCTGTCGGTGTGCCTTTGAAGCATTGAGTTGAGTTAATAGAGAGAGCATGGAGTGAGATGGCATACAATGCATGTTCAACCCAGATTCAAAGGCAGGATATTGTAATCAAAAACTCTCTGAAAACATTTCTTATCTACATTTCCATGAGCCAACATGGGAATTGCATGACTTAATGACGTTGATGCCAATGGAAATGTGGAAAGATTGACTGAAGATCCTTGGCATGTGAATAAGTAGAACTATGAACCAACTGTAGAAGTGTAGTCAATTCCATTTAGAGTGAACCCTACATTTCGACAACATGGGGACAGATACAAAATGATATCACAACCTCCTCACATTCAAACTGTTTTATTAATGATTGCAAAGAGTACAAAGCAGTTTGGCACTGATTTGACTGACCAGGGGTTTAGCACGACTCAGGATTTTCAATCTAGCTTATCTCAAGCTTTTCTGGCATAATGAAGGGTTGCTAGCCATGAAACTACACACCATTCATGAATGCCAGTTCAGGCTAAAGTACTGTAACAGTGGTGATTCAATGAAGCTGCTGTCCTCCCCTTCCTTTATAACAATTACTGTCAGTCAGTGTGTGTGTGTGTGTGTGTGTGTGTGTGTGTGTGTGTGTGTGTGTGTGTGTGTGTGTGTGTGTGTGTGCGTGCGCATTCTAAAGTCAAGACTAAATGGTGACAGTTTGTAATGTCATTTGTACAGGCTATTCTATTATCTGTGAGAAATGTGAAGGTTTCCAAACAAAGGTCTGTATTCTGTAGAACAAAAGTATCTATCACATGTCATTCCTGCCTCCTGTGTTACTTTCAGGATTACCAGGGCTGTCATTTATTGATTCCTGGTTGGCTGGAGAGTTATGTGTCATTTGGAATTCAGTAGAAGGTCAATGTCTACTTGAAAAAATAATGACTTTCACTTCACTTCACATCACTTCACTTCAGTACAATGTAAAAAATACTCTGTACACCGATCAAAATATAACCAAAAGGACCCTTTCGTGTCTGTTTGATCACATTTCTAAACTTGTAGGGCTGGGCTATATGACTTTGATCATGATTATTTCAAACATTTGCCTCAATCATAATCTATGAATGACAGATCTAAGCTCAAATTCGCACTAGTGTTTGCCATGTGTTTTGGCATTGTTTTTGCAAAACGGGACAAACTTTGGAATCCAATCATAGCCATTTGTAATTTAATATAAAAATAAATCTTGATACATGACTCCAACAAAAAACATTTGTTTACAAAAAAACGGAAATTGGCAGAAGGTTCCATCATGATCCAAGGGATCCAGGGGAAAATAAGATGTATGACCTGCAGTACGGTTCTAAGTTACAGGGCATAACCTGTGGTTGCACACGAAAATAAGTACTGTAATTTTTCCCTTAGATTTCCAAAAGTATTTATATCAATTAATTTAAGCCTATAGAATCAAGCCATCCAAGATTGACAAAGCAAAGGGTATTTATTAAATTAATATAATAAATCATATAATTAAATATTCAAACTTTTTTTCCCACACAGAATCAAATGTTTTATGTTCACGATTCACCAGGATCTTGGATGGCTTGATTCTAGGCTTCAAATAATTGATACAAATATTTTTAGAAATAATCTTACTTACTGGCAGTGTGCGTGCAAAGTTTCACACTGATCGGTCCAGTGGTGAGATTGGCTCTTCACACATTTAATTGACTGCCAGACTCACAGGGATGAAACACAACATAAGCCAACATTTCCGTCTGTCTGTGTAATAAGTATGGGTGCGTGTGTCCATGCATGTGATTTATTGAAGAATCTGTGTTGATATTATTGCCGCTGGCCGAGGAAGTTATGGTTGCAATCATGTGGTGTAAATCCTGTATGATAGAAGATATCTACAGTCTACTGTTGATATTGTTCTGACAGTTGTGATCACAGGCTGTAGCCTGTCAGTGTAAATCCCATATAAGCTACAGGTGTTTCCAACAGATAGTACGCTATGAGTAAATTGCGCACGCACGCGTGCGCACGTGTGTGTGTGCGTGTGCCTGTGTGTGTGTGTGTATGCGTGTTTGCTGGTGCTACCGTTAATCTGGTGGTCACTGTTAATCTGTATAGTTACTGGCTCACAGCAGTCTGCAGTATTTATTTTACACGCGCACGTGCGTGCACGCATGTGCACATGCACAAGTGCGTGTTTGTCTGTGTGGGTGCGAGAGAGAGAGAGAGAGAGAGAGAGAGAGAGATGGAAGAGCATTGAATTCAATACAGTAGGTAACATTAACAACATAGGTGGCGGACAACGTACAAAAACCACCTGACCATCGATGCAGGTGGTACAGATCATCCTCCCTAACACAAACATTGCAGTGCACTGCTTATTTCAAATGACACACTACCTCTGCTTCCACAACCGTGCACGGTGAGTCCCCAAAATACTAGGCTCATTGTGCCTTAGCTAGGCATCTTCCCCAAAATAGGGCAGGCACAGTGTTTCAAACTCAGAAATCGTTATAAACCTTTGCTTTCTCGCTTCTGCAGTTCTCTATCTGCTTTTATTTTTCTCGTGTTTTCTTTCTGGCTGTTTAGAGACCGTCTCTACCTTAGCAGGGCTGTCGTCTGCCTTTGATTATAGGAGAGGACAGACTGTCTGATTCCAGGCGCCAGACCATTAATCTATGGCCAGGCAGACTAGGGCGCAGACAGACACAAGGGAGGGCCTTCAGCAGTGACCTGCAGAGAATTAACTGCTGGCACCCTGCCTTCCACGGGGAGTCGGGGACCCACCGCTCAGATCACACCATGGAAGACACTCACCACTAGGGGGGCGCTCCAGACACCGGTGTAGAAATAATGAGTGGCAGCATGGTTGGTGCCACATTGAACTGATATACAATTGCAGTAAACCTCACTTTACAGTGGCCCTGACAATGAACCACATTAACCGCTCTGCCTGTGGGGAAACAGATAATATTGTGCAAGTACTCAATGAGAGGCGCTCTCATGCAGTAAGTAATGCACTTGCAAGGATATAATAATGGAATTCGAGTATGGACAATCACAATTACACACTTTGCAATGACGTTGTGTGACTACAACCTTGCAAGGATATTATGTGTGAGACAGATTTGCATTAAGTGCTGTTTTTGAATACCTTTCCACTGAATATGGAATATGAGCCTAACCGCAGAAGAGCTTCTTCAAGTGAGTTTTCAACCCATCGCCCATAAAGAGATACACATGTGCATAACTACCATAATAGCATGTTGACTATAAAATGAAATTGTGCAGTTTGAGGAGTATCGTTTGACCCAAATCATTTCATCTTTGTTGCTTTAGAATGTGTTTGGGCATTCTGCCATAAAAAAAGGATTTCATATGTGTCCCTGAAACCTCTCAAATTATGCAAATACTAAAGCGAAAATTGCTACCATCATGGGACACTTTCACAGCAGATCACTGTTACATCAAGGATGCTATGGGAAGACATTCATATAGGCTACTACACTGTTGGTCTGCCCCTCTCTGTAGTGGTGTGAGTAGTTAATAGAATAGTTGACCCGAACATTGACAATAGAATAAATAAATCAGGCAACCTTCAACTTTTGCCCCGTTTGTATAATGGGCACATTTTGTATTCTGGAATGTACTGTATATGTAAATTGCTGTTATGGTACAGATGCTGGGGGAGAGGCTTGTGTGGGGGGGGGGGCGGGATGCTGACACCCTGCACTTGGCACATGATGGATGGAGCATTGGAATGGAAGAGGGGCAGGGAGGAAACAATACAGTAACATATTGAAGGTTATTGGGATTTTGTATTTTATTTTAACTACAATTATGCATTCCAATGACTTGCCATTGTTTCCCTTGCCAATACGCCGACCTCTCCCTAACCATTCAGCCGATGCCGTGCACTATCTGAGGAGATAATTTATGCTGGCATCCTTTGGCAGCTTGTCTGTGTGAGGGCTGCTGTGAAGAATGTGTCGGTGTGAGGGAGCGATTCATAATTATTTTTCCAGTAGGGTTCCTGAAGCAACACTTGGATGGAACAAGGAAAGAGCAACATCATTTGACATACAGAAATGTGTGACATGTTCAAGCATCACAATCCCAAGATTACAGTATATTCTTGCATATGAGTCTTGGTAGGAATCTATCTCCTCTCGACACATGATTGTCCTGGTGCATGTGTGGTACTGCTGTGAATTAATTCAATAGTGCTCTACTTCATAATTAGGGCCTCTATTTTCTACAAGAACGGCATGACATCCAGTAATTAGGATTTTGGTCACTGCCATTTCAATAGTTGTAAAAACGTGTCGACCGTGTCATAAGATCGAGTACCCGATGTCCCTCACTCTGACATTGTGTCTGCACCTTAGCAGGTGCAAGGCTTCCCCAGACCTCATAATAGGATCCAGCACTTCCTAGCTAGCCTGTCCCCAAGCAATTACAGTACACAGCAGAGAGAGAGAGAGAGATAGAGAGATAGAGAGAGATAGAGAGAGAGAGAGAGAGAGAGATAATACCACATGAAATGTGAGCTACAGCCCTCTCCCTGCACCACTGCAGCCAAGGCTGAGGTGAATTCCAAATGACATTTGGTGGGGCTGGTCCTCGGAGAGGGTTTGAGTGCACATGCTGCGTCAACATCAGCATGCTCGCTGAAAGCCTCATCTCTCTCCTTTAAATCAAGAAGAAATCCTACAGGGCACTCTATCATGTTGTATTTACTGTGGTAAACACCATTATTCCACTTGTACAGTACACAGGATGTACCACCGTGAATTTGCAAAGGGATGCCTCCCAATGATGGACAGTCATGCCAGGCATGCATAAGTGCACCTCCCATTCTTAGAGCTCAGAGAGAGTTTGTGGATGAAGCTAAAAACAATCTATCACATAAATAGAATCATGACTAATGGGAATGTATACATGATTAGTCGATTAAACCATTTGTCCATTTGCCGTTTGCCGTGGCTAGGAGCCACGGCATCCGCGACTAATCTTGCAAACCATGGCCAAATTCCTTGCACATGCTGCCAGCAAGGATATTGCTGCACATTATTGTCTATGTGTGTGAATTAGTGGTGGGCATAGATTAATCTCACTGCAATCCTGGAGTTAATCGCGATTAATCGCGATTAAAATGGCTCATTTGAACTCTCCCAAAGGCATTGAAAATATGTGTGCGCTACCTAAATAATGACCATACCAGAAGTAAGTCCTTGTGAACAGGTTTAGACCAGGAGCCCTAATTATGGATACAACTAGCCTATAAATACCTTATATTTCATATTGTGAGTTTGTAGAACTGTTCACAGTGTTGCCAAGTCTAGTCATTATAAGCTACTTTGGACTTGTCTATCTGCAAAGTTTATTTAAAATATTGGTGGTCCTTGACATGAAAATGCTTGAGAACCACTACTCTAAAACAACATTGGACTTATTTTCTGACTTTTTCGGATTTTCTGACTTGATCTGGCCTGATAACATTTTCATAGACCTGGTTGCTTGTTTCTCTCTCAGTCACGAAATGTGGCAACCCTGGTCAAAGCCGTGTTGTGATCATATTTTGAATCATGGATGGATGGTGGTTTAGCTTAGCACACAACAGCTAACATGATGCAGCAGGCTGCTGCCTGGATATGTAATATGGATATGGACTTATGGCTCCATCGCTGCCTCTTTCTTTTCTAGTAAGTAGAACTTTTTGTTGGCGTTGCTGTTTACCGTCCCTCTCACAGACTACACAGGGAGTCAGGGACGAGTGCACTGACTCCGTCTCCGCGCAGTCTCTGTCTCCGCCTCCTCTCTACAGGGCGTGTTCGGAAATACCACACCGGAGCGCACTCGCCTATTAGTTTGCATTGCGCAGTGGGCTCAGTGAGCTATTTCCGAACGCGCCCTGTCACACACACGCACACACGTGCGCGCACACACGCACACGGCCCGCCTCCTGGCCGCTGCAGGCCCAGCTCCCAGACCCAATAGGCCTATCTCACAGAATTTCCCCGCCCCCTTTCGGAGCTAGTGGTGATAGCGTGACGTCACTCCATAGACACTACATGTTAACAGGTCATTTAAGAAGTCTACAACTTTTGTTTTCTCAAGGTAAGGTTTGTTATATCTGTTCGAGCTGATTTACCATCTTGTTTGCTTCATAATAATATTGGTCTGTCACATTTTTACATTAGGAAATGTACTTAGATTCTCCAGAGAAAAAAACGTGTAAATGCTAATGTTAAATGACACCACTAGCTACCGGAAGGGGGCGTGGAAAGGGGGCTGTGAGATAGGCCTATTTTGAGAATAGATTAACGGCGATATTTTTGGTGGTGGTGCAAACCACTCCAACAACTGGCTTTGTACCCGTGTACCCGTGTTCGTACCATGCAGGTTGCTATGGTTAGTGTGTGACGTCACTGACATAGCTGATCAGACTATATAAGACCTTGCTCCACTCAGTTCACACGGGTGTGATTTTTTTTAAATCGCTCGATAACAGTCTTGCGTTAACGCAGCACGTTAACGCCGATAACGGCCCAGCAGTAGTGTGAATATTTGTCACATTTTCTGAATTCATGATCTCAGATCCACCATGCATCCTGTCGTCACTCCATATTTGGACAAGGCTGACGTCCTCAACATGACATCAGCCCACAGGGACGCCCGCCTCACACAACCGATAAACTATTCATGATTTGGTTTCCATGCACCTGGACTGTAGCAAACACACCATGTGATCGTCTCAGTCTGCATTAGACACGAGACAGCATCTTCTCGGTAACCCTTCATTTTACGGTACGGTAATTACCAGGTAACTACCAGGTAATTACCTGGTAATAATAGGTAAGTACCTGGTATTACCTGGTAACAACCAGGTAGTAGGATTATAATCTACAATATAATCTATATTTTTTATATTGTTATAATCTACAATTACCAGGTAGGTACATGGTAATATCATGGAAATAGAGCACACTTCCTTTCACAGTACAGTTCCTCCTTTCTTACTGGATACCTATCAGGTAATTACATGGTAGTTGTCAGGGAATTACCTAGTAACAACTGGTAATTTTCCTGACAACTACCAGGTCATTACATGGTAACTGTAATCACTGTGTTTACATGGGTACTACCCATGTAAACGCATGGGTAGCCTACCAGGAAATTACCAGTGATTATAATCTACAATTGCCAGGTAGGTACATGGTAATATCATGGAAATAGAGCACGCTTCCTTTTACAGTACAGTTCCTCCTTCCTTACTGGGTACCTATCAGGTAATTACATGGTAGTTGTCAGGAAATTACCTAGTAACAACTGGTAATTTCCTGGTAGGCTACTACTCACGTGTTTCATGGGTAGTACCCATGTAAACACAGTGAATACAGTTACCATGTTATTACCTGGTAGTTGTCAGGAAAATACTTGGTAATGACCTAGTACCTACTGGGTAACTTGCCTGGTAGCAGAGTAAATACCTGGTAGTTGTTGAAAATAGTTGGTATACCTATAGTACCTACATACCTATAGTACCTGCAACCAGGGTATCGTGCCTGGTTGCAGAGTAAATACTTATAAATACCGGGTAGTTAGCTGGTAATTACATAGTAAAAACGTATAAATACCTGGTAATTGTCAGGAACATACTTGGTAATTACCTGGCAACCAGTGTGTCATTTACCATGGTAAGTTCCATATAATTACCAGGAGATTATACAGTAAATAGTTATACATACTGGGTAATACTTGGTAATTGCATAGTAATTACTGAGTAATGTATCTGGAAGTTACCATGTAATTACCAGGTAATTAATGGGTAAATACTTATAACTACTACCTGGTTGTTACCAGGTAATACCAGGTACTTACCTATTATTACCAGGTAATTACCTGGTAGTTACCTGGTAATTACCGTACCGTAAAATGAAGGGTTACCATCTTCTCTTTATATTGACCAGCCAGTATTACCACGTATCAGCATTACAGAACAACGGACTGAGTTTTACAACTGAGTTTAAGTAGAGCATGTGCCTAGTGGTGAAGCAGCTGCTGCTGCAGTGATACCTTGGAAGACAGCAAAGAGGTATAGGGCAGTGGTGGAAAAAGTACTTTAATTCTTTCTGTGCCACGAGGTGGCAGCAGAGTGTATAGGTAAACCCTGCCAGGGGTTTTTGCCTCTATTTGGTCATCTTCATTTCCGGTTTCCCAGCCTGGAGACCACGATCGGCTATTATTAGCGTTAGCTCACGTGGTTTACCTTTCTCCAGAACGATGCGGAACAAAATCAGAAATGACATCCGAACCTCGGATGCATCAGAAATACCATGGACAGCGCTCGTAGTTTCAGAGATACGAGGCATTGAAAATCCTACTTTGACTGGAGGTAGATGGGGGCCGTGTGCAAAGATCCTGGTGCTGGGGGTGACGGAGGCGTTACCTAGAAACCGAACCGATGTTAAATGTCCCATTTCACAAGATTTCACATATATATAACTAGAGGTTTGAGCCGCTACACAGACCTCACATCTAGCCAACATCCGTAGCCAATCACAGCACTGATGTCCACGGTGTATGGGAAAGTCTCCCCATTGGCTTAAAGGGAGGGAAATATAATTCAATATGTAACTAATGTCATGTAGCAGAATTAGCTGTTGACAACTTTACGCAGGTGTGACCCATAAAATCAGGTCATCTCAGCGAACTGCTGTCCGAGGCGTGGAGCACACGTGATGTCCTAGCCAATGAACACGATGACCTAAACCATTTAGGCCTGACGTAGACAAAGATTTGCGCCGCATTTTCACGATTTTTTAAAAATAGCAGACCTTCTGAGCTTGTAGATCTGCTATTTTTCAATAGCTAAAGTATAACATAATGCTTATAGTTAAAACACCAAAAGGGGTTCCCGCCCAGAATGGGTTTTAATAAACTTCCAATATTCCAACTGAAATATAGTATATTTAAAAATCTTTTGAAAATAGCAGATCTCACAATGTGACACAGTGTGAGCTTGTAGATCAGCTATTTTCAAATGGCAGAAATGTATACTGTAGGGCTGAAATGGGTAATTTAACAAAAACATTCTTTAAACAACTGAAGTGGGTAATGTATGTTTGTGACTAGTAATTAAAATTTGCGGTGCACTTGTTGGGGGGTGGTGATGATGTCACGACTACACAGTAATCTACTAATTGCAAAATAATTAAAGAAACAATAATGCATGTATTTTAATAATGCATACATGGAGGCTTTGAAGCTCTCTAGGATGAGCCTGTTTTCTCTGGGCGTCTGTAAAGCAGCTGTTTTGAAACTGGCTTCAGGGAATAGTTTAGATGCTTTATACTTTACTTTATACTATCAACTTTCTTTTCCCCCTTTTACTAATAAAACCTGGCTTATAATGCCTCACTAGAGGCAACTATTACCCACGTTCCCATATAGTGGGTGATTCAGAAACTTTCATTTTAATTTTTAAAGTGGGGTCCAGGGACCCCCAGAGCCAGAGGTCGTTGACGAGGCACACCATCGTTTCAAATGGGGGCCTGTGGCCTAAAACCGTATCAACATGGGAGTCATTGTAATGAAAATGTTTGAGAACAACATAACAGTATGTAGCAAGGAAGCTTTAGGGGACTATGTTTGACTTAGAGGGTGGATGAAAGAAAGAAAGAAAGAAAGAAAGAAAGAAAGAAAGAAAGAAAGAAAGAAAGAAAGAAAGACAGACAAAAAGAAAGAAAGAAAGAAAGAAAGAAAGAAAGAAAGAATGGAATGGAAAGAATGTCAGCAAAAACTGTCTAAAAAACATTCCATATGATTTTTTTTGTCACCTGACTAATGAAAGCTCATGAAATGTATATGTAGACCTAGTCATATTGAGGACCTATAGTCATACTGACGGCCTAGCCTGATTGGCTGCCTCGTCTGCCGCCGCCAGCCAATCGCGTAGTATCATTGCCTGCCTCCTAAGCTTATGACACACGCACCGTGGAAGGGCTGATTTCTGCACCGCACCGTAGCCAGCCAGCAACTCCAAGCGACAACAGCTGCTAATGTTATGAGCTAAACTGCATGGACGGACAGCAGGAAAGCCACAACAAAGCACAGTCATTGAACCACGAACAGAGCGTCGCAAACGAACGCAAACAACGGCCGCGAGGTTGTCACACACAAACAACATACACGTTACTAAAATAATAATAATAATACTAATAATGGTAATAATACTACTACTACTACTACTAATAATAATAATGATAATGATAATGATAATAACAATAATATGGGGGGGAGAACACAACGGAGACAAGAACACAACAGAGCTTCTTTCACCTGACAAATATCACTATGTAATCATTTCTTGTTTTCTTTTGAGTGGTGCAACCACTCCTATAGAGTATAGACAGCTGTGTGTGTCTCTGGCTGGCCCTGTGTCTGAGCACGGAAATAGAATATTTTCACCACCAAGTGTCACTGTTGTGCAGCCTAACACGCGCGCGCACACACACACACACACACACACACACACACACACACACACAGACACAGACACAGACACAGACACAGACACACACACACACACACACACACACACACACACACACACACACACACACACACACACACACACACACACAGGCTAGGGAGGAGAGCTTGTACAGTAACCTACATTATACAGTATGTACGGCATTCAGACGGGTCTGATTTTTTATGAATTGTTTCGGCCTGCTGGCCTTCATCAGAATTTACTCTAAATGGTCCTATAATAAATAAAGCAGAAATAGCAATATATTAAGTGATTCTCAAATAAACTGCAAAATAGGTAAAAATAAATACAAATACCAGCAGACTCTGGTTAATTGAACAGAGTTTCATATTATGCCACTTTAACATTGAATAGGCTAAATGTGCTTATGGTGCAAGGTGCATGTGTGGTGCAGCTGGGAGAGCTTGAAGCCTGTTGTAAACGAGGCCAGTGTGTCAATGATAGAGTTCAGTGTTGTTTACCTGAGACAAAAGGCCACACTGTGTCAAACTGTAGAGTGTGCTGGTGGTGCAGCAGGCACAAGGACACTTTAAAAACCACATGGCACGCAAACACAAATACACACAAATACACACCTGCTACGGAATCAAGTGGCATTGATGATGACTGAGATGCAGAAGGATGAGAGAGAGAGAGAGAGAGAGAGAGAGAGAGAGAGAGAGAGAGAGAGAGAGAGAGAGAGAGAGAGAGAGAGAGAGAGAGAGAGAGGGATAGAGAGAGAGAGAGAGAGAGAGAGAGAGAGAGAGAGAGAGAGAGAGAGAGAGAGAGAGAGAGAGAGAGAGAGAGAGAGAGAGAGAGAGATATGCAAACATGAAAGAGGTGTTTGAGAGGACAGCTGGTACCTCCTGCTGTCTCCTCTCTTATTTATTCCCTCTCTTTCTTCTCCCGTTCAGTGCCTCGCTCTTTCACACATCATTATCTAACTATCTATCTATCTATCTATCTATCTATCTACCTACCTACCTACCTACCTACCTATCTATCTATCTATCTATCTACCTATCTATCTACCTCCATCCATCCATCCATCCATCCCTGCAGTGAAATAAAAAGGTGATCTGATTGACTGTCCCATATTGGTGTCCAGTCCAACCTTCCTCTTTCCGCCAAGGGAAAGGTTACTGGTACCACCGCACTCACAGGGGTCATCATACCCATAGAGTTTTAAATAACAAGAGACGGTACCGGAATTCCCCTCCCATCCACTTGCATGGAGTTGCTCACCCAGCAAATACTCCCTTTTCACCCCTTCTTCCGGGTTGGAAAACTGGTGGGCTCTGCACAATTTGTGCCTATCTACTGTACGTCATAGAATTGCATTCATGAACGCGCCGGGCCGAAAGCATGGACGAGCACTGCGAGAGGTTTGTGCGTGCGTGTGCGTCACGTACGCACCCATAATGACGTAGGCCGTAGATAGGCCGAGCTGCAGTGCCTACAATGGGCCAGCATGTCCATTTGGCTTCAACGCTTCCTCTCTGTGCCCGGGGCTCCATCACACCTCATTCTCTTCCTCTCTGTGCCCGGGGCTCCATCACACCTCATTCTCTTCCTCTCTGTGCCCGGGGCTCCATCACACCTCATTCTCTTCCTCTCTGTGCCCGGGGCTCCATCACACCTCATTCTCTTCCTCTCTGTGCCCGGGGCTCCATCACACCTCATTCTCTTCCTCTCTGTGCCCGGGGCTCCATCACACCTCATTCTCTTCCTCTCTGTGCCCGGGGCTCCATCACACCTCATTCTCTTCCTCTCTGTGCCCGGGGCTCCATCACACCTCATTCTCTTCCTCTCTGTGCCCGGGGCTCCATCACACCTCATTCTCTTCCTCTCTGTGCCCGGGGCTCCATCACACCTCATTCTCTTCCTCTCTGTGCCCGGGGCTCCATCACACCTCATTCTCTTCCTCTCTGTGCCCGGGGCTCCATCACACCTCATTCTCTTCCTCTCTGTGCCCGGGGCTCCATCACACCTCATTCTCTTCCTCTCTGTGCCCGGGGCTCCATCACACCTCATTCTCTTCCTCTCTGTGCCCGGGGCTCCATCACACCTCATTCTCTTCCTCTCTGTGCCCGGGGCTCCATCACACCTCATTCTCTTCCTCTCTGTGCCCGGGGCTCCATCACACCTCATTCTCTTCCTCTCTGTGCCCGGGGCTCCATCACACCTCATTCTCTTCCTCTCTGTGCCCGGGGCTCCATCACACCTCATTCTCTTCCTCTCTGTGCCCGGGGCTCCATCACACCTCATTCTCTTCCTCTGTTACCTACAGCATCTTATGTACTGTTCCCACTTGTCTGTCTGGGTCTGACTAATTCAATATCTAGTGTGTGTGTGTGTGTGTGTGTGTGTGTGTGTGTGTGTGTGTGTGTGTGTGTGTGTGTGTGTGTGTGTGTGTGTGTGTGTGTGTGTGTGTGTGTGTGTGTGTGTGAAAAGGTCTTTATATGCTGTATACTATATATAGTATTGATGTTCTCCCAGAATGTTAATAATATATCATTTCTTTGCTCTCTGCTTTTCCACCAGTCTGCGTTGATTGTGCTAAGTCACTGCCGCCTCTCTCTCCCCCCCCCTCTCTCTCTCTCTCTCTCGCTCTCCTCTCTCTCTCTCTCCCCCCCTCTCTCTCCCTCTCTCTCTCTCTCTCTCTCTCTCTCCTCTCTCTCTCTCTCCACCTCCCATTCTCTCACTTACTGTCACAATCCTAGATTAGTGGTTGAAAAAGGTATAATTTGCAGTGCGTCCATAAAGAGGGGGTAGAGGGAATTCATTAATAATAAGACATGACTTATTCAATCTGTGGTTTTGACATTAGACTGCACTCTGTCCAACATTAATTCATCCATTTGCTGCAATACATTCCTCTCTCCCTCTCCCTCTCTCTCCTCCCTCTCTCCCCTCTCTCTCTCTCCCCTCTCTCTCTCTCTCTCTCTCTCTCTCCCCTCTCTCTCCCCTCTCTCTCTTCTCTCCCTCTCTCTCTCTCTCCCTCTCTCCCCTCTCTCTCTCTTCTCTCCCTCTCTCTCTCTCTCTCTCTCTCTCGCCTGTCTTTTGCAAATTTGCACTCCCCACTCCCCTTCTTTCATAGAGTTCTATCATTTGAATGGGTGTGAAAGATCACATGTATTCTGTTCCACTCAGTGGGGTCTTGTTGTATGCATGAGGCCTGGGAGAGGGTGTTCGACCCACCGTGCATTGGCAGTGGGAGACACTTGGTTGTGACTCGCATCTACTACAAAACACCAAAGCAGTCCAGGCCATGTTTGACGTGTTATTGTTTTTCCAAACCCCACACCGCCAGTCACGTGTTTTGATGTGTTTTTTGTGGTTTTAGTTTTTAAACCAGATGGCGCTCTTCGCTAACCTATGATTCAACGTTCCAGTCTCAATGAATCCAAGAACCAGGAAATCACATGCGGTCACTAAGACACCTGTATCATTCCACTTGCGCAGCGACCACCATTGTGCACGCAGGCACTACCATGGTCTCTTAAGATGCATAGAAAGAGAAAAGAGTGCATATTATGTGTACTCAATTATCCTAATTGAGATCAGGATAATTGGATAAAACGCATCCAGTGGATTCCTTCCTGTATTCTGTCTTTCCCTGACCAGAGGTTTAATGTGTTCAATGCACTCTACTGTATGTGCACTAACGTATCATTAAGCATTGTGAAATTCACTAAAGTGTCTAGCTATAGCAATCTGTGTCTTTTAGTATACAGCCTAAAAAAACCTTGTGTAAAATATTTAGTTTGCACACCATTATCACAGTGGGTTTAGTCAACCAAGTACCCTTTTTATCTGCTGGAAGATAAGGACACATGAGCCTGTCCCTAAGCATAGGGCGTTTGTGTTTGGCGACGTGTCCACAGTTTTCAACTGTGGCGAGTATAGTCTATAGTTTGTGATACTGTAACAGTGTCACAATACAGTATATGATAACTGCCAGAGCATACGAGTGGTCCGAGTGGAGTGGAGCGGGTGGAAAACCTCTTCGCTCCAGGCGGCATTTTGTCCCACTCCGCATTCGCTCGTGTTGATTCCCGTCTACCCTGTTCCTCCCCCACTCAGCGATTGACTTCCTTGCGCACCGGTCGCTCCGCGATCCGCTCTAGTTACATACATAGAAAACATAAGGGCAGAGAGCAATGTCCACAGACTGAGCTGTGGACATTGCTCTCTGCCCTTATGTTTTCTATGTATGTTGTATGTTGTAATTTTATTTTTATTTTTTGTCCTGTGTTATGTCAAATGTGTATGTGTTGCATACAAGGCCGCTGGGTCGCAAAACAAATTTCAGTGCAAACTGACAATAAGTACTATATCATAATCATATCATATCATTTTTATGCGTGTGCAGCCACATGACCGAAACACGGAGAAAACACATACATGCATTGAGTGCATCCTGCACAGCCGTTTAAGCCCAAACCACACCAATGATTCGAGACGCAACAAAACTGTTTTAGTGTTCGTCTCAGCAGTCCGATATATCCCATTGCACGTCGGCGCATGTTTTTGCATCGCATTGCAAGTGATTCAATTCAAAGGAGCTTTATTGTAGCTTTAAGTTATCTGTCTGTCCATGTGTGTGTGTGTGTGTGTGTGTGTGTGACTGTGTGTGTGTGTGTGTGTGCATGCGTGCCACACTAGCCAAAATTACTCATTCTCCTTTTAGAAACTATCGCACATGCCCCCGCCTCAAGCACCGCCCTGCTCTTTACCAGCTACATAATGTTTCCAGCGTTGCCTGTGGCTTCTTGTTGGAGGCCTATCGTGATAGAGAGAATGTCTGTGGGCAGCAGGGGAGGCAGATGGCCCTCCAATGCCTGGGTAGCCCTCAACCCCTGTAATCCGGTGCCAAGCCCAATCTTTATGTGCTCTTTCTCCCTCTCACCCGTCTGAGTCGTGTGCACACGAACCCCCGGCACAAGAGGGCCGCTCTCCTGTTCCCTCCCAGCGCTGAGCTCCCTGGCATACCCCACAGCTCATTCAACCTAAGAGCTATTATTATCTACTTAACAGGTGTGGGGGGGCTAGAGGGAGAAAATGGAGAAGTGACTGAAGTGTTTGCAAATCAACAGCCATAATTTTGGTAGCACAAAGAGGGCACAACACCGATCTTCCCCTTCCTTCTTGAGACTCTCTCCTACTTCTGAAATCAAACCACCATGGTTTGCTCCTTCTCAAACGCTACACACTGCCAAATCCTCAGTGTTCATTTAACTCTTGCAGTGCACTGTCAAATTTGTACCGTCACAGACACGGTCAGAGGGAGAAGGACGAGGCTGGCTGGGCAGTACATTCGGCACCCAGAACTAATGGCAGGCAAACTGACCCTGTGGAAGCCAACCCAGGACACAGCACCTATACGTACACTGCAGCGCGACAGCGGAGACAACAACACAGCAGAGCGCCAGATCATGATGCTAGACAAGAGTGTGTGGAGGGCCTTGCAACGCATGTACTACACGTATAGGAGTTAAACATATAAGTTAGCTCGATGTCATGGTCAATCAACGCTGCACAATGATGCCAGGTTCTTTGTTCACCTATGATTACTGAGGCACTACATTGTAGTATAGTATAATGTATGCATTTGATGTGTGTCTGCTACTGTAAATGCCTAGATTTGTACAATAAGAAGATGAGTACTGTGTAAACTAGAAAAAGTGCCCTTCTGGGCACAGGTCTCCACCAGGAGGATAGGAGTGTGTGTGATGTTTGGCAAAATGTTTAGGAGGATGTTTTTTTTAATTTGTTTTTGCAACAATGTTCTTCATTTTGTTGAGGAAATGCAGAGCCAGATCTCTGAGGATAGAATTCTGGATGAGCAGGACATGTGCAGCCTTTTGTACAAAACGGGCCACTCCTGAAAACTTTGGAAGGCAATCTTAGCCAATCGGTGTACAATCTGAGAAATCCAACAGACTCGTCTTGATCACATGACTACAGAGATCATGTGTACCGATTGCCATTTCTTCATACTCCTTTGATGGCAATTGGATGATTTGAGGCATTTTGTTCCAAAAATGTTTTGCAAAAATCAACCTGTTGGTGGCGCTATAACAAGCCAATGTGAAAAGGGTGGGATATATTCGTCAGCCTAGTAAGAACATGTGTGAAAGATTTCTGGGCAGAATCTGGAGGAGTAATATCAAAAAATGTGTTTTACAAAAGTGGGCCTCCTGGTGGCACTATAAAAGGCAGATGCGGAAAATGCAGGTCAAAGGTTTGTCCTTGGCCTCTAGGGAGTGTGCATGCAACGTTTCACGCAGATCGGTGCAGTTTTAGGTAAAAAATGTGAAAAGCTGCCTCATGGTGGCGCTATAACAGGCCGTTCTGGAAAATGTGGGGCAGAGGTTCATCGTTGGCATCCAGGGAGTGTGTGTGCAAAGTTTGGCATCGACCGGGTTAACGGTGCCGGAGATTAGCTGGTAAAAGACGGATGGAAGGACGGACGGACACACACACGGACGGAGTGCAAAACATACTCTCTCCCCATGCCTTCGGCCTGGTGGAGACAATAATGGAGATCAGGCTTTCCTATTATTTGATAAAATAACATACAAATGCACATCTAAGAATATATGTAAATTAGGTCATTAAAGGTTTATGAGCAAATAATAGCATACAATAAATAACTAAGATGCTTAGCCCTTAGGCGGAGAGGAACTGTTGGCTTTGGCCTGGAATGCATGGATATGTGCTCATCACACAACTGTTGGCCTCAGTAGAACTGCTGTCCATTGAGTTGAGGAGACGTGATATGTGTACACAGCTGTGCATTTGGGTCCCTCTTGAAAATGAGATGCTGCATCTCAAGGGGCTGTCCCTTCAATAAAAATCTGAAATCTGAAATAGGCGATAAAATAAACTATATTGTTACTGTCCAAAACTGTTACTGTTTCAGGAAATGGAAAAATAATAATATCCCAGGTTGCAATGGATCCAATGTGTTATTTGGTCCGAAGCTCTTGTTGATATTCTTCCTTGGTTAAATATTTTTGAAACCCACACACCACTTTTAATCTGGCATCCCTATTTTGGGCATGTCGTTTTAGGCATAGATTTTCAGAAACGCACGTTTCCAAAACAGCAGAAATAGCTCATGTACAAGCTCAACATGTCATGACACGTTGTGAGCTTGTTAATCGGCTATTTAAGATGTGAAGTGAAGTATAGCAAGGTGTAGTCTCACACGCACATCACCACGCACGCACGCACGCACGCACGCACGCACGCACGCACGCACGCACATTTCCGTTCTGTTTTTGTTTTTATCAAATACTTTGTGTAGCTTCTGTGTGGGAAGTGAACATGATATTGTTTATTTATGTTGTT